>NC_090649.1:359780526-360113026 GCF_040937935.1 Hyperolius riggenbachi | reverse complement strand
TGCACATTGAACACAGAGTTGTTGTCTATCACACATAAACCTGGTTCAGATTGTACATGAAGAATGTGTAATAGAGGAAGAATCGCCTCATTCTCCTGCAGAGTACCTGCACATCACTCTTACATGTACCCACAGTTACATTGCTTAGGGCCTGATACAGTGGGTTGCAAAATTATTTGGCCCCCTTGAAGTTTTCCACATTTTGTCACATTACTGCCACAAACATGCATCAATTTTATTGGAATTCCACGTGAAAGACCAATACAAAGTGGTGTACACATGAGAAGTAGATCGAAAATCATACATCATTCCAAAAATTTTTTACAAATCAATAACTGCAAAGTGGGGTGTGCGTAATTATTCCGCCCCCCTGAGTCAATACTTTGTAGAACCACCTTTTGCTGCAATTACAGCTGCCAGTCTTTTAGGGTATGTCTCTACCAGCTTTGCACATCTAGAGAATGAAATCCTTGCCCATTCTTCTTTGCAAAACAGCTCCAGCTCAGTCAGATGGACAGCGTTTGTGAACAGCAGTTTTCAGATCTTGCCACAGATTCTCGATTGGATTTAGATCTGGACTTTGACTGGGCCATTCTAGCACATAGATATGTTTTGTTTTAAACCATTCCATGGTTGCCCTGGCTTTATGTTTAGGGTCATTGTCCTGCTGGAAGGTGAACCTCCACTCCAGTCTCAAGTCTTTTGCAGTCTCCAAGAGGTTTTCTTCCAAGTTTGCCCTGCATTTGGCTCCATCCATCTTCCCATCAACTCTGACCAGCTTCCGTCCATGCTGAAGACATGCACCCCCCGAGCATGATGCTGCCACCACCATATTTGACAGTGGGGATGGTGTGTTCAGAGTGATGTGCAGTGTTAGTTTTCTGCCACACATAGCGTTTTGCATTTTGGCCAAAACGTTCCATTTTGGTCTCATCTGACCAGAGCTCCTTCTTCCACATGGTTGCTGTGTCCCCCACATGGCTTGTGGCAAACTGCAAACGGGACTTCTTATGCTTTCTGCTAACAATGCCTTTCTTCTTGCCACTCTTCCATAAAGGCCAACTTTGTACAGTGCATGACTAATAGTTGTCCTATAGAGAGATTCCCCCACCTGAGCTGTAGATCTCTGCAGCTCGTCCAGAATAACCATGGGCCTCTTGACTGCATTTCTGATCAGCGCTTTCCTTGTTCGGCCTGTGAGTTTAGGTGGACGGCCTTGTCTTGGTAGGTTTACAGTTGTGCCATACTCCTCCCATTTCTGAATGATTGCTTGAACAGTGCTCCGTGGGATGTTCAAGGCTTTGGAAATCTTTTTGTAGCCTAAGCTTGCTTTAAATTTCTCAATAACTTGACCTGTCTTTGACCTGTCTTTGACCTGTCTTTGACCTGTCTTTGACCTGTCTTTGACCTGTCTTTGACCTGTCTTTGACCTGTCTTTGACCTGTCTTTGACCTGTCTTGGACCTGTCTTGGACCTGTCTTGTGTGTTCTTTGGACTTCACGGTGTTGTTGCTCCCAATATTCTCTTAGACAACCTCTGAGGCCATCACAGAGCAGCTGTATTTGTACTGACATTAGATTACGCACAGGTGCACTCTATTTAGTCATTAGCACTCATCAGGCAATGTCTATAGGCAACTGACTGCACTCAGATCAAAGGGGGCCGAATAATTATGCACACACCATTTATTTGAAAAAAATGTTTGGAGTCTTGTATGATTTTCGTTCCACTTCTAATGTGTACACCACTTTGTGTTAGTCTTTCATGTGAAATTCCAATAAAATTGATTCATGTTTGTGGCAATAATATGACAAAATGAGGAAAACTTCAAGGGGGCCGAATACTTTTGCAACCCACTGTAGATGTTTTTTTGTTTGTGTCTGTACCTTCTACAAGTACTCTTACCAAGGACTAGTTTTAGTCTAGTATTAGAGGCAGACGATCCGCCGGATATCCAGGTAACTGGTATTCTTTAAAAGGGAATAAATATGGTAGCTTCTATAGCCCTCTCACTTCAGTTGTCTTTTAAAATTTCTAAGCGTTGGCAGTTAAGAGATGCATTTCATGTTGCATACTTTCAATCAACAATATTGTAATATGCAAATTAGATGAGTCTGAGTCGGTGGAATCCTACCTGAGGAAACCTACCTATGCCTAGCTAACTATACTGAGGCACCTACCTATGCCTAGCTACCTATACTGGGGTGCCTACCTATGCCTAGCTACCTATACTGGGGCAATTACCTATGCCTGGCTACTTATACTTGGGCACCTACCTATGCCTAGCTACCTATACTGGGGCACCTAGAGTCCTATCTATGCCTTGCTACCTGTTCTGGAGCACCTATGCCTTGCTACCTATACTGGGGAATCTACCTTTGCCTGGCTACCTATATTGGAGTACCTATGTCTTGCTTCCTATATTGGGACACCTACATATGTCTGGCTACCTATATTGGGGCACTTACCTATGCCTTGCTACCCATATTGGGTCACCTATTTATGCCTGGCTATCTATATTGGGCCACCTACCTATGCCTGGCTACCTATTCTGGGTGCACCCATGCCTTGCTTCCTATATTGGGGACACCTATGCCTGGCTACCTATACTGTGGGGTACCTATGTCTGCCTAACTATACTTTGAGGCACCTACACCAAGCTGCCAATATTGGGGGCATCTACGCATAGCTACCTATACTGGGTGCATCTATGCCTGGATATTTATACTGGAGCCCTATGTCTGGCAACTTATACTATGGCACCTATGCCTAGCTACCTAAGCTAGAGTGAACAGAGATAACACAAAAGAGGCACATTGTGTGTATTTTGGGGGATACGCTGCTGCATTTTGTGTATATGAGGAGATACTCTGCCACATTGTTTATTTTTGGGGATACACTGCCACTTTATTTTGGGGGAAATGCAACATTATGTGTATTTTGTGGGGAAATGCTGCTGCTTTATGTTTATTTTGTGGAAATGCTGCCCCATTAGATGTATTTTGTGGGAATGCTGCCGTATTGTGTACAGTGGGATGCAAAAGTTTGGGCAACCTTGTTAATCGTCATGATTTTCCTATATAAATCGTTGGTTGTTACGATAAAAAAAGTCAGTTAAATATATCATATAGGAGACACACACACACACACAGTGATATTTGAGAAGTGAAATAAAGTTTATTGGATTTACAGAAAGTGTGCAATAATTGTTTAAGCAAAATTAGGCAGGTGCATAAATTTGGGAACCACAAAAAATAAATGAAATCAATATTTAGTAGATCCTCCTTTTGCAGAAATTGCAGCCTCTAAATGCTTCCTGTAGGTTCAATGAGAGTCTGGATTCTGGTTGAACGTATTTTGGACCATTCCTCTTTACAAAACATCTCTAGTTCATTCAGGTTTGATGGCTTCCAAGCATGGACAGCTCTCTTTAACTCACACCACAGATTTTCAATTATATTCATGTCTGGGGACTGAGATGGCCATTCCAGAAGTTGTACTTGTTCCTCTGCATGAATGCCTTGGTGAATTTTGGCCAGTGTTTAGGGTCTGTGTCTTGTTGAAAGATCCAGCCCCAGTGCAGCTTCAGCTTTGTCACTGATTCCTGGACATTGGTCTCCAGAATCTGCTGATTCTGAGTGGAATCCATGCGTCCCTCAACTTTGACAAGATTCCCAGTTCCTGCCCTGGCCACACAGCCCAACAGCATGATTGAACCACCACCATATTTTACCGTAGGTAGCAAGTGTTTTTCTTGGAATGCTGTGTTCTTTTTCCTCCATGCTAATGCCCCTTGTTATGCCGAAATAAAACAACTCAATTTTAGTTTCATCAGTCCACCACACCTTATTCGAAAATTAAGCTGGCTTGTCCAAATGTGCTTTAGCATGCCTCAAGCGGCTCTGTTTGTGCTTTGGACAAAGAAAGGACTTCCTCTGCATCACTCTCGCATACAGCATCTCCTTGTGTAAAGTTCGCCGAATGTTTGAACGATGCACAGTGACTCAATCTTCAGCAAGATGATGTTGTAGGTCTTTGGTGCTGGTCTGTGGGTTGACTCTGACCGTTTTCACCATTCATCGCTTCTGTCCGAGATTTTTCTTGGTCTGCCACTTCGAGCCTTATGGTGGGGATGGAGTAATTAAGGGATGATATTCCCCTCCCTTGCCGCCAATAATCCTTTTTGTACAGGATGTCAGCCGCGCGCATGATGTGACGCGGCCGGCCTGCTGCCCAATTGTTAAATTACAGTTTCTTTTTTTTTTTTTTTTTTAATCTGTATTTATCAATTTCAATCAATATAAAAAGAAACATACTACAAATGGTTTCCTAAATTCGTGCATCATTTCAAACATATCTCTAGGGTAATCGAATACAGCTCAACCAATACCCCATCTCCACCCACTTCCCACCAACACCATATTTCCAATAGTCCATCTCCTCGTTAACCCCCCACATCCCCCTCTCCTTTCCTCCTCCCCCTCCCTTCTTTCTTTCCCCTTCCCTCCCCACATGAGCACATCTCAGACAGCACTCCATTTATCTTAATCCTTGCCGTAGGGGCAGAATACAGTGCCAGTATGTTATCCCTCATCTTTTTTCCCAGGCCAATATGTTACAGGACACTCTTAATGAAGCCCCAGTCCACCCTGTCAAACGCCTTCTCAGCGTCCGTCGAGAGGCACATGACAGGGATGGACCGGGTCCTCACATAACTCGATAGAATTAAAGTCCTTATGGTGTTATCGCGTGCTTCCCTACCAGGGATAAAGCCTGTCTGATCGTAATGTACAAGTTCCGGAATCACAACCGACATACGTTAAGCCAAGATTCTTGCAAATAACTTCAGGTCCACATTTAGCAACGATATCGGCCTATAACTTGCACAATTTGTAGGATCTTTGTTTTTCTTATGTATCACTGTAATGTGGGATTCCAAGATATCTCTCCCCAAAACTCCCCTTCTACCCCCTTCCTCCGCTAGAGTCCCTAAGGCCCTTGTCAAGCGAGGGACCAACATCCAATTAAATTGTCTATAGTATTCTATTCCATAGCCATCTGGCCCTTCCCTTCTGAGACTCCATCTCTGGAATCCCATACAGTGTGCTATAGAAATCCCTAAACACTCGCGCCATGGATTCATTTCTTGTATGTTTCCGAGAAGCGGGGTCCAGGATTGAAGGTACACAATTTGAGGTCTGCTGATTCCTAAGAGCCCTTGCTAGCAATCTCCCCCCCCCCCTCCCCCCTTATTCCCATTCTCATAAAAAACCCTCCTACATCTTTGGCCTACATATTTAGCCTTCATAAACATTACATTTTTCAATTTCTCTCTTTCCGCTGTGAGCTCCCCCAGCACTTCCCTACCTAAAGATTTTTTTATGCTGTCTTTCTAATCTTGCTATGTTTTCCATGATTTCTGTTCTGATTTTCTCTCTCTTTTTTTATTCTGCTCCCCTCCTGAATCAATATACCCCTTATCACGCATTTGTGTGCCTCCCAAATAGTCATATATGGGACTTCTTCGGATTCATTTATTTCAAAATATTTCTGGATATTATCCTCTATCTTTTTCTTAACATCCTCCCTCTGTATAATGGAGGTATTCAGTCTCCAAGCACCTACTCTCCTTCTGTTTTGATCTATACTTACCTCCAGATAAATCAGTGTATGGTCTGAAGTTGTTGCTACTCCTATCTTTGTATCCAGTGGCATTGAAAGCAGATTATGGGAGACAAGAAACCTATCTATACGCGTGTATGATCCATGTGGGGGGGGGAGTAGCAGGTATAGTCCCGCTCAGTTAGGTGCTGTATTCGCCATACATCCAAAAGTTGGTTTTCCTGAAGGAGACCTTTCCCTCTTTTAATCATCATATATGGGAGAGATGTCTTTCCCGTGGAATTATCAATCTGTGGGTCTAGGGTAAAGTTGAAATCTCCCCCTACAATAACCGAGCCCTCTGCAAACCCCTCCAATTCTCTTAGAAAGTGTTCCAGGAAGCCAATCTGTTTTGTATTAGGGACATATACAACGCCCAAGGTGAGTTAATGTTCATTAAACATGCCCTTCACAAAAAGAAATCTACAATTTGAGTCTACATATGTATCTAAATTATCAGTCACAACTTCTTTAGATAAAATAATCGCCACACCCTACCTTTTCGAGTCCCCCGCACTGCTATAGAAGGCCCGGGGAAATCTCCCATTTGTTAATTTTGGATGTATGGGCCCTTTAAAATGTGTCTCCTGTATAAATGCGATCTGGATTCGCTGGCTATGCAACTCCCTCAAGAGATTTATCCTTTTTTCCGGGATATTAACCACTTGAGGACCGTGGGCTTTACCCCCCTTAAGGACCAGGCACTTTTTTTCCATTCAGACCACTGCAGCTTTCACGGTTTATTGCTCGCTCATACAACCTACCACCTAAATGAATTTTGGCTCCTTTTCTTGTCACTAATAAAGTTTTCTTTTGGTGCTATTTGATTGCTGCTGTGATTTTTACTTTTTATTATATTCATCAAAAAAATCATTTTTTTAACTTTCTGTGCTGACATTTTTAAAATAAAGTAAAATTTCTGTATACATGCAGCACGAAAAATGTGGACAAACATGTTTTTGATAAAAAAAAAAAAAAAAAAAAAAAAAAAATTCAGCTTATATTTATTGGTTTGGGTAAAAGTTATAGCGTTTACAAACTATGTTGCAAAAAGTGAATTTTCCCATTTTCCAGCATCTCTGACTTTTCTGAACACCTGACATGTTTCATGAGGGGCTAGAATTCCAGGATAGTATAAATACCCCCCAAATGACCCCATTTTGGAAAGAAGACATCCCAAAGTATTCACTGAGAGGCATAGTGAGTTCATAGAAGATATTATTTTTTGTCACAAGTAAGCGGAAAATGACACTTTGTGACAAAAAACAAAAAAAAAAAGTTTCCATTTCTTCTAACTTGCGACAAAAAAAATGAAATCTGCCACGGACTCACCATGCCCCTCTCTGAATACCTTGTGTCTACTTTCCAAAATGGGGTCATTTGTGGGGTGTGTTTACTGTCCTGACATTTTGGGGGGTGCTAAATTGTAAGCTCCCCTGTAAAGCCTAAAGGTGCTCATTGGACTGTTAGGTGTATGACGAGTTCATAGAAGATTTTATGTTTTGTCAAAAGTTAGCGGAAATTGATTTTTAATGGTTTTTTTTCATAAAGTGTCATTTTTCACTAACTTGTGACAAAAAATAAAATCTTCTATGAACTCGCCATACACCTAACGGAATACCTTGGGGTGTCTTCTTTCTAAAATAGGGTAACTTGTGGGGTTCCTATACCGCCCTGGCATTTTACGGGCCCTAAACCGTGAGCAGTCTGGAAACCAAATGTCTCAAAATGACTGTTCAGGGGTATAAGCATCTGCAAATTTTGATAACAGGTGGTCTATGAGGGGGCGAATTTTGTGGAACCGTTCATAAGCAGGGTGGCCTTTTAGATGACAGGTTGTATTGGGCCTGATCTGATGGATAGGAGTGCTAGGGGGTGACAGGAGGTGATTGATGGGTGTCTCAGGGGGTGGTTAGAGGGGAAAATAGATGCAATCAATGCACTGGGGAGGTGATCGGAAGGGCGTCTGAGGGGGATCTGAGGGTTTGGCCGAGTGTTCAGGAGCCCACACGGGGCAAATTAGGGCCTGATCTGATGGGTAGGTGTGCTAGGGGGTGACAGGAGGTGATTGATGGGTGTCTCAAGGTGTGATTAGAGGGGGGAATAGATGCAAGCAATGCACTGGCGAGGTGATCAGGGCTGGGGTCTGAGGGCGTTCTGAGGGTGTGGGCGGGTGATTGAGTGCCCTAGGGGCAGATAGGGGTCTAATCTGATGGGTAGCAGTGACAGGGGGTGATTGATGGGTAATTAGTGGGTGTTTAGGGTAAAGAACAGATGTAAACACTGCACTTGGGAGGTGATCTGACGTCGGATCTGTGGGCGATCTATTGGTGTGGGTGGGTGATCAGATTGCCCGCAAGGGGCAGGTTAGGGGCTGATTGATGGGTGGCAGTGACAGGGGGTGATTGACAGGCGATCAGGGGGATAGATGCATACAGTACACGGGGGGGGGGGGGTCTGGGGAGAATCTGAGGGGTGGGGGGGGTGATCAGGAGGGGCAGGGGGGGGGATAAAAAGACTAGCGTTGACAGATAGTGACAGGCAGTGATTGATGGGTGATTAGGGGGGTGATTGGGTGCAAACAGGGGTCTGGGGGGGGGGGGGGTCTGAGGGGTGCTGTGGGCGATCTGGGGCAGGGGGGGAAATCAGTGTGCTTGGGTGCAGACTAGGGTGGCTGCAGCCTGCCCTGGTGGTCCCTCGGACACTGGGACCACCAGGGCAGGAGGCAGCCTGTATAATACACTTTGTAAACATTACAAAGTGTATTATACACTTTGTATGCGGCGATCCGGGTGCTAGTGAACGGCCGGCGGGTTACAGCGCGAGGTGGGCGGAGCCAGTCCCCGGCGGCCGATCGCGTCACGAATGACGCGATCGTGCCGCCCATAAAAGGACCGCCGCCATTTGTCAATACGACGGTCCTTGCGGGGTCCACTTCCCGGCCGCCAATTGTCTATACTGCGGTCGGGAAGTGGTTAAGACCCCGGGCATTCAGGGACATGCACTTAAGTTGGCTCATCTGTTCCACGGGCCCCCCCATCCCCCGGCACGGGCCCCTCCCCATACATACACCTTCATCCTTCCCAGACATATACCTTTTATACCTTCCCTCATATCACCATCCGTCACCCTCCATAATCCCATTTTCACTATACACTCACTCCTCCAGCACCTCTGGCACCCCAAGTTTATACCTTTTACACCTTCACTCATAACAACATCCATACTCTTCCATAGACCAATTTTCACCCCACTTGCACCCCTCCACCACCTCTCACATCTTATTCCCTCTCCTTGTGGATCCACTCCACAAAACCCCAATCCTGGGTTCACTGGGTCACAATCCCTATCCGAGTCCACCTCCTAGTGGACCCTACTAGTTTGTATCTATACCCTGGGAGATGGAGTTCCGTCCTAACTCAAGGGCCCGCTCCATCTCCCGGCCCATTTATCCCCTCCCATCTCTAGCCTCCTACGGGGGAAGAACACAACAAGAGGGCCAGGTCGATATACTAAACCGCGTGCTATTATTAGCATGTCAAGATAAGGAAGAAGACAAAGAGGGAAAAAGAGGAGAGGGGAAAAAAAAGAGGCATGGATGGGGGAAGGGGGGGGGGGAACAAGGGAAGAGAGGGGGGAAAAAAAGGAAAAAAGAAAGAGAGGGGGGGGGGGGGGGTGTTTTCTATGACATCACCTGGCTGGCGTTAGTTCTCTGATAATCTTTTATTCCACCCCAAAGCCTTTGCTCCTTAAATTCTTATTTTATGATATCTGTCTGTCGCCAACCAAGATCAATCCTTCTTATTCTATCAGCCCATAAAACAGTTATCTAACTTTCTACCCCAAAATGGGTCCAATTCCCGTGCTATCTCGATCCTACTATACATATCTCAAAGTGTCGTACTATACCCTATATTTCAGTGGCCATTTACACACATACGGTATGTCATATCTTATCTTAAGAGTTTTTAATTTATATCTATCAGTGATCTATCTCCCCTTTTCCCCCCTCCCTCTACCCATTACATGAACACTCTTCATAATTCAAACTAATCTCTTTTCTTTAAATAGAAAATATCGTGTCCCCACCCCAATTACCACCTATATAAATTTTCTCTGTGTTTATTCACACCTATATAGCAAAACACATTCTATTCTATTTCTCTAACTACATTCCCCTTTTAGGCCAGACACCTCGTAAAAAAAAAAAAAAAAAAAAAAAAAAAAAAAAATTCTATATGACTCAATAGGCATTTTTCCATATGCTTCCTTATAGTTGTTTCCATTTGCCCATTTACTCTTCATGCCACCTATAGTGTTACAAACCCACCGGCATGGCAGAGCGCACACTCTTCTCCTCACCATACCTCCCACCTCTAGTCCCAGTCTAGATCTCCTAGAGTCCGCGGTCCGCCATGCAAGTAGGATCCCCCCCATCTCCCCCAATCCCGCACAATCTAAGCCACCGAAGCTTTATCCCCTATCTCACATTAGTGCCTAATTCAAACATATCAAATTTACATAGTCTATCCATATATACACCACCTCCTCTCATTATTCAAAATCACAGTGTTATTCCAATCCCCTATAACCGTGTATACATCGTCCCTCCCAACTCCCCCACCCACACCCCCCCAGGCATTCCACAGCAATTTGCATCGTATTAATCCCTGGGGTAAAGATATTGGCACCCCTTAGCCAACAAAACAAATCCAGGGAAAAAAAAAAAAGATTCTCCTCTTTCCCCTCTCTCCATCATCCTCTCCTCTGTTATAGTCATTAATCCCAACCCTCCATACACGAATAAAAGCAACAATGTACCTAAGCGCACTAATGGACAGTGGATGGCTATTCCTGCAGGTGCAGTGATGTCTCAACAAGACAGGTCAGCCGATATAGTGAGCATAAGGAGCAATACAGTACCTGTTCCAACCGTGTGTGTGGCGGATGGTTCCTCTTTCTGTGCATAAATCTTGCTGTAATCCCGATATCCAGGGACAAGCTGGTGCTCTGCTCAGCGTGGATGGAAACTGACCACGTGATCTCCTGGTCAGCTGATACCCAGACTTCCTGTTCCTGGCTTCTCTGCACTCCACCAGTAGCCTCACCCCCTGACGAAGGCATAATGCCGAAACTCGAGTCGGGTAGTGAGGCTGCAGATTTTTTTTATGTGAAAATAAACAAGCTCTTATCTAGTAAGTGATAACCCCCTGCGTGGCTTCTTTAAGCGCACAGTGTACACTATTTCTGCTCATTTTCCCTCAACCAGGAAGTGCTGCTGTTTGCCTTCACTGCTACTGGGATTGGAGCCACTGGTGGAGTGCAGAGAAGCCAGGAACAGGAAGTCTGGGTATCAGCTGACCAGGAGATCACGTGGTCAGTTTCCATCCACGCTGAGCAGAGCACAAGCTTGTCCCTGGATATCGGGATTACAGCAAGATTTATGCACAGAAAGAGGTACCATCCACCACACACACGGTTGGAAGAGGTACTGTATTGCTCCTTATGCTCACTATATCGGCTGACCTGTCTTGTTGAGACATCACTGCACCTGCAGGAATAGCCATCCACTGTCCATTAGTGCGCTTAGGTACATTGTTGCTTTTATTTATTTTTACTTTTGGGGCTTAGGACCCGCCCCCACCTTGTAGCTGTACACCACTCTTTGATTTTGCGCTGTGTCTCATTGCTCCAGTAGCTCCATACACTAAGTGAGCAAAAAGTTCTTCTCTCTCTGCATTATCGGAGGTATGCAGTCATAAAAAAAAAACCTGGTTCCTGCAAAAAACGGTATGGAATACAGCAGGGAAAAAAAAGAAGAGAGAGGAGAGAAAAAAAAAAACCAAACAAGAAAAGAAAAAGAAAAACAAAAGGATCAAGCAGCACTGTTCACGCTAGAAAAAACAGTCACACTTTGCTTCGTTGATGCTTGCGATTTTGTTGTCCGCTATCCACTAGATCCGCCATTGGGTTCCAGTCGGGAGTTGCGATCGTATTAATCCCCTGAAAGAGAAACCGGCTTGGGAGCTCTGCAGGGGATCTCAGTATAAAAGTCCGAGTGTCCTTCCTGATTACCAGGCTGAACGGGAACCCCCATTTGTATGATATCCCCTCCGCTCTCAGTGCTTGGAGGATAGGTCGCAGCGCCCTCCTCTGCTGCAATGTGCTCTGTGTCAAGTCCTGATAGAGTTGTATCTCCCTGTCTTCATAGCAGATTTTTTCCTGTCGCCTAGCTGCTCCCATGATGTCCTCCCTCTCCTGGAAGTGATGCATCCGGCAGATTACATCTCTTGGCGGTTCTGCTGTTTTGGGCACTGCTCTCAGGGCTCGATGACATCTCTCTATCTTAATGCATTGATCCGGCGGCCTATCCAATATCCTATTGAATAGTTTTACTACTGTCTGTGTTAGTTCTTCTGGCTTTACTGTCTCCGGTAAACCTCTTATTCTTATATTCTTCTGCCTCACCCTGTTCTGTGCATCTTCTAGCTGATATCGCAAAGCACTGCTAATATCTGCCTGTTGCTCTCTTTCCTTATATAGGTCTTGTATCTTCGCCTGCATCTCCGCCATCTTAGCCTCAATGGCTCCAATCCTTAAGTTTGCCTCTTGGATATCCGAGCGGAGTGTATCAATTTCCGCCTTAGTAGCCTACAATATCCTCTCCGTCTGTTCTGCCAAATCCTGTTTTGTGGGCATAGTTTTTAACTGTCTCCAAATATCGTTCAGGCTCCCCGGTTTCTTTGATACAGGCGTCTTGGGTGACGTGGCCGGAGCCGTTGTATGCATGTGTTTTCTGCCATGTCTCCGGCAGACCCCTCAAGTCCAGGTCTAACCAGGAGGTCTTTAACTGAGCGCTGGGGTGTCCTCTGCTTTTCCGACATAATCTCCTGTGCTCCCTTGCGCTTATTGCGACCCTTCATATCCCAGCTTGTCTCCGCTTTAGGCGTTTCCTTCCACCAGCATGTCTAATCTCGGAAGAGCTTCCATGAGCCGGAAGATGCGTGAGCGCGCCCCCTACGTCATCACGTCGCGCTCCACCTCTTGAATTTTTAATTAGCTTATAAATTACAGTTTCTATAGTTTTCCCGCATTGCACTAGCACCCCATCCCTTTGGGAAACGCACCCTCTTTCCCTCTTTCCCTCTTTTCACCTAAAGTGATGCATACACCTAGATGTAAATCTTGTTTTGGTTTTTGGGTGTCTCATTCCAGTGCATCACGGTTTGGGTCGGTTGTGTATGACCAAATTGTGTGGTACCGTCTGGAAGAATACATCCGGATTTGGTTTTCCCTTTTGCAAAACATGAAAGGTGTAGGGGTGTTTTTACAATAAACTTCAATTTATTTTAGGTGTATGATGAATAATGTGAAGTAGTTTTAATGATGGAAAGGGTTCCTTGCATTGGTTACCATGACAACAAACAGCGCCAGCACTTTTCCCAGCATGTATTTCACGGAGTGTTATATGTGATATAATTATACAGTTTTGATTCACCCATGTGCAAAATTCACTTATTTGTTTGTGTTAACTCTAACAATGTTGTTTGTTATTTATGGTTTCACATGTCCCCATTGATTATCACCGTTTAGGTGACTTCCTTATTCCTCTCCCTTCACCCCCAAGTAATTCCAGCCCATAAGCCAACGGCGAGCGCTCTGGGCGGGGCCTCAAGGTTTAATCTCGGAGGCTCTGACGCGCCTCCATTTGCCCAGGACATGAGCAAGTGCTGCTCTAGCGCGAAACGGCTGTTGTGCCGTCCGAACTTCCCCTAGTCTCCTCTTCCTCACCCACCTGAAGCACAGCGAAGCACGATTATCATGCTGGATTTGTTTTCTCTGTTGGCTGTAATGCTGTATGCATGGAAATAAAAAGCAGTTAAAGAGGACAGTGCCCGGGCTGCATCTTTGTGCACTAGAACCCTAAATACAACCCTACATAATAATCCAAACATTTGTATAGCGCTTTCTCCTGACGGACCCAAAGTGCTCTAGCGCTGCATCTACTGGGACGCGCTTAAGAGGTCAACCTGCAGTGTTAGGGAGTCTTGCCCTGAACTCTTTACCGAATAGGTCATCCGCTGGCATCACTACTGCACTCCTATCCAATCTACTCTGCACTCGGGGACAGTTCAGTCTACACACTCCTCTCCACTGGCACAGGCACAGCTAAGTAGGAGACTTTGCATATAAGCCGAGGGGGTAACTTTTCAGCACATTTTGATTGCTTAAAATTTGGCTTATATGCGAGTATATACGGTACTTCAATTGTGTGTGCTTTGACAGCACCATACAGATGTAAGGATTGCTCCACTCTGTAGAATGAATGTGTTATTAATTGTGAATTAGTAAACTGTATGCAGTGTTCCCTACCAGGGCCAATTAGGTGGGCGGGCCGCCCGGCTGTTTTTAAACTGCCCGGCTGTTGTCATTCACCCACCTATCGAGAAAAAAAAAAAACAGCGCTTAATAAACTGCAGGCAAGAGCGCTCCATTGCCTGCTAGCAATCAGCTCCCAGCTCTCGCACAATAGCGCAAGCTGATGCTGTGCACTGCAGGAGCGCTACTCTGCCTGTCACCTCACACTTTCTGGTGGAGCAGGGATTGGCTGGGCGAGTTGTAAGGGGCGGCACCATGCGCTTCATCTAGCTAGAGGCTCCTGCTCAATCTCTCCCTCCCGCCCTCCAATAAGTAACAGGCTTTATTTTATGTCGGCACCTCTCTTGCCAATGAAAAGAGAGGCAGCCAAGGAAGCACGGCCACACATCTTCGTCAGCAGCCTGCAGGAGTTATGAAATGAGACTGTGGGTTTGGCAATCAGGGACAGCCACCAGCGGCTCATTAATTCTCCATCCCCCCAGACAGCAGATAACTATGCCGGTGTATTTAGAAAAAGAGCTGCTGGTCTAATCCAGCTACGCAGAGAAGGAGAGGTGATATAACTTCAGAGCTCTGCTTTTTTTTTTTGTTTATGTTCAGTTCGGGGGACAGAGGATAGAGCAGTACACTGCTTGCACAGTGACAGGGTGTTTCCGAGGCAGCCTCCTGTGCACTCGTCTCACCTGTGCTCCCGAGTCCCAAACTGAAAGTTTAAAAAAAAATGCAATCTTCTCTCCTGCTGTGTCTCTCTCCCCCCCCCCCCCAGCTTGCATCCTGTCTGTAGTGCACCCCCCCCCCCTTCAACAATCACACTGCAGGAACAAAGTGGACTCATGCACAGAAGGAAAATATAGTGAAATGTACCCTGTATGTATTTAGAGAGTATAGCCTGTCTTGTCTAATCACAATTTGTAATTTTATTTCTCCTCTGTGTCACCTGACTGCCATGGCAGAAAGATAAACTCATTTGAAAGCACAGGAGGTTAACAAGGCCTGTTTCCTTGAAAGCAGGAAGTAGAAACAGTGCAGATTTATTGTAGAATTTGTATCGACGGTATCAATGAAATAGTTTTTCTTTAAAGTTTATTATGTTGTTGCTTATCTTCTAGAGGAGAGAGGAAGTTCTGAGTGCTGGTCTGCTTTAAATGGACCTGAGCACCATTTCTGAACACCATAATCTGAAACAATTTCTCCTTAATGCCAGGTACACATGATGCAATTTTCTGACATGTACTGTCAGATCGGCTATTTCCAACATGTCCAATCTGATTTCTGATCAAATTTCTGCCCTTTTTCACATAGAAGTGAACAAAAATCGATTGAAAATCAGATTGAACATGTTGCAAATAGTCGATCTGACAGTAAATCTGTTAGAAAATTGCATTGTGTGTACCTAGCAGGTACATCTGCTCATCTCCTCATCCTCTATGCTGTAACCAGAGTTGCACTGGTCCTGCTTCGCCCTGTCGCACCCCACCCGGATACTTTTTCATGCCACCCGGCTGGAAAAAAATCCTGGGGAGAACACTGTGTATGGGTGTGAAGGAAGCAATTAATTTTACTTTCTGCTATGTGCATTGTTAAAAACCAGTTAGACAAACAGGAATTCTAGGTATCAGTAATATACTTTTGCCATGGTTTCTAGCAAGTTATATCATCTGAAGACTGAAGTTGAAAGTTATTAACATAGTTACATAGTTATTTTGGTTGAAAAAAGACATACGTCCACCGAGCTCAACCAGTATAATGCACAACACCAGCCCGCTCCCCCACATATCCCTGCCGATCCAGAGGAAGGCGAAAAAACCCTTACAAGGCATGGTCCAATTAGCCCCTAAAGGGAAAAATTCCTTCCCGACTCCAGATGGCAATCAGATAAAATCCCTGGATCAACATCATTAGGCATTACCTAGTAATTGTAGCCATGGAGATACCCTCTGGGAAATACAATTACATCGCCCAGGAGGTGGCGCAGCAATTTTTAATTTTTTTTTTTTTTAAATCCTGTAGCTAGCCTAGCGCTAGCTACATGATAGCCGCTGTGCAGCGGCATCCCCCCACCCCCTCCTATCGCCTCCGGCGATCAGCGCAAGCAGGAGATTCCGTTCAGAACGGGATCTCCTGCTTGGCTTCCCCGTCGCCATGGCGACGCTCGCGATGACGTCACTGACGTCATAGGGAGTCCCGATCCACCCCCCAGCGCTGCCTGGCACTGATTGGCCAGGCTGGGCAAGGGGTCTGGGGGGGGGGGGGGGGGCTGCGCGGCACGGGGGGTAGCGGCGGATCGGAAGTTACACGCAGCTAGCAAAGTGCTAGCTGCGTGTAACAAAAAAAAATTATGCAAATCGGCCCACCAGGGCCTGAGAAATCCTCCTGCGCGACATACCCCGAGCTCAGCTCGGGATTATCGCCCAGGAGGTTGAAGTGACACTGAAGCAAAAAAAAGGTTATGATATAGTGAAATGTATGTGTAGTTCAGATAATAGAACATAGTAGCAAAGAAAAGTATATTTTTATTTTCCGTTATATGCTTTTTTTTATTTTTATTTTTTTAATACATCTGCATCAATTACAAACCACACGCTGCATTTTAACCTCCTTGGCGGTTAATTTTTTTTTTTTTAAATGGGCAAAAATCCTTTTTTTTTGTATTTTTTTGTTTTTGTTTCATGTAAAGCTACCAGAGTGGTAGCTACATGAAACACCACTAGAGGGCGCATGTGGCCCTCTAGTGCGATCGTCGCCGGCATCAATAGCAAACAGGGGAGCAGGCCCTGAGAAATCCTCCGGCGCGGCATAGCCCGAGCTTAGCTCGGGCTTACCGCCAGGGAGGTTAAACTATGAAACAGAACAGAACTAATGAACCTTTGAACTCGCATGCAGGAAAACCTTATCTGAAGCTGTGTCTCACTGTTTCTTTGATGTATAAGCGCTTCAGGATATAGGACTGTCTCTGACCCAAGTTGGGTTGGTGAGCTCAGAGTAGCTGTTTTGCATATACTGAAAACTTAAGTTTCTTAACTTTTCCTGTACTGGAAACAATTTGATACTCTGTACTTTGCTGCTAATGTTCTATTTCTTAGCTGGACTACACATACTATTTGTTATATCATAAGTATATTTTCACTTTAGATTCCGTTTAAAACGTATTTAATTACAACATTACTTGCATTGCAATATCTTATACCGACTTTTGCACTGAATGGAAATATCAGTTTTAAGCTCTTTTAGATTGCATGCACAGCTAACTAATCCAGTAACAAGCAGGTAGTTTTACTTTAGTCTACATAGGCCCTTGTTTTTATGCTCGGTTCAAATCCTAGCTGTACTAGTGAATGTAAATCTGGGGAACTGGAATTTAATACCAAGTACACTAGTAAAACTGCAGGTACTCTATTTTAAATAGTCTGTTTTAGCTTTAAGTCGTCATTCAGATTGCAAACTTTGCATGTCTTCTCTTGCATTTTTTTTCTTTTTCCTGCCTCGTGTCCTCTTAGGAAAATTATTACTTTATTTCCTGTTCTCAGCAATGCATCACGGGGAAATAAATTACACTACATGACTTTTATGTCTATTATCATTTTTATCTGGTTATAATAAAGTGTTGTATTCTGAAATTCATATATATATATATATATATATATATATATATATATATATATATATATATATATATATATATATATATATATATATATATATATATATATATATTATTTTTTTTTTTTTTTTTTTTTTTTCTCTCTCAAGGTTTGAGACTGAGACAGTCTGTGTCACCATAATGAATAAAGAAGAGATGCCGCAAACAGCCTTGGACACCAACTTAAAAGTTGGAATGGAGATTTGTGCTCAAGCTGACACAGAAAAAAATGTTTTACGGGCTGATCTAAATGAAAACAAGCTAAATGATGATGAGGATGATCATTGTTTGATGAGAAAAGAAGAAGCCAGATTTCAAATCAAAGATGCCCAGGATAGTATCAATAATAATAATGAAGCCTGCAACATGATGTGCGGTCAGCTTAGTTGTAAGAAGGGATGTGAGGACAATGATCTTACAGTAATGGACAGTTTAACTACCAATCCTCACCCCAACAGAGAGAATGCTGTTAATAAAGGGAAACGCTTGTGTGGTAAACGCAGTACCAGAAGTATAAAAAACAATGGAAAAAGCACAGGTAATTTTTTTATTTTGAAAAAGTTAAGCTGTTTGTCCAATTGTTTTGTAGCCTGCTCTTATTCAGTGGATGGAAATATGTGTTCTTGAGGACATTACATTCATCTTTTCCACTTTACTACCTTAGTACAGCACCAGGCTGTCTACTGTACAAAAGCCACATACACACGTCGGAGTTAATGGCCTACTAGGTGCCCAACTAGCTATCAAATGAGATATCAAGTATTTTATTTTAACCGTGATAAGTCATAGAATATATTTCGGGTGTTTTAGGGTTGAGACCTATGTATTGTGAATTATTTTTAGTGACAAACTGAATCAAAAGCAATACAATTTTTTTTCTTGTATTTTGTACCAAAATAAATGCTAGTAAAAAGAAAACAAAGTAACAGAATTTAAACTAGAATACAAAAATTGTTACCCTTAGGGACTCAGGTTTTTAAAGATGTATGCCATTAGGGTATATTACTGTGATTTTTGCAAATAAGGGCTTGTAATTATTGCTAATGTACGATGAGAAAAAAAAACACAACACACACAAAAAATACACCCTTATTTTCAAATAATATATTGTCCCCATACATTGCACTAGGAAAATAGTTTAAATGGTAATGATAACTAGGACAAGTAAGCAAATAAAATGTGTGAGTTTTATCTGTGGTAGCATAGTTTATTTTAAAACTAGTGGATTTTTTTTCATGTTTTTTTTCCCTTTAAAATGTATATAAAATAAAAAAAATTACTAAAAAAAAAGTCACTTACAAGAAGCCTAATTTGTCCTGCAAAAAAACAAACAAACAAAAAAAAACCAGCCAAGATATACATCATTTAGGTGTGATAAAAAGTGATAAAAAAATTTGGCAAATGAATGGGAGGAGAGCTGAAATATGAAAATTGCTTGCATCCAGAAGGTGACAACAATCCTGAGGGCTGAAGTGGTTAGAAATTTGGTTATGGACCACTTAGAGCTACGTTCGGGCTAGCCGCCGCAGGGGATCGCATGGCCCCTGGAGGTTTTTTTTTTTAAAAAGTTGCTCTATATGCTTCAGCTAGCACTTCACTAGCTAATTATGTCCCCCAAGTCCCTCCGGTCCCCACCGATCGCCGCCATAATACGTACCCCCCCCAGGGATCCCGCGATGGCGCAGCCTCCCAATCAGCTCCAGGCTTCGCTATGGGGAGGATTGGGACTGCGCATGACGTCATGTCCGATCGTCGAAGCTGTGGCTCCCTGCAGGATCG
Source organism: Hyperolius riggenbachi (assembly GCF_040937935.1). Lineage (NCBI taxonomy): Eukaryota > Metazoa > Chordata > Amphibia > Anura > Hyperoliidae > Hyperolius > Hyperolius riggenbachi. The sequence goes on along the minus strand of NC_090649.1, from coordinate 360,093,567 downwards.
CGGAGGGGTAATAAATTGCCGGCGGCGATCCGGGAGTTTAGTTAGGTGTCGGGGGGCTTGGGGGACATAATTAGTAAATCCATTAGGTAAATGTCACTAGCCTGCAACTTCTAAGAGGTGCTATATACATATATACAGTGACAATACACCCACAAATAGCCTCAATTCACTAAGATCATGCTGGTGATAATAAGGCAAGGGAAAACGTATCACTGCACATCGATTAGTATAAACAAAAAACATTTATTTTTTTGCAGTTAATACAAATCCTGAAATAAATCTTCACTGTTTCTACTTCCTGATTCATGCAGGTAGACATATATTTTCTTTTTTGCTGGTGGCTTAAAAAGCATTGTATGACAAGTTGTAAAAATATCACCTTGGAGAAGACTCAGGAGAAAAAGTTAATTGCATATGGGTCCTTGTCTCCAACTTTAGAATTCTGCAGTTATTTTAGGGCCCCTTTCCACTACCGCGATTCCGCCGGCGATTCTGCAGAGTTTCCCCGCACATGATTCGCACGGGGAAACTCTGCCATAGGGGATGACGGGGCCGCGGCGGAATCGCTTGCGGGTGCGATTCGGCCGGAACCCCCCGCAGAATTCGCCGCGGAGGCTGCGAATCCCATAGCCGTGCATGGCACGGCTCATGGGATTCGCCTGCGATCCCACCCACCCGCTCAGTGCGGCGTGCGTCTGCGAGACGCACTCCGCACTAGTGGAGACGAGGCCTTAAAGTGAACCTCCAGACTAAAAATTGACTCGGCAGCACTGGAAAGGCCTGGTGTTTCTTTAACGGTTTCACAGCATCAGAACTTTTGTTTCTCTTATACAAGCCTCATTTGTATCTGCACAGAAAAAAACAGCCCGGGAATTTTTCCCCTAATGCTGTGCAAAGCATGATGGGATTTCTGATGTTGTTGTTCTCGTTCTGCTGTTTTGGTGGAATTTTTTTTTTTTTTTTTTTTTTTTTTTTTTTACATTTTGAATTTGACATTTGAAGCCACCTAGGGTGCGCAGCTGGGAGGGGTGATCAGGACACAGGACAGTTGGAACTGTGTCTCCTGCTCCCTGTCACCTCCTTTCAACCAAAAAGATGGCTGCCCCCATGACAAAGATGGCAGCCCCCATTTATCATAAACATTTGCCTGTTCTTTTAAAACGGGATGGGTAAGAGATTATATTATCTATCTATTCTAATTAACATAACTAATGTAACTTAATGACAGTGTGTTTGTTTAGGCTGAAGTTCCCCTTTAAAGATTGAAATCTTAACTGTGGAACTCTCTCCTTAACCACTTGCCGACCGCCCACAGCCAATTGGCGGCGGCAAAGTGGCACCCCCCAGGACCACATAACGCCAATTGGTGGTGGCACCTGGGGACTAATTAGCCGGGGATCGCATCCGTCCACCTGCAACGTCAACCCGCCAGCTGTTTAGAAGCGCCGGCGGGTTGTTAACCCCTCGATCGCTGCATGCAAAGTGTATAATACACTTTGTAATGTATACAATGTGTATTATACAGGCTGCCTCCTGCCCTGGTGGTCCCAGTGATCGAGGGACCACCAGCCCTGGTGGTCCCTGTAATCAAGGGACCACCAGGGCAGGTTGCAGCCCCCTAGTAAGCACACACAAACACTAATCCACAAGAGGATAGCGCTCTCGGCATACAAGTGCAAATAAAAGTCTGCAGACCCACACCAGTTTGCCTCCTCTATAAATGAAAAAACAAGACTCGAGGTGGTGCTCACAGTTAGGTAGATGTCATAGAGAGTACACCAAAAACATTAAGCGATGAGCAATACAGTGATAACAGTTACAAATTCATAGGCATTGAAGTATGCAATATTTGCAACAGTAAAAGTCTCTATAAGTAGCTTCTCTTCATATAAAACCATCACTATAGAATTCTGCAGCTACTCATACACGGGTGGACCACCACCATCACTCTTTGCGTGTCACTCACCGCAAATAAAGACCAATAAGATGGTCTATAAGCGCCTTGGGACTATTCCCGGGTTGTTCCCCACCACTCAGGCACAGATGTATGAGTAATTCCTTCCTCCAAGACCTCTTCCACTGCTGCTATGTTATTATCATCAAACCTCAACATGTAGGGGTATGCAATGTAGGGGTAAACCTGTACATACTATTTTTGACATCTGTTTGTGACACCACTACTTAAAGCAGAACTAAAGACTAAACAAAATCAATGTTTCACTTACCTGGGGCTCTTGCCATTCCCTTGCAGCCTTCCTGTCCCACGCTGGTCCTCCGTGATCCTCCGTTCTCCCACTGCCAGCTAGTTTTGTTACTGCCAACTTGTAAGTCAACGGCATCTGCGCCTGTGCGCCCCACGTCTCTCTCTTCGCGTTCCCGCCTGCAATAATTCCCTGCACTAATAGGACGCTATTGTGGGCGGAAATGTAAAGAAAGATACTCGTGTCCCAGGGCGCAGGCGCAGATGCCATCGACCTACAAGTTGGTGGTAATGAAACTAGCTCGGAGGATCGTGGAGGACCGGCGTAGGACAGGAAGGCTGTCTTCTGTTCCGTTACCACCCTGTGTCACTTCTCCTATTCCCATCCAAATTACTTGAAGGACACATACATACTGAATAAGCCATTATTTGCTAACTCCCTGCTTAGCCATGCCTCTTAAATGCATGCAGCCTAACAACTCCTCCTGTCGTGCTCTGGCTGATCCTGTTCTTCATCTCTCTCTGGTGTCTCAATGTGCTAATAATATGTAGAGTACAGCTACTGCATTGTCTGCTTCTTGCCATAGCTCCTTTTAATTTTAGGTTACAAGGTCTATCTGTCTAGACTACTTATAGCTTACCAGTAAATGTGAAACCTTCAAGGGGTGGGCAAAGTTGCACTTAATTAACCACTTACAGATATATCCATCCAGATAGCCTGCCCTGCTGCCGCTGAGCCGGACACGCGATCGCGAGCTCCCGCCGCCTTCTGTTATCCCAGAGATCAATGAATGTTATCCCAGAGATCAATGATCTAAGTCTCGGTATGAAAGACCGACACCGTCAACAAGACGGCTCCTTTCTGCCCCATCCATGCTTTCGCCTGCGTAGTAGTACTACGCGTGCATAAGTAAGCTCCGAGGGCATCTTGTGGCCAAATAGTAAAAATTACATCTGGAAATAAAAATTTCTAGATATTTTTTTTTTTTACTGTTAAAAATAGTCCCTTACTTCTCACACTCCCCAATAGCTACACTAACATTTTTTTTTGGAAAAAAAAAAAAAAAAAAAGTAATAATAAAATAAAAAATAGCTACCATAGGGATTCAACTTTTCTAATATGTATGTAGTAAGGTGTATTACTGTTATTTTTTTTAATTATGGCCTTGTAGTAAGTGATGGATGCAAAAAAAAGAGAAAAAGTACCTTTATTTCCAAATAAAATGTCCGTGCCATACATTGTGATAGGGACATAATTTAAATGGTGTAATAACCAGGACAAATAGACAAATAAAATACATGGGTTTTTATTATGGTAGCATGTTTTCATTTCAAACTATAATGGCCAAAAACTGAGAAATAATGATTTTTTTTCCATTTCTTCCTTAATCTTCCTGTTAAAATGGATTTAGAATAAAATAATTCTTAGCAAAATGTACCACCAAAAGAAAGCCTAAAAGGTGGCTGAAAAAGCAGGATATAGATCACTTCAGTGTGATAAGTAGTGATAAAGTTATTGGCAAATGAATGGGAGGTGAAAGTTGCTCCGATGCATAAGATGAAACAACACTGTAGGCTGAAGTGGTTAATGAAATGTCTGGTTTAGTATTTAGTAAGTGTATGTGTGTTCCTATAAAATGATTTGAAAAAAATGTATGTAGTATTTTAACCTCTGTATGGTTAATCAGTAAATACTGTAATCACCTTTTATAATTAGTTATGAGTATAAATCATAATTCACACATTGAAGTCTTTTTTTGTTTCAGCTAAGTAAAATCTCGCTGGATATACTGGCTATATGCACTGTATTTACTGTTTGATAAATATTCAATATGCAGGTCTTTCAACTGCTGTCGATATGAATTTTTCTGAAGAAAATTATTTTGTGGGATGTGTGAATGAACAGACCACACCAGCCTCAGATGTCAGTCCTGAGAACAGGAGTCAGAAACAACTTCGAGAGTCTCTGTTTTCCATAATTAGAGAAGGGCTCAAACCAACTGAGGATTTAAAGATGCTACCCTCGTGCCTTCACAAGGTAATCAAAGAGGAACTCCAGTGAAAATAATGTAATAAAACAGTGCTTCATTTTTACAATAATTATGTATAAATGATTTAGTCAGTGTTTGCCCATTGTGAAATATTTCCTCTCCTGATTTACATTCTGACATTTATCACATGGTGACATTTTTACTGCTGGCAGGTGATGTCAGTGGAAGGAGAAGCTTCTTGCTTTTTTTGGCAGTTGGAAACAGCTGTAAATCGCTATTTCCCACAATGCAATGAGGTTCACAGACAGGAAACTGTCAGTACCATGGTCTTGACATCACACTGTGGGAGGGGTTTCACCACAATATTAGCCATACAGACTCCCCTGATGATCCGTTTAAGAAAGGAGAACATTTCTCATGGGAAAGGGGGTATCAGCTACTGATTTGGATGAAGTTCAATTCTTGGTTACGGTTTCTCTTTAAACCTAAAGGCTCGTACACACGTCTGACGGAAGGCAACGACGGGTCCGTCGGCACCTCCCGCTGGGCGGGTTTTCAGCAGACAGTGCAGCGTGTGTACAGTCTGTCGGCGGACTGATAAGGCTGTTTCTGAACGATCCCCCGTTCTGAACGATCCGCCTCTAGCCTTCTGTTAGTTACATACATATCACGGCCAAAATGATACAGAGATGCAGTCAGACTCCACCGTGGAGTCCTACCTTCTCCCCAAGGGAAGTCCAGGAGACCATGTGATGCTCACTTCAGAGGGGGAGCAAACATTCCACAGTGATTCACTACTGCCAGCAGTAAAGATGCCAGTATCTCTGGTAAATTTAAGGGGCAAACGTTACATAATTTTTAAAAATGAACACTGTAAAAATAAGTAGTTAAGTTATATACAGTCATTTTATAGCAAACCTAAGTCAAAAATTGACTAAGCTGAATACATGTACAGATGTGATAGCATCAAGGTCATTATCTCTCTTCTTAAAGTGGTATGAAACTCCAGTTGTATCTGTGGTCTAAAATGTTAAACACCACAAATTAATGTTTTATAGTTACTTGAAGGGTTAATAATCAAACTTTCACTACACTCAGAAGTTAATTGATACGAATGGCTACAGGCTCATTCACACGTCCAACTTAATGCATGACAAACCGTATAACAAGTTGTCTACATGATAAGTTTGTACACACAAGCCAACCAACTCGCATAAATACTATGCAGGCAAGCTAAATGAGAAACCGCACAACGTGTCTGCATTCAGAAACAACAAAGTTGCTCAAAAGACTTGTACACACATTCCAACCTCCATGATAGTTGGTCAGATTGATCCTCCGGTTGGATCTGGCAAACAACCTGTTATCAGTTGGTCATCTGGTTGTTTGTCAGCTGTACACACACACACACACAACTTATCTTCCAACAGACAAGTTTGGAAGATAGTTGGATAGATTGTTGCCTTTAGGAAAAATTGTCAGATTGTATTGAACTATGTTTGCACAATGGTATTGCATCACATGCAATGCATTACTATCATGCGGTAAGATGTTACATTATTCTGATTATCACAATTTAGTGAAACTCCTCCAGTGTGTCTAAAATAAAATGAGCAAAATGTCTTATTTAACTGATTTATTGAAAACTGCTGTTACTTTTCTGACAACTCTCATATATACATAGAATATACATTGTTTCCCACATTAAAATGCTCCATAAATTACTTTTCTATGTCGCTGTCACTTAATAGGTAGTGGCAGATCTGATCGGTTTTGGACTAGTCAATTTTCTCATGGGGAATTCTCAGTTATGATACCTTTTTATTCTTGGGGAGTAGGTTCCACCATTCTCCCTGTGCAATATAAATCCTGTTGCTCAGATTTATTATAAAACTTAATATGCAGCTCACTGAGCTACCAGGACTAGTTTAGGATTATTTACTCATGTATGTTATTATGTTATTGGTACTAATTACAAGTAGTGCTCGGTTAACGAACGAGATGGGGACTATAGGTTCGTTCTTAACCTGAATCTGTTCTCAAGCCGGAACATTGTGCTATCTCTGTCCCCTGTACCTCCTCTGTGCCTCCAGTGCCCCCCTCTGTGTCACCTCTGCCCTTTGTACCTGTTTATACAAGTTTAAAAGTCATTTTTTCTTAGATTTTTTTTTTTAAATCGATTTTCTCAGAAACTACAAGTCCAATTTGAATAAAATTGTTTTGGCTTGTTCCCATGGAAACAGAGAATCCATGCCATTCGTATCGGCGGGTCATTCGTAAGTCGGGCGTTCGTACGTGGGGGACTACCTGTATATGTTTATATGTATCTTTGATTATGGCATTACTTTTTGATTTTATATTAGTTGTATTATGATTTTGTATTGTCCTGATGGCCGTCTGTTGTTCGGTGTGTCCTAAATCTTTTGGGCCATGGTGGCTTCTGGCCACTTGCATGGCAGTTCTTCTTATCCCAGTGCTGGCCCCCACCTATTCAGACATGCCATTTTGCAGGGATTTTTGGTGGCTATGTTCTCTCCCTCTTAGCATTTCTTCAAGTAAGGGGTACTTCTTTCTTATATAGTAACTTAAAGGGTACGTCTTGAATTCTGAGTTGGAAGATCATCCTCCATGGGGTAGGGGGAGGGTGGGTGTATTGGTGCTTGGTTGTCATGTTCTGCCACCCCTTCATACCCTTACCTACTTATTCACCAACTGATTTGTGTAATGGGTGTCCTAGAACAGAAACTTATTTCTAGTGACAGACAGACACTCCCACAAAAGGTAACCATAGGACACGAATAAAAAACTGTTCTTATGTTTCTGTTAAAGGAAACCTGTAACTTCCAAAGGAAAAAAAGTCTGATACTCACCAAGGGAAGCCTCTGGATACTTCAGAGACTCCCTGATCCATCTCAGAGCCCACGGTTTCTGTGCAGGGTCAGAACATAACTGACAAGGTTGTCAAATATGTTCTTGTAGCTGCGCTCCCCTCCGATTATGAGCGCATCTACTATCTGCTTTCCTGCTACTGCCAATTAACTAGAGGCTTCTCTCCTCTTGGGTAGGTGTCTAACTTTTTTAAACTTGCAGGTCTGCTTTAGGAACGTGCAAATATTCTTCTTCTGACAAGTTATATATTACAGTAAACACAAGCATGGTGCAGTAAGTGATCTCCCAAGATCATGTCCCTAAAAACAATAAACAAAGATATGCACTGCTCATCTTAACAAAATAATCTTTCATGCATTTCTTGAAATGCAAAGAGTTTAGTTCATTGGGAGGGTAGCTACTCAAGAATATTAAAATAACAATAATTAGACTAACGCTCAACCTATTAAAATCAGCTATCAGAAATACAATCACAACTGTAGAGCACTACCCTGCTATGTGCAAAGCCAACAGTCAATAAAAAAGTATGGGTTTAAAAGCGCTGCATACACATATATCAAATTGAAATGATTTTGTGAAAGTCCATAACATAAGCTGGTGCCATATAGATACTGGATTCATAAACACAGTAGACTTCAAAGTGGCAGGTGTAGAGTAATCACTATCAGGGATCAAAGCCCACCCTTCGTGTCCCCACTCACCGGGCGATGCGGCCTAGATGGGCCCGTGTAAGACTCTGAGGTATTGGCCACCTCACAGCTAATCGAACAGATCTCCGTCTGACGTGTGTAGACCAGGCACCTTGCTCCCGATGCTGTTAATCCAATCTCCAATTATAGTGAGCTTGCAGCACCCAAAAAATTAAAAAAAGGCTCTCAACGCGTAAAAATATAAATTTTATTCATAAAAAAATCTTTATCACTATATCAGATTACATTATTATTTATTATTTTATCACATTGCACTATAGTGCCTTAGTGTGAGTATGAGCGTGTATTTAAAAAACAGATAGAACAGCGATATACACAATAAGTCCTGGGCTGGGCCTGACGGAATATAATGCAGTATGGATGTTACCTATAACAGTTGAAGTATGGCCACGCTGTTATTCACTAGTCGAACCACCGGGATAAACCGCTATGAAGTTCCAAAGTCGTGTGTATCGACATTCCGCGTCCGGTGACGTCACGCTAGTACGTCGCTCCGCCCAACGTGTTTCGTTGCTAAGCAACTCATCAGGGGCTACAGAGCAGACGGCGCGATGTATATTTATACCCGCCTGTCAGCCCCAGCTGCAGACTTTAACATACTAATTGAGAGCAAAATAAAAATACATACAATAGCACTAATTATAAATCCATAGGAGTCAGATTTATAGATTGCAATATAAGAAATAGGAGAATAGCAGTTTTATAAATATTAGCTCCAGACATTATGAGAACTGGTGTCACTGCTACCCCCAATGGACATGCAGGAGAGTTAGATCCATCAAGCCATACAGGCTTACATATATAATAACGGACCTGGAACCCACCACCAAACCACCCACATGTTGCCAATATTTTAATAAAAGCATCATACCCCATAATCACGGACTGCAAGCAGTGGGAAAATATTTATCAAAGACTGATTTTCAAGAAGAACAATGTTCATTTATTCTGGCTTTACTAGAATTTGCATTAACCTATAATTACTTTTGGCATGATGGCTCTTTTTATGTACAAATATGGGGTTGCGCAATAGGCGCTGGCTATGCACCTAGTTTTGCCAATATTTTTATGGCAGTATGGGAAGAAGAAATGCTGGAGAGATGAGTCTAGACAGGTGAGCAAATGGGCTAGATTTATTGACTATCTTTTAATTTTCTGGGAGGGATCACAGGATGGATTTAATAGTTATATATCCTTTTTGAATCAAAATAATCCGACCATTGAATTAACAGCGCCTAGTAGTTGGGACTGTGTAGTCTTCCTGGATCCTGAGATTCATAAGGAAGGTTCTGAACTATGGACCCGTACCCATTTTAAGAGCACGGACAGGAATGGATACATCCCTACAACAAGTTGTTACCATCCTAAGTGGATAGATGGAGTACCAAACGGTCAATTTCTCCATCTGAAGCTCAACTGCTCTAAAGATGCTGACTATCAACAGCAATCCTTAAGGATAGCTAATAGATTTGAGGAAAAGGGTTATGACCCTGATACTATAGCACGTCAACGTTTATTAGTGGCCAATCTGGTTAGCCAAGCTACTCTTGCTCCCAGATCAAGGCCATCTCAGGGAATGGACTTCAGTTTCTTAACAGGGTTTAGTAAACAGTACAGACAATTTGAATCTGTGGTGAGGAAACACTGGAATTTATTGAAACAGGACCCAACTTTCGGTGTGCATTTACCAGATAAGCCCAAGTTTGTATACACTAGGGCACGTAATCTTGAAGATTATTTGGCACCAAGCTGTGTTAATCCCCCTAAATTTGTAAGGAATCCTTGGCAGAGTCCTGGCTTCTGTCCATACAGATCCTGCAGAGCTTGTAAGGAAGGTTTAACAGTTAGGGTCCAATCGGTTAACTCATTTTCTAATGGGAGGTCATACCATATTAAACAATTCATAACTTGTCGATCCACCCACGCTGTGTACCTGTTATGGTGGAAATGTGGGCTTCAATATATTGGACGAATGACTAGAGCCCTGTGTGAGCGATTAGGGGAACATATATATATAAAATTAATAAAGGATTCCAACAGCATAGTGTTTCCAGACACTTCTCCCTCCAGCATAATTCCTGTGCAGGTGAAGCCAGAATGTGTGGTTTAGAAAAAACTGGTTCTGGGGTGGAGGGGTTGCCACAAAACCAGGGAGGTTTCCAAGCTTGAAACCAAATGGATTTTCAACATGGGTACTTTACAGCCTAAGGGCCTTAACATCGACATAGACCTCAACTGTTATATCAGTACAGACTAAATCATTTAGCCTCCAAATTAATAATAGATTGGATCTCCCAGGGCCTAGTTTATCATACTTTGTCTAAATCGTGTAGGAACCTTGCCTTATATGAGTGTTTAGTCTTTCTTGTAGAATCAGAATTGATGATACTGTGTATCTGTAATTGATTGCTCCTATGGAGATGCTGGCGAGGATCTGCTTTTATTAAAATATTGCCAACATGTGGGTGGTTTGGTGGTGGGTCCCAGGTCCGTTATTATATATGTAATCCTGTATGGTTTGATGGATCTAACTCTTCTGCATGTCCATTGGGGGGAAACAGTGAAACCAGTTCTCATAATGTCTGGAGCTAGTATTTGTAAAACTGCTATACTCCTATTTCTTCTATTGCAATCTGTAAATCTGACTCCTATGGATTTATAATTCGTGCTATTTTATGTATTTTTATTTCTCTCTCAATTTGCATGTTAAAGTCTGCAGCTGGGACTGACAGGCAGGTATAAATATACATCGCGCCCTCCGCTCCGTAGCCCCTGATGAGTTGCTTAGCAACGAAACGCGTTGGGCGGAGCTACGTGCTAGCGTGTGACGTCACCGGACGCGGAACGTCGATACACACGACTTTGCTGGCATGGCCATACTTCAACTGCGGGGCAGTTATAGGTAACATCCGTACTGCATTATATCCCGTCATGCCCAGCCCAGGACTTATTTTTATACCGCTGTTCTATCTGTTTTTTAAATACATGCTTATACTCACACTAAGGCACTATAGTGCAATGTATGAGGTGATAAAGATTTTTATTTGAATAAAATTGATATTTTTACGCGATAAGACCCGGTTTTCATTTTTTGGGTGCTGCAAGCTCACTATAATTAGAGATTGGATTAACAGCATCGGGAAGTCAAGGTGCCTGATCTACACACGTCAGACGGAGATCTGTTTGATTGGCTGTGAGGTGGCCAATACCTCAGAGGCTTACATGGGCCCATCTAGGCCGCATTGTCCGGTGAGTGGGGACACCAAAGCTTTGATCCCTGACAGTGATTTCTCTACACCTGTCACTTTGAAGTCTACTGTGTTTATGAATCCAGTATCTACTCAAGAATATTGTTCACAGACAAATGCGTATATAAGTACCGCAATTGAATGACAGAAACAGAAAACTGAGGTATAGAAAGAATCCAAAGATTGCTTTGCCTTGGAAATTTGTATCCGGTTAAAGATTCATGCAAATAACCCCATGACTTAGTAAAGAGCAGGAGGATAGGTTGTGGAGTTGTGGAAAGGAGTTAAAAGCATAAAAATATTGATGGTGGTATGAAGGAAAAAGATGAGTGGAGGATGAAAAAATTTGCAAGTTGGGGAACACTTGGGGAATAACGATCACAATATAACATTTGACTTCGCATTGGCTCCTGGCCCTGTCATCACTGTAAACCAGAGGACCCAAACTTTTTCGGTCAAAGGCCGGGTCAACATACTTCAGACTGCTGGAGTGCCGGAATATACATAAAATGTATGTGAAAAACGTTACATTGAGTCTAGGTATTGATTCCCCCAATCATGCCCGGAGGAGACAGCAGTGTCACCTTAAGCTGAATTGGATTGGAAGCCAGCGAATGACTGCTTGCTGGCTTCTACAGTATGTGCATGGGTGGGGCCAGCACTGCTATACTATATGCGGGGCGCGACATTTAAAGATGCAGAGGGCCACATCTATAAGTTACACATTTTGTGTTTTGGGGGTCAGTGAAAAAGCAACGGCGGGCTGCATTCGGAGCGCGGGCCTTAGTTTGAGGACCGCTGCTGTAAACCAATCCCATTTGCTTACATTGATTGACAGGGTCAGGAGCCAATGAAGGTGGCTCCTGACCAGCACACAGCGCTCTGCCGTCATAGGGACGGCAGAGTGAGGGACCTGCGGCAGCGGCGGATTATTGTGGCGATTTGTCGGGAGGCAGCGTTTTACTGTACTAGCAGTCTCTGGTCCTTAAGGAGCAGAGACTGCTGGTACGGAAATGGTTAAACAGGGACTTGCTAATGTCTTGAAGATTGTTGTAACAAAATACAGGGCAAGGACAAGGAAAGTAAATGTCAAATGTTCACACTGATTCTTAATAAGAATTTTAGTAGGTACCGTATATCTCATATGGAAGGAAAAATTGTAGATATAGAAAATGGCCAATATAGATTTAAGAAGAAAAGCAAAGCCTTGGTCATGATTAAGAGTAAAAGGAATACATTAAGTGTATTTGTTTAATTTGCATTAAATAAATCTGAGTATAATATAAACAGGCTATGTTGTAATGCATCTTTCTTAATTATACTTATTTACTGTGTATTGGCAAAAATCAGTGTACCTCCTGATATTCAGATGTACTGTATATAAGCTGTGTGTATTTTATTCAATACATCAGGACATACAGTAGTTTGAAAAGGCCTATACATTGGGTTGACAGTTTACTCTTTGAATCTCTAATTCTGAGTACACACAATACAACAGTCCGATCGACAGGCTCTAACAGATTATTTCCAACATGTCTGATCAGCTTCCGATTGATAAAGTGATTGATTTTGAGAAGCTGTTATCAGAAAAGTTTCATTATCGATTGGAGCAGTTTGGACGTGTACACATGATGCAACTTCTTGTCAGGTTACCTGTCGATCTGACACAAACTTGCATTGTGTGTGTACCCAGCATACGGCTATTTTCACACTAGGGCATTGTATTGCACTTGAGGATTGTGTCAAACAGGAAAAGTCTTAAGGTGCCCATACACTCGTCAGATTGGCAGCAGATAGATAAGAAATGCATCTGATGATCTATCTGATGCGTTTTTAGAACATTTTTTACCAGGATAGAATTCCAATAGATTTCAGTTTGAAATCTATTGAAATTCGATCTGATGGCATTTTTTTGCCATCAGATTTCCATTAAAGGGAAGGTCCAAGCAAAAAAAAAAAATGAGATTCACTTACCTGGGGCTTCTACCAGCCCCATGCAGCCATCCTGTGCCCTCGTAGTCACTCACTGCTGCTCCAGTCCCCCGCTGGCAGCTTTCTGACCTCGGAGGTCAGGGCCAAATTGCGTACATTTTTACACATTCCCGCTAGTGCAGGAACATTAACACATACATTTTTACGCGTTAGTGGTGAAACGCGTACATTTTTGTTCCTGCACTAGCTGGAATGCGTAAAAATTTATGCAATGTGGCCCTGACCTCCGAGGTCAGAAAGCTGCCAGCGGGGGACTGGAGCAGCAGTGAGTGACTACAAGGGCACAGGATGGCTACATGGGGCTGGTAGAAGCCCCAGGTAAGTGAATCTCATTTTTTTTTTTTGCTTGAACCTTCCCTTTAAGGCCAATGCAAACTGATAAGCAATCTCATCAGATCGACCCAAATTTTCCAACCTGCCAGTTCGACAGAAATCCATCGAAATCGGCCATCGATCGGTCGATTGGCCAACCGATTTGCAAACGATCAATCGATCGATCGGGATCGATCGGTCGGCCAGAAAATCGGCTGAGTGTATGGGCCCCTTTATTGTGCTGTAAACGCGCACATAGTCCAGTAATGCACTGCACACCTCGCGTTATTGCATCGAACTGCACTGCAAATGCACTGATGTAAATGCACCATTGCAATATAATCACATTCGCATTAGTTAAATTAGTTAAAAGTTTTCAGAACTTCCTGGTTTAAATGATGACAAACATGGTACAGTACTGTTTGAGTTTTTTCTGTGAAAGATAAAAATGAAGCCCATAGCCTCATGTGGTTAACGTTTTGCATTTTAAATAAGCAACATTAAAAATGACATTTTGAAGAAAAACAAATGTTTCTGGAGAACTAGTCATTTTCACAGAAATTGATGAATGCAAATGTCACAGAGCTGCATTTTGGTTTTCCATGAAAGACTGAAAACATGAATTGAAAATATCTGCAGACCTTAGAGTGTACCAGAGATGGTACACTAGCACGAATTTATACTTACTCGGGGCTACCTCCAGCCCCATAAGCAGTGTGGCTTCCCCTTGCCGTCCTCTTCAGCCCCTCCGTTCGAGCTGTACAACTCCCGGCAATCTGGGCAGTCGCCGCCAGTTGAGGGCTTCTGCAATTGTGCAGCTCGGACACACACACCCTGCCGCACTTCCGTCCCCTGGATTATTCTGCGCCTGCAGGTGCAGAATGCTACAGGGGATGGTGGCGCGACAAGGGGTGCACATGTGCAGAAGGCCAGGTCTGCCCGGATTACCGGGAGTCATCGTGGTTTAACAGAGGGGCTGAGGAGGACAGTGAAGGAGGCCATGGTACTTATGGGGCTGGAGGAAGCCGCAAATAAGTGTAAACCATCTCAGGTGCACAGTAACCTCGCCCACGTTCAATTTCTCCAGGATTTTTGTGCAAAAAGTGGTTCAATTAATTCCAAATAATTTTCAATTATTTTTCTGTTATCTATCTATCTATCTATCTATATCTATATATCTATATATATATATATATATATATATATATATATATATATATATATATATATATATATATAATCAATACAGGTTATTGTATTGAATTAAATTTAAAAAAAGGAAAAAAAAAGTTTGCCGCCAGATGTTGATGACGCTGCATGGCCCTGGCGTCATCAATACCAATCGCCGTCGGCAGGTCGTTAGTGGTATAGCATGGAAACGGCCGCTCGTTCGAGCGGCCTTTCCATGCCAGTTCACAGAGGGTGTCTCGCAGCAGCGCCTTAAAGGAGATCAACGATCCCTGGCCTCTGATTGGCCGGGGACCGCCGGCATCTGATCGGCTAAAGCCTATCCTTACCGGCGCAGGACGGATATTCATCCTGCGCAGCCCATAGCCTGCGGGAGAAGCAGGTATGGGCAGAGAGGGCAGAAATCGCTGCGGAGGGGGGCTTTGAAGAGCCCCACCGCAAAGCGCAGATAGCCGGCGGCGATCAGACCCCCCAGCAGGACATCCCCCTAGTGGGGAAAAAAGGGGGGGGAAGTCTGATCGCCCAGGCTCAATCCTGATCGGTGCTGCGGGCTGGAGAGCCCACGCAGCACCAAAATCAGGAAAATCCCCTGGTCCTTAAGGGCCCGTTCAGATCACAAATGCGGATGGCCATGCGTGCGGACCGCAACGCGTACAAATGCACGGCATCTGCGTTTGTGTGCGTTGCGTGGCTGAAAAGTGAATGGGACAGCCGCGTGTTTTGACAAAATCTGCGTGCAGCATGCGTTCCCGGACCGCACAGGTCCGGAACGCATGCAGTGTGAACATCAGACAGTGCACTCTATGCACTGTCTGATGTCGTGCGTGTCTGCCTCCTGCACGCGTTTCCAAAACGCAGCTGGAAATGCGTGCAGTCTGAACGGGCCCTAAGTGGTTTTAAATATATGCATTGATCAGGTTTTTGTCCCACGCAAATCTTTCATTTGCTATTTGTTTATAGGTGCTAGTAGGATTGTTGGGAGTGGAAAAAATACATTTCTTAACAGAATTGGAGCACAGAATTAACTGTCAATACCTTATGTCCTTATGTGATGTGTGTCATTATCAGGGATGGGCTTTTGAGTAGTTTACTACTCGAATTCGGAATTCAAATGAAGTTTAATGACTTTACGTGTGACCACAGGCAACAGGGAGTTAACTTACCCAGAAGTCTTAGGTAACGTCTGTGTTCCATTACGTGTCATAGGTATAATGAAAGCCGCGTTGCATGACTCACTACCGTGATTCCTCTTTCAAGCCGGAAGAAGGACGCGCGGAAGTGAGCCATAGAACATGGAATGCAGATGTCCCCGAAGACTTCTGGGTAAGTTAACTCCCCGTTGCCTGTGGTCACACGTGAAGTCATAGGGGTTGATTCACTATAACAAACAACGTGCCTTATCAGAGTTAACATGCCTTATCAGAGTAGCATAGTGAGTGCTACAAACTTATGCCTGCTAATTGGCAATGACGAGAGCTCCACTCGTCGTGGCCTGAGCCCCTGCGAGTCCAATCACTTTAAAGTACATTATCCCGCACTTTGATTGGCCCAATAGGCTGCCTGTCAAGTTTCCTGTCAAGTGATTGGACCCGCAGGGGCTCAGGGCGTCCCTGTGGAGTGGAGCGCTCTTCATTGCCAATTAGCAGGCATAATTTCATAGCACTCGCTATGCTACTCTGATAAGACATGTTAACTCTGATAAGGCACGTTATTTGTTATAGTGAACCAACCCCTATGGGTGAAGAAAAAGATGCACAGCACACCAACATCATAACCTCATCCCAACTGTGAAGTATGGTGGTGGGGGCACCATGATTTGGGGCTGCTTTGCTGCATCAGGGCCTTGACGGATTGTTATCATCAAAGTAAAAATGAATTCCAAAGTTTATCAAGACATTTTGCAGGACAACTTAAAGCGGAATATAACCCTGCATTTCAACTTTGCTCTAAAACATTATTTACAGTATATTATATGCAACCAGCATTTTTTTTTTACTAGACCAGCATTGGAAGGGTTACACAGGGCTTTAAAGTCCCTGGAGATTTCTGCAGACGCATCCAAACTTGAGTTAGATACATTTTGTTTACATAAATGTATCTAAGTGTTGAATGTGACTCATCTCTCTCACTGAGAAGGAGTTGGAGGACAGCCAAAGAGTGTGTAACATTTCTAAATATATACATATAACTAAATAGAATGTAACTATCTGAACGTCTGCACGGAACTTAAAACCTCTGTGTTTAACCCTTCCAATGCTGGTCTAGTAAAAAAAAAAAATGCTTTTTGCATATAATATGCTGTTAATAATGTTTTAGAGCAAAGTTGAAATGCAGGGTTATATTCCGCTTTAAAGCGGAACTGAAATATTGTTTGACATATCAATAAAAAACATACCACCAGCTTCTCCTTTTCTCTCTTTACACAGTCCTTTAATTTTCGCTGCTCCCCGCCGCCGTGATCATGGGATTTTTAATTTTTTCTAGGCTTCCGTGGTACTTCTGGGTCATTGCGCATTCACTTGCTGCTGATATGAGAGGACTATATTACCTACATTGAAGTATTTTGCTTTGCTCTTTTAAAATTGCCCACTCTCATGGCTGCCTCACTGTCATGCCCTGCGTGTGTCCTGGCTCACGCTGTCACACCTGCGTGACCATGTTCAAAGAACCTTTCTCCTGCTTGTGTCCAGGCTCGTTCTGGTTACCAAAAGCAGCGGTCACGATGAGCTGAAGGAACGAGCACGGAGGGGCCGTGGAAGGCTGGGAAAGGGCGGAGAACTCGGGCAGACGCAATTTGCATAAGTCACACAGGCAGAAAAGCACAGGCTCTTCCTGTCAGCGTAACATCGACTTGTAAGTCGAGAATTTTAACCGGCAGATTTCGGGACCGGGAGAGCCTGCAAATATAAAACTACGCAGTGCAGAGGTATGTGAGGATTAAAGGGACATACCGAAATTAACAAATTGGTGTATAATAACCGTTTTCAGTTCCGCTTTAAAGAAAAACTGTACTGAAAAAAAGGTCCCCTGGGGGATACTCACCTCCGTAGGGGGAAGCCTCTGGACCCTATCGAGGCTTCCCCCGTCGTCCTGTGTTCCACGGCGGTCTTGCTGCAGCCCCCTGAACGCACAGGCAACAAATCCGACAGCCTGTGCAATATTTACCCTTTTGGGCTCCAGTGGGGGTGCTATTGCGGCTCTTCTGAGGGAGAGAGTCGAAAATAGCCGATCTCTGTTGGGTCCGCTTTACTGCGCAGGTGCAGGAGACTTGCGCCTGCGCAGTAGAGCAGCCCGACGGAGATTGGCTATTTTCGCCTATCTCCGTGGGAAGAGCGGATACTGCGCTTGCGCTGGAGCCAAAAGGTAAATATTTACATCACTGCCGCTCCGGGAGGATTTTCTCCTCCGTCGTGGGTCCGAGGAGGACGGGGGAAGCCTCAATATGATCCAGAGGCTTCCCCCACCCGAGGTGAGTACCCCCCAGGGGAGTTTTTTTCATTACAGATTTTCTTGAAGGCCATCTGTCCACCAGCTGAAGCTCAGCAGAAGATGGGTGTTGCAACAGGACAGCCACCCAAAGCATAGAAGTAAATCAACAACAGAATGGCTTAAACAGAAGAAAATACACCTTCTAGAGTGGCCCAGTCAGAGTCCTGACCTCAACCCAATTCAGACGCTGTGGCAAGACCTCAAGAAAGTGATTTACACCAGACATCCCAAGAACATTGTTGAACTGAAACAGTTCTGTAAAGAGGAATGGTCAAGAATTCCTCCTGACCGTTGTGCACGTCTGATCTGCAACAACAGGAAACATTTGGTTAAAGTTATTGCTGCCAAAGGAGGTTCAACCAGTTATTAAATCCAAGGGTTCACATACTTTTTCCACCTGCACTGGGAATGTTTACATGGTGTATTAAAAAAACAACAACATTTAATTATGTGTGGTATTAGCTTAAGTGATTGTCTATTGTTGTGACTTGATGATCAATATCAGATCACATTTTATGACCAATTTGTGCAGAAATCCATATCATTCCACAGGGTGCACATACTTTTTCTTAGGCAACCTTGTTAATCGTCAGGATTTTCCTGTATAAATCGTTCGTTGTTACGATAAAAATTGTCAGTTAAATATATCGTATTGGAGAGACACACAGTGATATTTGAGAAGTGAAATGAAGTTTATTGGATTTACAGAAAGTGCACAATAATTGTTTAAATAAAATTAGGCAGGTGCGTAAATTTGGGCACTGTTGTCATTTTATTGATTCCAAAACCTTTAGAACTAATTATTTAAACTCAAATTGGCTTGGTAAGCTCAGTGACCCCTGACCTACATACACAGGTGAATCCAATTATGAGAAAGAGTATTTAAGGGGGTCAGTTGTAAGTTTTCCTCTTTTAATTTTCTCTGAAGAGTAGCAACATGGGGGTCTCAAAACAACTCTCAAATTACCTGAAGACAAATATTGATCACCATCACCATCATGGTTTAGGGGAAGGATATAGGAAGCTGTCTCCAAGATTTCAGCTGTCTGTTTCCACAGTTAGGAACATATTGGGCTTGATTCACTAACCGGCGCCAAGTGTTAGCACCAGAGTGAACAGCCACTTAGTGCCCCCAAAGTAGCTTTGCGCGGACTTACAGCTGCACAAAGCTACATCGCGCACAGCCCTGCTCAGTGCGTGCGTAGCGCGGCTGCCCGGTATTAATGCGCGATGCGATAACGTTGCACCTGCTGCCCTGTTAACGTTGCACCCAGTGCAATGAAAACGGCGCATCGGGTGCTCCCCGGGAGGGTGCAATGTTATTGTCGCACCACACACTAATACCGGCCAGCCGCGCTGCACGCAATTTGGGTGGTCCTATGGGCACAACCCACCTAATGCTGTGGTTTGCGCCCACAAACTGTGAAGGCCTCCTAACCGGCTTAGTGCCGGTTAGTGAATCGAGGCCATTGAGGAAACTGAAGACCACAGGCTCAGTTCAAGTTAAGGCTCGAAGTGGCAGACCAAGAAAAATCTCGGATAAACAGAAGCGACAAATGGTGATAACAGTCAGTCAACCTACAGATCAGCACCAAAGACCTACAACATGGTCTTGCTGCAGATAGAGTAACTGTGCATTGTTCAACCATTCGGCGCACTTTATACAAGGTGATGCAGTATGCAGAGGAAGCCTTTTCTCCGCCCACAGCACAAACAGAGCCGCTTGAGGTATGCCAAAGCACGTTTGGACAAGCCAGCTTCATTTTGGAATAAGGTGCTGTGGACTGATGAAACTAAAATTGAGTTATTTGGGCATAACAAGGGGCGTTATGCATGGAGGAAAAAGGACACAGCATTCCAAGAAAAACACCTGCTACCTACAGTAAAATATGGTGGTGGTTCCATCATGCTGTGTGGCCTGTGAAGAGACTGGAAATCTTGACAAAGTTGAAGGACGCATGGATTCCACTCAGTATCAGCAGATTCTGGAGACCCATGTCCAGGAATCGGTGACAAAGTTGAAGCTGCACTGTGGCTGGATCTTTCAACAAGACAACAACCCTAAACTCTGCTCAAAATCCAATAAGGCCTTCATGCAGAGGAACAAGTACAACATTCTGGAATGGCCATCTCAGTGCCCAGACCTGAATATAATTGAAAATCTGTGGTGTGAGTTAAAGAGAGCTGTCCATGCTTGGAAGCCATTAAACCTGAATAAAGTAGAGATGTTTTGTAAAGAGGAATGGTCCAAAATACCTTCAACCAGAATCCAGACTCTCATTGGAACCTACAGGAAGTGTTTAGAGGCTGTAATTTTTGCAATAGGAGGATCTATTAAATATTGATTTCATGTCTTTTTTGTGGTGCCCAAATTTATGCACTTGCCTAATTTTGTTTAAACAATTATTGCACACTTTCTGTAAATCCAATAAACTTAATTTCACTTTTCAAATACCACTGTGTGTTTCTCCTATATGATATATTTAACTGAAATTTTTTTATCGTAACAACCAATGATTTATACAGGAAAATCATCACGATTAACAAGGTTGCCCAAACTTTCGCATCCCACTGTATATACATACAGGTACTCCATACTGCACAGCTAGCAGTGGTTTGGAATTTACCTAATTAACAGTTCTCTGGATGTTGAATATGCCAGCTGAGAGCTGTGCCGTTCAAGTTTGGACATTAGAGCAGTTGGGGAATCAGCGGGTGATTGGTGGTAAACTGGATGTTCAATCCCTGTGATGGCTCAGCCAATGGGTTAGTTCACACATATAAGCGTTTTTGCATACATAAAACAAAAAAATGATTGCTCTGCAGCACTGTGTGTATTTTCTCTATCAATTTCATTAGCTGCTGTGGCACGTTTTCCTACTTACAAACACACATAGTGTGCTGAAAACGCATGCAGAAAAATACACACAGAAAACTGACAGACATGTTGTCCCAGCCTAAGCCAGTCAGTGTACTTTACTATGGAAGAACACACGGACAGTTTTAGAAATTTATAGCCACATGGATGTTGGGTTTAATGTCACTAAACTACTAAATATGTAAAGTTGCCATTATTAACAATTTTGGAATTACTTTTTAAATATGTTTCTAACTATTTATTAAAGCTATCTTCTAACTACTACTAACCATGTTTTCCCTTTTCTGTAGATAGCAGAGACCTATTTCCTAGAAGAAAATTGTATCCTTTTCTTTGTGTGATAAGGGCTTTTAGTTCCAGAAGAGAAAAAGAGGAATCTGGGCTTTAGTGTAAAAAATCGTATTCATGTACATGTCAAGTTAAGGTAGAAAGAGATGCAAGTTTACATTTGTGCTTGAAAACATGAAACAAAGCAAAAACTGTGTAGGAAAGACTAATATTGTGTCAATGAAAGGGATATTTAAAGAGCAACTATTAGCCATACTATGCTAGGAAAAAAACACATATTTAAGTAGATAATTACTTGCTCTACTTGCATAACAGATGTATTGCACTGTCCACGTTTTGATCTCAGTGTATTTTATATAGTCAAATGAAGAGAATACTGTTCATGGCCGGCGCCATCTTCAGTCCCACAGGCTTCGGCCTCCGCATCCCCCCTTGCATCTCCTCCCCGCACTATTGCAGAGTTTAGCGGGGAGGAATAAAAGCAGCTGGCGCAGACCCATCTGCTCATGGTGGTGCTGGAGTTCCCGTCTATACAATCTGCACTACCGCCAGCGATGGTGCAGTGTACAGACAGGAACTCCAGGACCTGGAACCATATGGAGGTGAGTGTGCACACTGCTTTTATTCCTCCCCACTTCACTGTGTAATAGTGTGGAGAGGGGTCGGATGCGGTGGGAGTGCAGAGAGGGGTCGGACATGGCACACAACAGGAGGGGGGCTGAGGAAAGTGACAGAGGACAGCTTTTGGCCCCCCTCCCTGCGCCCTAACAGCTACGAGTGCGACCAAAGACAGGTGGCCAATCAGAGAGGAACAGAGGTGAGGGACAGAGGCTTCAGCCAAACAGGCTTAATTAGCATGCATTACAACTTCTCTTCTGCGTCAGTGTACGAGGTGAGAGACACGGGCATGGGGACTAATAATCTATTGGTTAAAAAAAAGTGAAATTGATTTTAAACTTTTGAATTGTCTGTTTAGCATCCTTTTTACTTATTTAACAGCTTCTAATAGAGAATTGATTTTGGATTTTATGCCTGACCGTTACTCTTTAAGCTCCACTACAGCTGATAAGATTGCTGGTTGCTGGACACAGATTTGTTTTTTAGAATTAAAGAAAATCTGTAAAAGCAACGGCCCGCTGATCGCTGTTTATATTTGAATGTTTGTTTCAATTAGCCCATATTCTGCAATGATCATATCGAAGAGAGTTGAGCCTGCATTATTACAGTAGCGCTGTGTGCACTGGTATTATTACAGAAGTATATTTCTAGTCTGATGAGATGTTAGAGTGAATTATATATACATGCTTATGTTCTGAACTAACGAGATGACATCTCTGACTGATAACTGCTTTGGGTGGGGTGTTAGAGGATTAAAGGGACACTTAAGCCAGGAATAAGAAATCCGTTTTACTTTCCTGGGGCTTCTACCAGCCTCCTCCAGCCGTCCCATGCCCTTGCAGTCACTCACAGAGCCTCCGGTCCCCCGCCACCAGCTAGTTTTGTTTTTGCTGACAGGCCCGACTGGCCTGGCTATGCCTATTTTTCTTTGCGTTTCTGTCCGCAATAGCAACCTGCGCCTGTGCAGGACGCTACTGAGGATGGGAACATGAGGAAGGATACGCGTGGCCAGGCCTGCGCAGGCGCAGAAAGCCCGCCGACTCCCTGTCAGCAAAAACGAAACTAGCTGGTGGCAGGGGACCGGAGGCTCCGTGAGTGACTGCAAGGGCACAGGACAGCTGCCGGGAGTTGGTAGAAGCCCCAGGCCAGTAAAACTTATTTTTTTATTCCTGACTTAAGTGTCCCTTTAAGTAAGTATATATGAGATGACTACCATGAATGATTGTAACCACACACCTTGATAAAGGGGGACCCTGCGAGGCCCCCAAAACAGTTGTCAGCTACTCTTGTGGTTATAATTGCTCAATAAAAGAGGGTGATTCCTTGCAAATACGGAGTGCTGGTATACTTGGTTGCTGACTTTGCTCGCGGCATAGCCTATGCCACAAAATCAAGCACCCGACTTCTGATGATTGGTGTGCCCACTCGCAATCTTCTATACTGCTACTTCTCTTACGCTAGACTGGCTCTGGACTGTTCCTGTTTCTTTTTTCTTATTCCTGACATTTATAAGCGAGGTGATGTTTTAATATATCATAGTCATTGGCAAACTTTGCTTGTCCAGAATCATACTGTTTTTTTTTTTTTTTTTTCAGATTGTCATGCAGTACCTACGATTTTTCTTTAAATGTATTACTATCTTTAAAAAGCTTTAGGCTACTTTTGAGTTCATCTATTTCATTTCCAAGTCTATATAGGCATTTGGTCTTCTTTCTGATGAGCAGCTGGACCACCCCCAAGCAACATTTGGTTAGGAACTGTTCCCACTCCTCATCATTCCCATCATCAAAATCCCACTTAATAGTTTTTGGCACAATGCCTCATTAATGTCTACACATCTCAACCTGTAGTGAGTTCCATATTTATGGTGTTCTGCAACTTTTCTGAAGTTCAAATCAAAGGGTACCCATACACTACGTACATTTCCTATCGATATACAGCAGATTTGATCACTGTGATTGAATCTGCTGTGAAATCGTTAATGCAAATGCTGACCGAGCGACCGATTTTTCCACCTGAAATCAATCAATTCAGTCGATCTGTCCAGACGGAACATTTAGCTCGATCTCCAGCGGGTCGGTAGCACGTCGTTAGAGGCGTTTGATTAGGTGACGGCCGACGCAGCAATAGCATCACCTGTCCAGCTGGTGCAAGTCCCTTGGTCCGTGCTATCCCTTTCTCCGGCTGGCCCCTTCTCCATCTCCTCTTCACTTTCTGTCCCATCCTGTGAGAAGGCGAAGTTCAAACAGTAGAGCACCCTCTACTGTCTGAACTTTTCACAGGACGGGACAGTAAGTGAAGTGAAGAGGACGCTGGAAGAAGGGACAGCACAGACTCATGCCGGCGGACAGGTAAAAAAATTGCTGCTTGCCGGGGGAGCCCGAAAGGGAGGCCTGGGGGTGACGTGGCAGGGCGGCAGCAGCAGTTCCTCAAGTTGTGAATCGATTTCATGCTGAAACCGATTCAAAATCCGTGTGCAGTGTATGGGCAGCCATTAGATACCTCTCTGATCAGATTCGATCAGATAGGGATCTATCTGTTGGTCGATCTGGTGGCAATCGACCAGTGTATGGAAGTCTAAACATTCCTATCTGATCAGACTCCGAGCTAAATATAGTGTCTAGGTCGATGCTATTGGCTGATATGGTCTGGGTAAATACCTGGACAACATGCTACAGTCTGCTGTGCATCAGAGATGGTGGCCAAAAGATTTGAAGAAAAGGGCTACGGCATAGAGTTTGTTCAGGAACAAAGAGATATACGTAGTCAGAGAGACCCCCTGTGGGGACCTGTTCGTGAGCACCAGAAGAGTAGAAAGCGGGATGGATTTTAGCTTTTTAACGCATTATAGTAAATTGCATAAACAGATTGAGTGCATTTTTAAGAAATATCAGGGTATACTTAGAACCAAAGCCACTCTAGGCCCACACCTCCCGGAAGTACCCAAATTTATTTATAGGAGAGCCCTCAACTTCAAGCTTCTTTTAGCCCCCAGTTGTGTGCCCCCTCAGTGCAACCCCTGAAACGTGATCTGGAGATGGGTTTTTTCCTTGTATGGGTTGCACGGATGGGCTAACAAAGAAAATGAGCGTTCACTTCCGTACAGAACACCCGAGGTGAAAATAAACTAATGTAATAAACAATTGTATCTATCCTCCTCCTAAAAATGACTTTTTAAGATATTCCACAGTTTTATTTTATATTTAAATCTAGGCACTATTGACCCTTTTTTTTTTTTATCTGTTTCCTGCTCTCAGAAGCCAATTTCTGCTAGAAAAGTGTTTTATAGTTGTAATTTCTTATCGGTGACGGTCACACTGTAGTCTGACCCAGTTCTGACTCAGACAGAAACTGCCACTTACATACCTGATGACTAACTCTTTTGGGCGCAGAAAGAAAAAACGGAACAGAGCATAGTTATTTGTGTACTAGGCACTGTACGTACACATGTCTATATCATCAAGTCACATGTCACCTCGGGTATCCTTTAACTAATGGTAGAGTGTTTGAAGTTTAAAGAGTTTCATTGTCTGCAACTCTTAAGTTTGTAGTATATATACCCTTGTGCCCATGTGGTATCCAGCATATCAGGAGAACCACTAGGGCTTTAAAAGGTGGCCGGAAAACGCACGCACTCACACTATTTTATTATTATTTAGTATTTATATAGCGCCGACATCTTACGCAGCACTGTACAGTACATATATTGTCTTGTCCCTAACTGTCCCTCAAAGGAGCTCACAATCTAATCCCTACCATTGTCATATGTCTATGTATGTGTCATGTAGTGTTTTGTATCATAGTCTAGGGCCAATTTTTCAAGGGGAGACAATTAACTAATCAGTTTGTTTTTGGGATGTGGGAGGAAACCGGAGTGCCCAGAGGAAACCCATGCAGACACGGGGAGAACATACAAACTCCTTGCCGATAGTGCCCATATGGGATTCGAACTGGGGACCCAGTGCTGCAAAGCGAGACCGCTAACCACGCCGCCACTGTGCTGCCCATATATATATATATATATATATATATATATATATATATCTATCTCTATCTATCTATCTATATACATACATACATACATACATACATACATACATACATACATACATACATACATACATACAGGGGTTGGATAAAATAATGGAAACGCCTTGAAAATCAACAAAATATATTTTAATATGGTGTAGGTCCACCTTTTGCGGCAATTACAGCCTCAGCGCTCCGAGGTATTGATTGATACAAATTGTGAATTGTTTTCAAAGGAATTTTAGCCCATTCTTCAGTTAAAACACCCTCCACTTCTTTTAGAGATGATGGCGGCGGAAATCGACGTCTTACTTGAATCTCTAATAACAACCATAAATGTTCAATAATTTTGAGATCTGGGGATTATGGTGACCAGACCATAACTTCATTAGAATGTTCCTCGTGCCATTCTCTAACAATTCTAGCTGTATGGATTGGGGGCATTATCATCTTGAAAGATGGCATTCCCCTCCAGAAACAGTTCTTGAACCATAGGATGAACTTGGTCGCCCAAAATTCCTAAATAGTCTCGGCTGTTAATTCTTCCATGAAGGGAAATCATTGGCCCGTCGAATTTCCAAGAAATAGTACCCCAGATCATCACAGAACCCCCGCCATGTTTTACGGTTGGGAGAAAGCAGTCTGGATGAAATGCTTCTTTCAGCTGTCTCCAAACGTACACTCGACCGGAGGTCGGAAATAAGGTAAAACGATGATTCGTCAGAGAAAATCACATTTTCCCACTGCACGAGGGATCAATTCTGGTGGTTTCTACACCACTCTAAATGCTTTGAAACCTTTGTCTTTGAGAGCACAGGTTTTCTAATTGCAGTTCTTCCGTGGAATCCAGATTTGTGCAACTCCCGACTAACAGTTTTTGTGGAAACTGTGTTCTGTAGGTGTTCATTCAGCTCTGCAGTGATTTTAGGAGCCGTGGTCTTGCGAGCTTTTCTAACAATTCGATTTAGAGTCTGACGGTCTCTCTCCGACTACTTTGACTTTCGGCCACAACTGTGCTTTGATGTGGACGTTTTCCTTCTCTTTCAAAGGCAGTCATTACTTTTGAGACAGTACCTTTTGAAACACCAAGCATTTGGGCAGTTTCTGTTACAGTAGCGCCTGCCATATGAGCACCAACAATTTGGCGTCTTTGAAAGTCTGAGAGATCTGCCATTTTTATAAATTATAACCAACTTTGGTTTAAATATCTGTAAAAAAACAAACAAAAAAAAAACGTTTATTTTAATCAAACATATCAAATAACAAAAATAATAATGAAAAAAATGTACATTTGATTATGATGCCAAAATGTTAGGTGTTACCATCATTTTGTCCAACATATATGTGTATACACACACACACGTGAGAAGTGAAACAAAAATCCTACATGATTCCAAACATTTTTTTACAGATAAATAACTGCAAAGTGGGGTGTGCGTAATTATTCAGCCCCCTGAGTCAATACTTTGTAGAACCACCTTTTGCTGCAATTACAGCTGCCAGTCTTTTAGGGTATATCTCTACCAGCTTTGCAGCTCTGAAATCCTTGCCCATTCTTCTTTGCAAAACCGCTCCAGCTCAATCAGATTAAATGAACAGCATTTGTGAACAGCAGTTTTCAGATCTTGCCACAGATTCTCGATTGGATTTAGATCTGGACTTTGACTGGGCCATTCTAACACATGGATATGTTTTAAGCCATTCCATTGTTGCCCTGGCTTTATGTTTAGGGTCGTTGTCCTGCTGGAAGGTGAACCTCCGCCCCAGTCTCAAGTTTTTTGCAGACTCCAAAAGGTTTTCTTCCAAGATTGCCCTGTATTTGGCTCCATCTATCTTCCCATCAACTCTGACCAGCTTCCCTGTCCCTGCTGAAGAGAAGCACCCCCAGAGCATGATGCGGCCACCACCATATTTGACAGTGGGGATGGTGTGTTCAGAGTGATGTGCAGTGTTAGTTTTCCGCCACACATCGCGTTTTGCATTTTTGGCCAAAAAGATCCATTTTGGTCTCATCTGACCAGAGCACCTTCTTTCACATGTTAACTGTGTCCCCCACATGCGTTGTGGCAAACTGCAAATGGGACTTCTTATGCTTTTCTGTTAACAATGGCTTTCTTCTTGCCACTCTTCCATAAAGGCCAACTTTGTGCAGTGCACAATTAATAGTTGTATGGACAGATTCCCTTACCTGAGTTGTAGATCTCTGCAGCTTGTCCAGAGTCACCATGGGCCTCTTGATTGCATTTCTGATCAGTGCTCTCCTTGTTTGGCCTGTGAGTTTAGGTGGACGGCCTTGTCTTGGTAAGTTTACAGTTGTGCCATACTCCTTCCATTCCTGAATGATTGCTTGAACAGTGTTCCGTGGGATGTTAAAGGCTTTGGAAATCTTTTTGTAGCCTAAGCCTGCTTCAAATTTATCAATAACTTGATCCCTGACCTGTCTGGTGTGTTCTTTGGACTTCATGATGTTGTTGCTCCCAATACTCTCTTAGACAACCTCTGAGGTCGTCACAGAGCAGCTGTATTTGTACTGACATTAGATTACACACAGGTACACTCTATTTAGTCATTACCACTCATCAGCCAATGTCTATGGGCAACTGACTGCACTCAGACCAAAGGGGGCTGGATAATTACGCACACCCCACTTTGCAGTTATTTATTTGTAAAAAATGTTTGGAATCGTATGATTTTCGTTCCACTTCTCAGGTGTACACCACTTTGTATTGGTCTTTCACGTGGAATTCAAATAAAATTGATTCATTTTTGTGGTAGTAATATGACAAAATGTGGAAAACTTCAAGGGGGCCCCTTATCTGTCTTTTATACCCCCCACCCACTCACGTTACCTCTCCTGACCTACCTTTTCTTTCATCTATACTTACAACCCATGTCCCTTCTTCTGATCTTCTTCTGATGTCCATCTACCCACCCCTCACCATTTCTTACACCTACCTTCCATGTCGCCTTGTGACTCTTGCCTATCCTCTCATAGATCTTTTCACCTCCATGTCACCTTTTCTAACCCTCACCCACCCTTCATTTCCCCATTCTGCCTCTCTTGACCCTCTTCTACACACCCACCTGCCACTCATATATCCTCATACCACATATATCTCGCCTGATCTCTTGTCTCCCTTTCCATGTTCTGACCTACACATATCCACCCTTTATATGTTATTACATCCCCTGACACGCCCTCATCTTCTTTTCTACCTTCATGTCACCGCTCCTAATTTACCCTTCCAACTCCATGTTGTCTCTGCACCCCAACTTATCTCATGCTAACTATCTTGTCTTCACCTACCTATCCCTGATCTCATCATACCCCATTTGTGACAGTCCTGACCCTTACCCACCCACTTCAGCCATAATTTATCTTTATATCTCTACTGACCCTCACCTCATTACCTACCCTCATCTGTGCCTTCATCTAGCAATCACCTCTCCTGACCTCCACTCATTTATCATCTATCCTTCTGCCCTCCTTACCACCCAATCTATCGTCCTACAACATTGTGTCATCTCTCCTGACCTTCAGCTAACAAAACCACTCACTCCTTAATGCAGCTGTTAGCCAGAACCTTGGTCTGTTTAGCTAAATCTGAAAGTGGGGAGAGTGGAGTGCATCACAGTTCTTGTTGGCTCAGTGTCATGAGGCTCCAGGGGAAATAGAAAAGAAGTATTTCATCCATATCGGGCCCCTTTTTATTGTAGATGTTATTTTTCTTCGACGTTAAAAAGATGTGCCAAATCTATTGGAACACAGAGAAAAGTTTGATTGCAATTCCGCCTTCATAGATAGTGTAAGGAAAATACATTTTCATACATAACTAGGGAAAGCAAACAAACCATTTACTTGTATGAAATTCAAATTTGCAGTTTTGTGTTTTTTTGTTGTTTTTTTTTTAAGTTCCTATCCCCAGGCACACTCCAAAGCAGAATCCTGCTGTTTTGCTAGTATATGGGAACTCTGAAGTAACTCCTACTAATCAAAAATTGTCCATTAACTTTAATTTAGATCCTGGACTATTGCTGCTTCTAGTCTGCCTCAATCTAGCAATAAGATGAAAGAAGAAGAAAAAACACAATCCAATGCAGCTAGAACAGGACTTAAATTGCTAGGAATTGGTAATGCCCCTGAGGGCTAGTTCACACTCCAAACACGAATCATGTTGTGCCGCTCCCTGTTCAACAGAACGAGAATCACATCACCGCAAATCGCAAACGCTGCATTGAGAATGTTCACATATGGATACATTAGTAACAGTGCTTTGCTGATTGCCGGCTATCAGCAAAGCACTGAAAAGCACCCAAGTGGGAACCAGCCCTTACAGCTGACCCAAAAAACCTTTTTAAGATGAAATACAAAGTTATAATACACAGGATTACTGGAAGATATACAAATTAAGTTTTACAGTTATTGTAATTTTCATATTATTTCTGAAACTATTTGGATTAACTTCTGTGAGGAGTCCTGTATTCAGACAAAGACTTTCAAAGTCTATGTGCAGGCTATGGAGAATCAAGGAGGAAGCTCACAATTCTGGCACCCCGGAAGAGTTCAGGGAGGCCAGGAACACACTCAACCACAAACTAAGGGCAGCAAAGCAGGACTACCCAAACAAGCTGCATCTCAGTCTCCAATCCAACAATCCACATGAAGTCTGAAAAGGCCTAAGGGCAACCATGAACTTTAAACCTCCCCCTCATCACGCATCGCCTAGCAAGGAACTGGCTGAGGATTGCAATGAGTTTTATTGCAGATTTGAGAACAAACCCAACTCTCTTGAGGCCTGACCAGCCACGCCGGGGATCCCTTCCTCACCAGCACTGAACAGCCCCACCTCTGCACCGATAATGGTCCAGGAGGCTGACGTCCTGAGACCGCTCCGGAAGCTCAACCCCAGGAAGGCCTCAGGCCTGGATGGCGTGTCCTCAAACTGCTTGAGAACTTGCGCAACCCAGCTTGCACCCATCCTCACCTCTCTATTTAACAAATCGCTGGCAGAGAGAGCAGAGTGCCTGCCTGCCTCAAAAAATCCATAATCATTCCGGTCCCCCCAAAAAACAGGGATCAGCGAGCTTAATAACTACAGGCCCGTTGCACTCACGTCCACCATCACGAAGGTCCTTGAAACACTGGTCTTCTCTCACCTAAAGCACTCCACTGCCTCCCTCATTGACCCATTTTAATTCACATACAGGGCAAATAGGTCGATTGAGGATGCCATCAACATCAGTCTGGTGCACATCACAGAACACCTTGACAGACCTCACACCTACGCCAGGATCCTCTTCCTAGACTTCAGTTCTGCATTTAATACCATCTGCCCCAACATCCTATATAATAACCTGGCACAACTTTGTATCGACCTCACAATGTTCAGATGGATCAAGGACTTCCTCACCAATAGAACGCAACTAGTCAAACTTGGCAACTGCAGCTCCCTGGAAAGAACCACAAATAGAGTCCCCGCTACGGTTCTCCCTGTACACTAACCGCTGTAGTACATCTGACGACTCTGTTAAGGTAATCAAATTTGCAGATGGCACCACCATTCTTGGCCTCATAGGCGGAGAGGGAGAGCAGGCTTACCAGAATGAGGTTGAACACATTTGCAAATGGTGTAGGGACAATCAGCTCATACTCAACGCGGCAAAAACTGTTAGTCGTCTTCAGAAGGTGCCTCCAAGGTTCAGAAGAAGGCTCAGCAAAGGCTGTTCTTCCTGAGGCAACTGAGAAAGTTCGGGATGCCACGGGAACTGATGGCCAACTTCTACACTGCCACTATTGAATCTATCCTCTGCTTCTCCATTGTCATCTGGTATGCAGGCACCACTGCAAGCGAGAAGCTCACACTCCAAAGAGTTATCAACGCTGCAAAAAGGATTATCGGGTCACCTTTACACCTCCAGACTGTGATCCAGGGCCACCAGGATACTGAGCGACCCCACCCACCCTGGCAGTCGCTACTTCAAGCGTCTCCCATTGGGCTGCCGCTATAGATCCATTCACACTAAAACCTCCAGACACATAAACACGTGCTTCCCCCAAGCTGTCCTCATACTGAACTCAGGCCACTGCCCTGTGAAATCCTCTAGTCTCGCACTGCTGTCTTAATGTTATGTTTGTATCCTTTTATATGTCTGCTGCCATAGTTATGTTATATCCTTTTGGCTCATATAGATGTAATTTTTCTACTTGTAACTATTGCGTGGTCCACAAACCCGCACGATACATTACGTCTTTTTCTAATGGCAAAACCTTCCCCATGAAACAATACATTAACCTCCTTAACGGTAACCCCGTGCTGGACACGGGGTAAGCCGCCGGAGGGTGCCGCTCAGGCCCTGCTGGGCCGATTTTCATAATTTTTTTTTTGCTGGACGCAGCTAGCACTTTACTAGCTGCGCCAGCACTCTGATCGCCGCCGGCCCCCGCCCGATCGCCGCTATTTGCTGCGGCGCGCGGCCCCCCCCAGACCCCAGCGCTGCCTGGCCAATCAGTGCCAGGCAGCGCCGAGGGGTGGCCCGGGACTCCCAATGACGTCCCGACGTCAGTGACGTCGGTGACGTCATCCCGCCCCGTCGCCATGGCGACGGGGGAAGCCCTCCAGGAAATCCCGTTCTATGAACGGGATTTCCTGATCGGAGATCGCCGAAGGCGATCGAAGCGGGTGGGGGGATGCCGCTCAGCAGCGGCTATCATGTAGCGAGCCCTCGGCTCGCTACATGATTAAAAAAAAAATTTTTTTTTAAAAAACTGCTGCGCTCCCTCCTGGCGGTATTTTTCATACCGCCAAGGAGGTTAACTGTGACACTAGGTCTGTTGTCTATCTAATTTCATGCTCTATATGCCACATCCAGTATGTAGGGTGTACCACTCGACACTTGAGACAACGAGTAGGGGAACATTACAGTGGAGCTGGTTGGCTAACTACAGAGGTTTCTAATGTGGCCAAGCATTTTAGATCGGTCCATTCTGGCGATATGTCCTCCTTTTCTTGTCAGGGTACTGAGCGTGTCCATAAGCCTACGAGAGGAGGGGATGTTTATAAACGCCTCCTTACTCGGGAGGCATACTGTATTTTTCAATTAGGGACACGTGCACCTAGGGGCCTTAACGCCAGATGGGATCTTAACTCAGTCACTTCGTTTCTATGTGGCAGGATTTCATATTATGGAGTGTTTTTTGTTTTTGTTTCTGTATTGGTGGACATTTATATTGGACATTTCTTTTAATGTCCAATGTAGGTGTGTTGCCCTTGGTTTACTCATTTATTTATACATTCTTATGATAATTGGTCTATGCATTGCATCGCTGTGTGATACTGTACTGTGTATAATCATATGTATCTACATTTTTACATTTGTACTATGTTTTTATGTATTTGACACTGATTTGAGGATGCTTCCTCAGTTTTTATGTACACTCCTTCTTTGTGGGTGGGGTTTCTGAGCACTTGTTACTGGGTGTGGCGCCATTCTATATATGGGTCACCCTTGTTTATTTGTACCTATGCTATGATTAAGGACGGTGTTGTAACAATCTATACGTTGGTTGCTATTGGCAACAACACTACACCTTCGTTCGGCACCATATCGCAGGAAGTGCGATAACTCGGCTCTCATTACAGCAACAGCATGGGAGATAGAACTTCTTAGATGTCATCAAAGTCTCAGGAGTTTATTCAGTAAACAGATATACAGATGCTTATCACTACACAGCGAAGCAATTGTTCTGTAGTAAGTCCTCTTTGCGTTACAGCTCTTGGTTCCATTGCATTGCATGGCAACCAGGTTTCCTCTTATGTTACATCTATACTACGTGGCACGTAGGCCTATATACGACATACAGTTAGATAATATGACAACACATTACAAATAAAAATAAAGGGTGGAAGTCATCAGCCACACATCAGAAGAAGCAGCAGTAGTCAGAAGTTGCTCTCTTGAGCCGGTCGGCTGCTTTAATACCGACCACTAAAGAGTTAAATGTGACAGCTGAGCAGGGATGTATCAATAACTCATCGCCTACTATTGGCTGATAAAACCTCTTGCTATAATGACAGGCACGGTCTTTACTGCGCATGCACGAACCTAGTTCTCTAGTTCTAAGAAGAACATTATTTAATGTACCGGACTCTTGTTTTCCTTCACGGAATATGCAAACACTCAATGTTTACAGAAAAGACTGCCTCAATGTCTGCCCATCGGGCCTAGATAAACTCTTTAACCTTGGCTGGTTTTGTGTAAGACGCAAAACCATGTTCCAGTGTTCCTAGAAATGCTGCTTAAAGGAAGAGTCTGCAAATCAAGTCCTTCAACTAAACTAAGTTAAAGTAACTGAGGCCTACAAATTTAATCATATAATACTTAAATTCTAACAGGTGTCACGTCCGAAACATGTCAGCATGTGGTGACGGATTTTAGCCTGATATGTGTTGATCCAATAAAGTTATTCTAATTCTACCGACATTGTGTGGTTTTCACCTTTATCTTCACTATCCTTTATATAGACCTTGAATTATGTCGTCCAAACGCCTGTTAACTCAGGTCTAATGCCTGTTGATCTGCACTACAGTACCCCATGCCATGTGTACCACAAAAAATTCCGGTTACAATATCTGTCGTACTTGGCGAACAAATCTGATTCTGATTATAGGTTCAAGAAAACGTTTAATGGGTTGAAAAGATGGTAAATTAAAAAAAAAAAAAAAACTTCATTATACCAGGTTACATAATTTGATGAAAACTGAGGCTTTGTTCATATCTAAAATCGAAATCGCTGCCAGCCTCATTTTGCGATTTTGAGAGTGATTTCCCCCAACCCCCCCCCCCCCCCCCTCTCCCGACGCTTACCTGCACGCTACGATTTTGTGTAAAGCGCTTTTGCAAAGGGATTTCTCTTTTCATTTCCTAACGCCGGTTGAATAAGTGCTTTTAAGGTGATTTTCAAAATCGCTGACGCTTAAAAAATAGCAAAAATGCCGTAGGTGTGAACAAGCCCTTACTGTCCAGTCTATTGGATTCCTCACATGAACTCCTTTTCTTCAACACAGCACATTTGGACATATTTGCCGGTTATCCATATGTAGGTCCTTTGATCATATTGAATTGTCGTTACGGTACGACCACCTACCAGTTATGACTATTTCTTTTAATGAGCTGTAGGGATGGTCAGTGAGATGCAAGTGTTTCTGAGTTGGTGCAATATTATGCACATTTTGAATGCAAATTTATGCAGTTTAAACATGGAGCAATCAAATCCCACCTTGGGGAGATTCAATTCCTCCCTTTTCAAGCTGCATACATTTTATTACACAATTTGCATAACCCTGCATCAACTTTGAAATATTTGCATCTAATTGAATATCCCTAATGAATAATTGCAATACTGTCCCACTATCTGACTAATTAGCTAGTTTACATACGATTCAGTACATCCAGTGACCAACAACAACCACTAGGGACCTGGCAGCCAGAGTTGATAGACCTGTAAATCTTTTAAGTCTCGCATTCTGAAACGTTAGTCGATAAAAGATATATTTTTTCAATTTTTTTCTACTTTTTATTTACTCCTACTCCATTTATCTTTGCTATTCATTATAAAACACGTTATAAAATAGTTGTTTTCTTTCTGTTTGTTTTTTTGTGCTAGATTGAAATTATCTTTTAGTTATCCAAAGTTGGACTGTTGGCTGTAAGGGCCCTTTTCCACTAGAGGCGCTTGCGATTGCTGAATCGTAAAATCGCAAATCGCTAGCGATTTTAAAATCGCTAGGGTTTGCTAAATCACATAGGAATCACAGTAGGTTATTTCCACTAGCGCGATGCTATTTTTACAAAAGCGTGATCGCGCCGCAGAGCTGTTTTTGCCACGATTGCGAATCAATGAAAAAGATAGGAACGCATGAAAATCGCATATCGATTTTCCCCAAAAACAATTTATTTTGTCCCAGAAGTCTCTTCCTCTTCCTGCTGAGCCCTGGAGAAGAAGCAATGGCGTGGTCTACATCAGAGGGGCTGATTACTAAAATCCAGCACCATCCATGCCTATATGAGATCTGAAGAATACAAAGACAGCCAGAATGGACAGAAGAGGAACACCATCCAGGTGTCAGCATGTGGAAACTTTACTGTACTACATGTGGAAACAGTGCAGAATAGAGCATGTTTATGCTGTTCATGCCCACTGGTTTCCCATGCAGTACTCTTTCTGTTTCTCATGTTGGCACTGGGTTAGTGATCCACTTCACCATGGCAGCCAAAACCCACAGACGTGTTCACAATGTGCAGTAGTTAATATATTTGGGAGAAGCCAAAAGACAAAATGAATCCCTGTAGGTGCACCACAGACACCACAGCAAGATCTAGATCCAAAAATTGCAAAAATACTTTTTCTTTTTAATGTGTAATTCAATTGTGCAGATGTTCATTCTATATATATAAAGGCCTGAAGAAGGGTCATCAACCCGAAACAAATCGATGTTGTTGCCTTTGTCAACCAGTGATATGCACTTTTTTACGTGATTAAAGTTTTTGTATACAAAATTCAGCACTTTTTTGAAAACTAAAAAGAAAAAGTATTTTCGCAATTTTTGGTTTCCTATGTCTTTAGTATATCCCTGATTATTATCTAGTGTTCACAATGCACGTCCAATATGTTTACCATATCCAAAATGTTGGGTTTTTAAGGTTTTTTTTGTTACTTTTTTTTGCAATTTAAAGCATTAGCACTGTGTCTACAACACAAAAAATAGCACTTTTTTTACACTGCAAAAGTGTAATTAGTAAGAGTACAAAGTATAAGAGAAATAGTTGGCACTTTAATTTTGTGGTTAATGTATTTGAAATTTGTATAAGTGCAATATGTGATGGTATAGCTTTAGTAAGCTGAACTGCTGACACTAGTGTGCGTTCAGCGCGCGCTGTGCTGTGGTAGTGCATCTACTAGCAGTTACTCCTCTGAACTAACGACAACTCCAGTGAACCCACCCTGAGTCCCGTCTGGTCAAGTGGTTTTGTAGGACATGATCCATGTACTTTGATTGATTGACCCATTAGGCTGGCTGTCAAGTGACAAGCAGCCTATTAGACCAATGAAAGCACATGGATCATGTCCTACAAAGCCATTTGACCAGACTGGGCACAGGGTTGGTTCACTGGGAGTGGTCGTTAGTTCCGAGGAGCAACTGCTAGTAACCAGTGCACACTAGATGCACTACCACAGCATTGCGCGCTCTGAACGCACACTAGTGTCATAAAGCTGTGCTGATTTCGCAGCACAGCTTGATAAATCTACACCATTATATTTCAAGAAAAATAGTGTGTTGTAGCATACTTTTATTAAAGTATTTTTGTAAATTAGTACCATCTATGAAAATATAAAGATTTACCTTGCACTATGTTATGTTCATTTTTGGTGCTTTATTTGTAATACACAATTTTTTTCTTATGGAACAAAGTTATGTTTACAATAAAAAAAGTTGTTCAAAAAAATCTTACTATTTATTTTTTTTTAAAATATAATTGCATTAATACACAGGTAAAATCAAATATATCACAAATATCTTGGGTTACATTTCTACATTGGGGGAGGGGGGCGCGTTGTGGCGGTCGCTGAAATTAGACGGTAATTGGCCTCTAGTTTATAGGCAGCTTCAACCAAGATACAAATTTCTCTCTAACCAGTTTCAATTACAGAGAGATTTGTCTCTTTGTTGAATCTGCCCATAATCGTCAGACCAAGAGACAAATCTTTTACTAATCAAATCTGATTAGAGAATATGTCACCTGCACATACACCTCATGCCGATTCCTGATCAATTTCATGCGACAATCAATCTGAAATCGGCCTTGTGATGTTGCACAGCCGCTGTCCCAGTGCACTATATATTAACTGTCAATATCTGCCACTGGCTCGGACTGGATCCAGGCTGCATCCTTGTGTTCCCTGGCAGACATGTATAGTGAACTGGGCACAGGGAAAAGCACATTGGACTTTGGGAGGGCATCTTCGGAGGTTATGTTGTGTTTATTGATCGTCCTATATTGAAAAAAAGGGCTTAAAATGTGACACAACCGATGGGTTTGGTTCACTAAATATCTTTTTAACAACTTGAGGACCGCAGTGTTAACCCCCCCCCCTTAAGACCAGGCCATTTTTCATTACATTGGCCACTGCAGCTTTAAGGCCAAGCTGCAGGGCCACATGACACAGCACACATGTGATTCCCTCCCCACCAACAGAGTTCTCTGTTGGTGGGGTCTGATCGCCCACCAGATGTTTGCTTGCTTATTTATGTTTGTGTGTGTGTGTGTGTTTTTAATAAAAAACATGCTTTTTTAAAAAATATATTATACACCCCCCTCCCTCCTTCCCCCCCACCAGCCAATCCCCGTGATCAGCTGTCATAGGCTTCAGCCTATGACAGCCGATTACCTCTGTGCCTCTGGTGGGGACAACCGTGTCACACGGCTGTCCCCAGTACAGCGCTGCTGAAGATCGCATCGCTGTATGGGTAATTAAACAACAGTTTTACCGTCTAACAGTCTCCCAGCATAGATCGCTGCTTGGAGACTGAAGGCGGAGCTCAGCTCTGCCCACCAAGCAGGAGATGCATGCGCAGCCTGCGCGCGCTCTCCTGCAAAACAGAGCACCAGGACATCACGCCGATCGGCGATGCTAGCGGCTAGTAGTTAAGCTATAGGGTCATGTGTATATTTTTTCATAACCAATTATAACAAGTAATTTCATATTTCATTACATCACTTATTTTTCATTAAAACACACATGAACTTTCAACCAATCAAATGGCAAGATTCAAAAATCACAAACGCAGCATCAAACAGTAAAAATAGCAATCGCAGCATTAAAAAAGTCGCAAGTCGCATAGAGTAAATAGGTAAAAAAAAAAGCAATCGCTAGCGTTTTTGCGCAAACACAAGCGCTTGCTAGTGGAAAAGGGCCCTTAGGGCTGGTGCACACCTAGAGCGCTTCTGAATGCTTTTTAAAACGCTAGTGCTTTGAAAAGCGCTTGGCTAATTTATTTGAATGGGATGGATCACTCCAGAGAGATGTGTTTTTTTTTCACAAACGCGTGTCCTGCTGCATTTTTGAGGCTATTCAACCTCAATGTTAAGTATAGGAAAGGAGAAAATTGCTCTAAAAAGTGCTAGAACAGAGTGATTTTCTAAGCGTTTTTTTGTTACAAAAGGTGTTCACTTCCAGCTCTACTGTACAAAAATTAAAAAATTGCTACACCAAAATGCACCATAAATCGCTAGGCATAACTAGAAAATCGTTAGGCACATGCCTAGCCACTTCACAACTGAGGGGTTTTACCTCTTCAGCATCCAAGCAAATTTCACCTTTCAGCTCCTTCCATTCATTTGCCAATAACTTTATCTCTACTTATCAGAATGAAATGTGTTAAATGTGTTTTTTTTTATCACTAATTAGGCTTACTTTGGGTGGTACATTATGCCAAGAATTATTTTATTTTAATTGTTTTTTAATAAAAAAAATTCGAAAAAAATCCTTTCAGTTTTCGGCCATTATAATTTTTAAATAATGCATGCTACCCTAATTAAAATCCACGTAATTTATTTGCCCATTTGTACCGGTTATTACACCATATGAATGATGTCCCAATCACAATGTCTGGCGCCAATATTTTATTAGGAAATAAAGATGCATTTTTTTCAGTTTTGCATCCATCACTAATAAAAAGCCCATAATTTATGAAAGTAACAGTATTATACCTTCTTGACATACATATTAAAAAAAAGTTCAGTACCTAAGAAAACTATATATGTATTTTTTTATAATTGTAAATTTTATTTATTTTTTTTACAAAAAAAAAAAAAATGTTGGTAACTATTGGGGAGTGTGGGAGGTAAGGGGTTAATTTAAAATGTAAAAACAGGTCTTTGCATTTAAAAAAAAATGTTTTTAGATGTAGTTTAACTATTTGGCCACAAGACGGTCTCAGTCTTTTTTTTTTTTTTATACGTCCTGTAAGCGAAATATGTATGCTTACAGGAAGTGTACTGAGGATGGGAAACTTTTATTTATTAGAATGATCGTGCAGCTTCTCATAAAAGGCGCTGATCATTGCTACGGGGACTTAGATCAATGATTAGGAATTGCTTTCCCATTCATTGATCTCCTGGCGGGCAGATTGCAACATAACCGAACGCACGAATAAGCTGGAGCGCATACAGCAGTGGTAGCAGCTGGAGTACGTATATTTACTCCCCTGGGCAGTTAAATGAAGCCTGCAGGGGAGTAGATATACTGTACTGAAGCTGTGAAGTGGCTAGAATCGCTTAGAAAAATCACTTCTAAAAATGCTGAGCATTTGCAATTACGCTAGCGTTTTTAGGTGTGCACCAGCCCCAAGTGTGCATGTCACTAGCTGCTCTACAAGCATTTTAAGCTGCAAAGGGAAACTTAATGTTTTGTTTGACATTTTTATATGCGCCTCTTGCAAGTGTCGCTGGTCTTTTGGTTTATGCATAATTGAATTCTTTAACAACTTACTCAGATGAGAAAGCAATGAGGTTCATTCAGCTGGAACGTGAATATCATGAGCAGTTACTTGCAAATCTGTCCTCTATTCAGAAGCAGTGGGGTGAGTAAACATTGGTGTGTGCATTTTCTTCCTTGCCATGTAGAATGTTTTTTTAAAATGTAGGAATGTTACCACCATGCCTGTGTCAGCGTTGACCAATCGGTTCCACACTCAATGCTTTCTTCTGTCAAATATGAAACCCTTTTTTTTCACGGTTTTGTGGCTACATTTCTTTCTTTTATAAGCAGGGGTAAAAAAACACGTGGATATGTGCCGCAAAAATGCAAAGCTGTTTTTTTATTTTAGAAGTAGACCTCAAAATTATAAATAAAGTACGAAATCCTACCTAAAAATCTACAAGTGTCCCTGCGTCCCATGTCCGTGTATCAGTGCTTTTACACTACTGCGCATGTCCTGCGCTGACACAGCCGTTGGGACAGGATGCAGGGGCCAGGAGGCTGGGCGGCAACAGACCTAGAGCCCGTTTTTTATAGGGGCTTAGGTCACTAGTTATAAATAAAGTACAATTGTTTATAGGCTCACATTTCTCAATACTACTGATATTCTATCTTGTCTATACACCACCATAAGACGCACCTAGGTTTAGAGGACAAAAACCAGGAAAAAAAAATCCATCTTCATGGTGCAGGGGTATCTTGTAGAGTTTCTCCCCACCTAACAGCTCCCCGGGGCACAGTAGCTGCAGCTGCCGCCAGATCTCCTCCAAAGCTTTTTCCCCTCCTTACCTAACACTGGTACCCCCAGGCCACAGTAGTGGCAGACAGGGTCAGATCCCTCCACACACTCAGTTGTTCCCTCCTGTGCAAGGGAACAGTTATTTCCACGGTCCTTCAGAGTATAACTGCAGTAAAGCCCTCAACACTCTCTAACACTGTGACCTGGAGACGCACGTGCACTGGGGTCAATAAGCAGGGGTGACAGTGACAATACAAGACAGAAGAAAGGACAGAAGACAGGGAGGACTTGGAGTGCGACGGCTGGAGAGATGAGGGCTCTTCTGCTGTTGCACTCTGCTGGGGGGATCACTGTTTCTTTGCACGGGGGAAAGCTTGCTCCGCCCACAATATGTATTGTTCGACCCATCAGACGCAATACTTTTTCCCTCTCTTTAGGGGGCGAGGTACGAGAGGGTGAGAAATATGGTACTTGTTGGTATTAAAGGACTCCTGAACTGAAAGGAATATAGAGGCTGGCGGTTTTTGTTTTTTTTGTTTTTCATTTTAAACCATACTAGTTTCCTGGCTATCCTCTTGGTCCTCTGCCTCTAATACTTTTAGCCATAGACCCTGAACACCCATACAGATTAGTTGCTCTGACTGATGCTTTTATCATGCGTGTGATTCAGACACTAGTGCAGCCAGACAACTGAAATTGTTTGAAGAAACAATTATGGCACCCGCTTGCTCAAACATTCAGGTGTGTCCTGTCTTGCTGCTCCTTAACAGCGGGACTTACACGTGGGTGAATGGTGAATTGGAACATGTGTTCCCTGAGCCAATCAAAATGCCTGTGTACGTGTTATGATCATGTCTGCAGCGTTTATTGCTGGCTGCAGTGGTATTGTAACCCAAGCAGTTCTGATGTCATTACATGCATTTTCTTGCATAGTTTGGTTTGCACTTGAACTGTTTGCTGATTCCATCTGCAGTCACTCTGAAATTAATGACAGTTTGACATGCTCTTGTGTAAACAAACATTGTCTGCTGCAGTGGAGGGGCAGTCCCTTTCCTGCAGGCTGCATATCATTGTCTGCCTTTTCCTGCTATCAGCCTGTGATTAATTACCATTCACTTGTGTGGGAATCTGCAGGTCTGCTCCCATTGGATGACCTCAGTATAAAGAACTGCTTCCTGCAATGTCTCATGGGCTACCATAGTCTCAGACTCTATCTGTTACTCTGCTCGTGCCCCACCTCGTTCCTGGTCCGTGTGGACTGCGCTGACTCCTGCGAAGGGGTCAGCGAGTCCTCCTAGTTCTGCTCTTGTTCTAGAAGTTGTTACTTGCTTGTCTTGTGTCATATATTGGTTCATCGCCAATATATACGCATACTTGCGCATTTTGTTATTTTCCTTGTATCCGTGTTACGTTGATATATCAGTGTTGCTGATATATACGTACACGAACTGTTCATTTCCTGTGTTCAGTTAGTCAGTTTTCCAGCACGTTTTGGTAGTTTGCGCGTATCGTGAACACCCGTGCTGAGCTAGTTATCCTGTTCCTGGTCCTGTTTGTGGATTGCGTTCATCTCTGCGAAGAGATAACGAATCCTTCTGAATCCTGTTCTGTTACTGTTTGTGGATTGCGTTCATCTCTGCGAAGAGATAGCGAATCCTTCTGAGTCCTGTTCCCTGTATTACTCCAGTCCTAGTCAGCGTTCCTGCTTATGTCATATATCGGTTCATTGCCGATATATACATATGTTAGTCAGACCTTACAAATAGTTTCATTGATAGCTGTAATTGTAATACGCTAGGAAAACATACTTATTGTATATTTATCTGTGTTACGTTCATCTATCTCGATCCTGCTATTTCCTGTCTCTCCTGTCCTGTCTTTGTGAGGCACGCCATCGCCGCAACGCATTGGCTGCCTCATTTCAGTCTGTCTGGTTTTGGACGCTTGCTGTCGCTAAGTAATCGCTAGCTAGCAAGCGTTCATTCTGTCTACCTGTCCTGATCTCCTCAGTCCTGGTTTATGCGCTCAGCGCTACTTTGCGCTGAGACGTTATTACGAAAGTGTTTGTGGCTGTTCAGATCTGCACCGGCTCTGTGCACCACAATCTCCTATTAGAGTCAGTCCTCTCCTCCACTAAACTGGGGATATCCTGATCCCTTGTGCTGGTGTGTGTACCTCCTTCACGTCAGCTTATGTGTTGTATGCTGACTGTGGAGATTACACCCCCAAGCTTAACAGTACGAATGAACATGACTTCAGTCAGCAGCCATGTTCATTCATAAAAATGAAAGTAAAAGTTATAGTAAAAAAATGATCCAACACTTCCTGGCCACACAGAATAGTGTGTAGCACCATCTTCTAAAATTAAAGTACATTTTAAAAATGTCCAATATTTATTAACCCCTTCTAACACCCTTCCCCCTAGTTCCCAAAATAAAACCCTTGTAAAAATAACAAAACAAAAAAAAAACATAAATGGTTACCTTAGGGACTCAGCATTTCAATGTGCTTTTTTTAATATTTACTTCTTTGCCACAATTTGTGAGTTTAATGCTAAGCCTTGCTGAATAACCTTGCTACATCATAAAATTGTTTAATTAATCCTAAGTACAACACAGCTACAAAGGACATCTCACATGGAGCTGTGAGAAGAAATACAATTCAGGTACTTTACGTCTTCTGTGAAGGAGGGGGGAGCAGAAGTGATAGCGACATTTGTAAAGTGCTTTTCTCCCATAGGACTCAAAGTGAATAAGCAAACTTGGAGAGTATTCTCCATTTTACATGTAGCCAGTGGAGTGAGTGAAGAATCCGTGAACAGCCCTAAGGACACTCTCTGTGTTCTGTCATTCAAGAAACAACTGAACCACTGGAGGACTAAGCCATTGACGCCACAGTATTTCTGCAACCTGTTGAGCAAGATTTCATAGTCAGCTGTATCAAAAGCTGCAGAGATCTAACAGGATTAGGATGGAACATTCCATAGCTACATACACACCGCCTGAAACCCGGTTGAGGGGGTTATAAAGGCTGCCTCGGTCGATAATGCAGCATGTGCATAACAGCCTCCGTTCCCTCTCAATGGCTCGCCCAGCAATCCGTCTTTGTGGTTCACTACAGCTGAGTGATGGCTAACAGCATTGTTCTCCTCACTCATCCTGTCGCATGACACCTCTTTG
Source organism: Hyperolius riggenbachi (assembly GCF_040937935.1). Taxonomy (NCBI): domain Eukaryota; kingdom Metazoa; phylum Chordata; class Amphibia; order Anura; family Hyperoliidae; genus Hyperolius; species Hyperolius riggenbachi. Next base: position 360,049,278 of record NC_090649.1, on the reverse strand, counting down.
GCTCCCTCCACCCCTACCTGCGTAGAACAGAACTCGCTGTTCGCTTGCAAGAGAGTGGCACATCTGCACAGCCTCTGCCCTGCAATGCAACCCGATGGATTGGGTCCTGATTCCTGTCGGTGGACATTGATTGAACGTGTGTACGGGGCTTGTTTCTTGACATGAGAAGATACTTGAAGACTTGGATGAGGGCTGTTTTATAGCTGTGGTGTTTCTTGAAACCAGATTGTAGAGGGTCAAATATGTTGTTTTCTGAGAGCCTGGCTTCAAGTTTCAGATAGACACTTTTTTTTAAATAGCTTTACCTAAAAAAAGGGAGGTTGGAGACCGGTCTGTAGCTGCTCATTGCGTCTGGATCCATGGAAGGTTTTTTTGAGAAAGGGCATGATGATTCCTTCTTTTAGATACAGTTGACTATTTTGCAAAATGCGGGTCCAAAAAGGCCAGGGTGCTGGTTGCAGGTTGTCTGGAGGAGGTGAAGGAGGAGGTTTGATGTCTTCTTTACTCATTCCTATAAAATCAAACCATAGTGTTAGGTTGTTCCTACATCCATTAACCATTTAGCAGCCAAATAAAGTTTTACTTTTTGGCTGCAGGGCCAATTTTTTTTCCTTTCGCTGAGGAAGTATACTTTCCCCAGCCTGGAAGTTTAGCAGAGCATGTGGTGGCAATGACGTTTCATACATACCTGTCCAGACAGCTGGATCGGATTTTTCTTCCTCCAGCGCAGTGGTGGTGTACTCCCGACATAATCGCGGTTCCAGTCACATGATATGACGTGAACGAAATACAGCAGATCAGGTCAGTGTTACAGTGCAACCCGGTGATGGAAGAGTCTCTTCCATCATGCCTCTTCCACCACCTGGTGGCACTGTAATGCTGACATGGTCTTCTGGATCCAGATCACATGTCATATCGTGATTAGGACCCAGAAGACCTGCCAGAAGTTCAGAGCTGCTGATGGAGGAAGAGAAGAAGCCATTCGAAACAGGTAATTATTTCTACTTGCTGCCACATACTCGTTTGGCTGCACTAGGCAGCCAAAAAAGATATTCTGACAGAGGCTCACACTGCACCAGCAACTTTCAAACAAAACATTTTGTTTGAAGCGGTGAAGCTGCTAATGGGTTAAAAGGCATTACATAATACTTAAATGCTGTAGACTGAATGAAAGACTGTATAGAGGAAACATTGGCCCATATGCAATTAACTTTTTCCCCTTAGCTAGATATTTTTCATCTTTTTTTTAAAACTAACTTTTAAGCATTTTACAATTGAAAAAAAGTACCCAAAAGTTGGTGAAAAAGTACTATCAAACTTATTTTTTTCTTGCTTGCTGATGGCTTATTAAAAGGCATTTTATGACAAGTTGTGAAAATTTTACCTAGGAGAAAACTCAGGAGAAAAAGTTAATTGTACATGGGCCATTGTCACTAAAGTAGCAGGCAAACTTCTAACATACATGCTTTGAGGAATTTATACTAAGTTTTTGACACTGTCAACTGTGTGAAATAATTGCACAGAGTTGTGCCAACTTTCGCGATCTTCTTTGATAGAGGATATTTTCTTAGTGATCGCTTTTTGATATCTTTTCAGGTGAGAGGTTAGGGTGTGTTAGTCTTTTAAGACGTGAGCTTTGTGTCATTGACTCACTAGTCCATGGGTGCCCAATAGGTCTATCGTGATCTACCGGTAGATCGCGACCGCCTGTTTGGTAGATTGCAGCCATTTGGCCATCTCACATTCAATTTTGTGGCCGGCAGCTGTCAGATTCTGCTGCTGGCCGCTGGCCAATCTGAAGAGGCGGCGAGGAGAGGTGGCCAATAGGAGAGAAGCGGTGCAGCTGGAGAGGAGGAAGCCAGGGTGGCGCTGGACACACTGCATCCTGCTCCCTTCACCCGCCAGAGCGTTCCTTCAGCCGCCGATATGCACTCCAGCCAGCCACGGCTGAAGGAGGGGAGAGCAGGACGAGCCCGCCGCTGGAACTGGAGGGAGGTAAGTGGCCCAGACCTCTACACCTAACTACACTGTACCTGGCTACCTATACAGAACGCCCTTACACCTAACTACACTATACCTGGCTACCTATACAGAAGGCCCCTATACCTAACTACACTATACCTGGCTACTTATTCAAAACGCTCCTACACCTAACTACACTATACCTGGCTACATATACAGAAGGCACCTACATATACACCTAGCTATATATACTGAAGGCAACCACACCTAACTGATATACCTGGCTATCTATACAGAATGCCCCTACACCTAACTACACTATACCTGGCTACCTATACAGAACGCCCCTACACCTAACTACACTATGCTTGGCTACATATACAGAAGGCCCCTACACCTAGCTATATATACTGAGGGCAACTACACCTAACTGCTATACCTGGCTACCTATATAGAACGCCCCTATACCTAACTACACTATACCTGGCTACCTATACAAAACGCTCCTACACCTAACTACACTATACCTGGCTACATATACAGAAGGCACCTACATATACACCTAGCTATATATACTGAAGGCAACCACACCTAACTGTTATACCTGGCTATCTATACAGAACGCCCCTACACCTAACTACACTATACCTGGCTACCTATACAGAAAGCACCCACACCTAACTACACTATACTTGGCTACATATACAGAAGGCCCCTATACCTAGCTATATATACTGAGGGCAACTTACCTGACTGCTATACCTGGCTATTTATACAGAAGGACCCTACACGTAGCTATATATACTGAGGGCAACTACACCTAACTGCTATACCTGACTACCTATACAGAAGGCCCCTACACCTAGCTATATATACTGAAGGCACCTAACTACACTATACCTGGCTACCTATACTGAAGGCGCCTACAACTAGCTATCTATATTGAAGGCACCTATACCTATTTTACCTATACTGAACTCACCTATACCTAGCTACCTAAATGTTGGTAGATCCCCTGGACTCAACAAATTGTAAAGTGGCTCGTGAGCCGAAAGTGTGGGCACCCCTACTCTAGTCTGTGCTCTTCTTTCTTCATTTCCTGGGTTCTGTGGATTGCAAAAAAAAAACCAGACACTTACCTAGGGCTTCTATCGGCCCCCTGTAGCTGTCATGTCCCACGCCGGCACCGATCAATTATTCGTCTTAACAAGACGAATAGTGCGCGCCTGCGTCTCAGGGAGCTTACTGCGCACAGTAAGCTCCCAGAGATGCAAGCACGCGTTTGGCCGCGCATCCGCAGTCTGGCTAAAGGACTATTCAGACTGGGACCGGCGGCTGGGAACGGAGGATTGGAGGATGACGGCGCGGGACATGACAGCTACAGTGGGCTGATAGAAGCATCAGGTAAGTGTCTGTTTTAGTTTTTTGTATCAAAAAAACGCCTTTAAAGAGGAACTCCAGTGAAAATAATAAAAAAAAGTGCTTCATCTTTACAATAATTATGTATAAATGATTTAGTCAGTGTTAGCCCATTGAAAAATCTTTTAAATCCCTTATTTACATTTTGACATTTATCACATGGTGACATTTTTACTGCTGGCAGGTGATGTAGCTGCTGCTTGCTTTTTTGGCAGTTGGAAACAGCTGTAAACAGCTATTTCCCACAATGCAACAAGGTTCACAGACAGGAAACTGCCAGGGGTACCATGGTCCTCAAAGTTTCTTGTGGGAGGGGTTTCACCACAATATCAGCCATACAGAGCCCCCTGATGATCCGTTTGTGAAAAAGAATGGATTTCTCATGTAAAAGGGGGTATCAGCTACTGATTGGGATGAACTTCAATTCTTGGTCACGGTTTCTCTTTAAATAAGCTATCAAACCACCATACATGGTGTAGGCTTGATATGTACTGGAGCAGTTAGGTTTAGTCCATCTGAATATTAGAATACCAACTGACAACAGCTGACATTCCAATAGGAAAGCAGCTGGCAGATGCTTAAAAAATGGCATTTAAGAGACATTTCTTTATAGGACAGCTGGAGTGAGAAGTATATGGAAGCTGTCATATTTATTTCCTTTTAACAACTTCGCATCCAGACCTTGTTTTCCCCTAATGGACCAGAGCAGTTTTGACGCTTTAGCTGTGTTCCTTTTTAATCAGCAATAACTTCATCTGTACTCGTGCCACTTAAATGATCTATATATTGTTTTTTTCAAGACAAACTAAGCTTTTATTGGGGGATATTTGGTCGCAAGTAAAAGGTTCTTCTCTATGCATTTTAATGGTCAAAAGTGGAAAAAAATTTAAAAAATGCATTATTTCTCAATTTTGACCAATTCCCGTTTAAAAATAAAAAGTGCTACTGACATAAAATCTTTGCCAGTAGTTTATGTCCACCCAGTATAGATATCCAGATGTGTCCCCAGTATCACCCCCCCCAAGTATAGCCAGATGTGTCCCCAATATCTGCCCCCCCAGCATAGCCAGATGTGTCCCCTGTGTTTGCCACCCCCAGAATAGATTGACAGATGCATCCCCAGGAATAGTGCCCCTCTTTATAGCCAGATGTGTCCCCGGGATCAGCATTACCCCATTATAGCCAGATGTACCCCCAGGATTAGCGCTGCCCCCCATTATAGCCAAATGTGCCCCCAGTATGTTATGGCCCCCCAGGTGCCCAGATGTGCCATATTATTAAGTCCCTCCTCACCTCAGTTACCCAGATCCCCCCCCCCAGTCAGTTTAACACCCCCCTTTACATATCCCCCCCCCCCCAAGAATCGATAGCCAGATGTCCTCTGCCCCAATCAGCAGCCCCCTCCTTGCACAGATCATTAAAAAAAAATCCACTAGCAAGCAGCCTCTCTCAACTTCCACTATGTTATCAACCCAAAATCCACCCTCTGAATGAAACACCTCCAGTAACACATCACCTATACATTACAGTGCACCTTGTAACAAACATAAAAGTGACAGCTGCGGTGAACAGCAATACCACCGCAGCTGCCTCTATCCCTTTGCCTAGCAGTCTGTCCGGTGCTCAAGCGTCTAGCACGCTGAGGATGGGTTTGTCAGCAGTACATAGGGTTGCAATGTCACGCGCGCACAGACGAGACCTTTATGCGGGGAGGGGGCGTGTCAGCTGACCGGCCGGTCGGCTGACGTCAGAGGAGACGCTCGGCGCTCCTCATTGGTTGATGAGAAGGGGCGTGCCGGAGGGGTCTCCTCTGCTTCTTAAGCCTCTCGGAATCACTCGCAACTTGTCTGCTGTTGCGAATACTTCGTGTTAGCGCTCAGACCTTAGATAGATCTGGTGTGCTTTGATCCGGGAGGAAACCGGGGATTTCACACAGTGTTAGGATTTTGATAGCCATAATCATTATTTAATATTGTATTATCTGTGTATGACTCTTGCTTATTCTGACCATTCTTACTCTCAGTGACTCTGCACTTCTGCCCATCTAATCTAGTTGCTGACTCTGCCTGTTATAACCTTCTTGCCTTTGTCTTCTGACTTTGTACCGTATCTGCCAGTCTGTTGCCAACTCGTTTAGTCTGACTACTCTAATCTCACCAGAGGGCCCTTGTTTCTGGTGAGGGGTTCAGTACTGTTGGTGCCCACCAGCTCCTCTGGTGTGGCATAGCTAAACCTATCAGTACTACTGTTGCACCAAGCACTATACTTCACCATCACAGTAACTGTCTGTATACTTGTATTATTGGTGATTCTGCAGATCATCATATAATCAGGTATCTATCTACATTATAGGTGATACTGCAGATCACCTAATAATCAGAATTCTGTTACTTGCTGACACCAATCGTTACAGAACAGCAGACCAAAATGTCTATGGACGCACTTGGTGCAGCCAAGTTGGGGCCTTGACCACAGCAGTAAACAATTTAACCATGCTGGTCAATACCCAACAGACACAGATCACCCAGCTGTCTGGAGTAGTGCAAGCTCTCCAGCCAGCAACCGCATCAGTGCAGTCCCCTCTTGTTGTTGATCTGAAAATGCCTCTCCCTGCAAAGTTTTCAGGGCACAAATCTGACTTTCAGAATTTCAGAAATCGTTGTCTCTCTTACTTTGAGATGAGACCTATTTCATCAGCAACAGAAAGTCAGAGGGTGACCCTTATTAAAACCTTATTATCAGGGGATTCACAGACATGGGCATACAGTCTTCTCAGTGAACATGAGGCACTATCTTCAGTCCAGGAATTTTTTAAGACTATGGCTATATATACGATGATCCAGATATCGCAGTTACTGCTGAAAGGAAGCTAAAATCCCTCAGACAGGGACCGAATACGGTGGGAACCTATGCTGCAGAATTTAGAAAGTGGGCTTTATTAGATTGTTTTTTAACGGGATTGTCTGACCCGGTCTCTGATGTGATGTTAGCTCATCCTGAGCCTAAAACTGTCGATGAAGCGATTGCATTGGCGGTAAAGATTGATCGAAGCATTCGTTATCAGAGGCAGACTCGTGGGAAATACTCTGTGAGATCTGGTGCTAGAGTCTATCTGGCACTTTCTCCTCTGGATGAACCGATGCAAATCGGACATTCCAAATTGTCAGAGGTAGAGAGAAATCGCAGACGGACAGAGAGAGACTGTTTATACTGTGCAGAAAGGGTCATGTAGTACAGAACTGCCCTAAGATGTCGGGAAACGCTGCCGCCTAGGTTTAGTTAGAGGTACTACCCTAGGCGAGTCAGCATTACCTCAGAACAGGGGAGGTGTAAGCGATTATCTGTTAATCACCTGGGAGGGTCAAGTTCGGTCCACTCAGGCGTTTGTGGATTCAGCCTCTGCAGCCAATTTTATAGACTATGACTTTGTTAAAAAATTGGGAATTCCCCTAATCCCATTAGACAGACAGATCTTGGTGACAGCTGTGGATGATTCTCCCCTGCAGTGTAAACAGCCTCTTTCTCAGACCCCTGTACTGTTGTGTCATGTAGGGGTATTACATAAAGAAAAATTAAAGTTTTTTTGTGCTTCAAATGGCAACCTCCACTGTGATCCTTGGGATGCCGTGGTTGCAAAAGCATTCTCTTCAGATTGACTGGAGTTCCGGCCAGCTGGTCCTCCTTTTGTCATCATCATTGTATGGAGACAGTTGCTGTTTGCGCCACCAAGGTTCAGGTGGAAGAGGTGCCTAAGCAATATGCAGAATTTGCAGATGTGTCCCAAGTCTGCAGACAAACTTCCCCTACACCGAAGTTTTGACTGTCCTATTGAGTTACGGTCAGGTTGTATGCCCCCTAGGGGGGTCACTTGTATAACCTTTCCGGTCCTGAAAAACTTGCTATGCAGGATTACAATAAAGAAAACCTGGCCAAAGGGTTTATCCGTCCTTCTAAGTCTCTGGCCGGAGCAGGGTTCTTTTTTGTCCAGAAAAAGGATGGTGGCCTTCGGCCGTGTATTGATTATCAGGGATTGAATAAGATTACCGTAAAAAATCGTTACCCACTCCCTCTGATTGATGATTTATTCTCCCAGGTGACTAATGCTAGTATCTTCTCTAAACTCGATTTGAGAGGGGCCTACAACCTGGTACGCATAAGGGAGGGTGACGAATGGAAGCTGGCGTTTAACACGCCCGACGGGCACTACGAGTACCTTGTCATGCCCTTCGGGTTGTGTTAACGCCCCTGCCGTTTTCCAGGAGTTTATCAATGAGGTGTTCAGAGAAGTCCTGGGGAAGTTCGTTCTGGTATATTTGGATGATATACTGATCTTCTCACCTAACTTGACAAAACATAGGGAACATGTAAAGTTTGTTTTGAGAAAACTTAGGCAGCATTTCCTGTATGCTAAGTTAGAGAAATGTCTTTTTGAAGTGTCTGAAGTTCCATTTTTGGGGTATATCATTTCTACCTCTGGTCTTTCCATGGATCCAGGAAAAGTCTCTGCCGTTCTGGAGTGGCCACAACCCTTGGGGTTGAAAGCACTCCAGAGATTCATAGGCTTCGCTAACTATTATAGAAGATTTATTAAGGGATTCTCCTCTGTAGTGGCACCTCTCACCAAGCTCACCAAGAAAGGGGCGGATACTTATAATTGGTCAGCAGAAGCGCACTCTGCCTTTTCATCATTAACCACCTGAGCGGTCTGGACGAGCTCAGCTCGTCCAACACCGCCGGAGGCTGCCGCTCAGGCCCTGCTGGGCCGATTTTAATGAAATAAAAAGCAGCACACGCAGCCGGCACTTTGCCAGCCACGTGTGCTGCCTGATCGCCGCTGCAGCGCGGCGATCCGCCGCGTGCAGCGGCGAAAGAGGGTCCCCCCAGCCGCCCGAGCCCAGCGTAGCCGGAACAAACAGTTCCGGCCAGCGCTAAGGGCTGGATCGGAGGCGGCTGATGTCAGGACGTCGGCTGACATCCATGACGTCACTCCGCTCGTCGCCATGGCGACGAGGTAAGCGAAACACGGAAGGCCGCTCATTGCGGCCTTCCGTGTTACTTCTGGCCGCCGGAGGCGATCGGAAGAACGCCTCCGGAGCGCCCTCTAGTGGGCTTTCATGCAGCCAACTTTCAGTTGGCTGCATGGAATAGTTTTTTTTTTATTTAAAAAAAACCCTCCCGCAGCCGTCCTGGCGATTTAATCAGAACGCCAGGGTGGTTAAAGCAGCTGTTTTGTTCCGCTCCTATCTTGCGGCATGTGGATATCACTCTCCCCTTTATTGTGGAGGTGGATGCATCAGAGGTTGGGGTCGGGGCTATACTGTCACAACACTCTGGTTATCAAGGCAGGTTGCACCCCTGTGCTTTTTTCTCACGTAAGTTCTCCCCTGCCGAGAAAAATTACGATATTGGAAACAGGGAGCTTCTGGCCTTTAAACTTGCATTTGAGGAATGGCGCCATTGGCTCGAGGGGGCAGAACATACAATCACAGTCTATACGGACCATAAGGATTTGGAATACATAGAAGGGGCTAAGAGACTTAGTCCACAACAAGCTTGCTGGTCCCTATTTTTCTCAAGGTTCAGGTTCGTGATTACCTATAAGCCAGGTAGTAAAAATGTTAAAGCAGATGCCTTTGTTTAGATGTTTTGAGCCCGAGACAGTTCAGTCATCAAACCCTGAGAGCATTCTTCCAGAGAAAGTGGTCTTAGCGGCCACTGAGACTTGGGAAAATTGGTCCACCACTTTAGGCCCCTATCAACAAGATGTTTCCGAGGGGAAACCTGAGCTGGGTCTATTTGTACCACTTCCCATTCACCTGCAGATCTTGCAGTTGTTTCATGCACATAAGAATGCAGGGCACCCTGGGGCTGCTCGGACACAGGATTTGCTTTCCAGATGTGTCTGGTGGCCATCTTTGGCTCTCGATTGCAAAGAATTTGTGAAGGATTGTTCCACTTGTGCCAGGAACAAGCCGTCCCGTCAGGCTCCTGTGGGCACTCTGTAATCATTGCCGGTGCCTAAGGAGCCATGGACCCATTTGTCCATGGACTTTGTGGGAGAACTCCCCAGGTCCAAAGGAAAAACGGTCATATGGGTGGTAGTCGACAGGTTCAGCAAGATGGCTCATTTCATTCCTCTGGACGGATTCCCCTTTGTCCAAGAATTGACGGATCTCTTCATTCAGCACATCTTCCGGTTGCATGGCATCCCGCAGAATGCCCTCCCCCCCGTGGTGATTGATGGTGACGCAGTGTAAGTGTTCCTTGCGCAAGCACTCTTAAGTGCACAGGCTCCAGACCCCTCTGTGCAGTGATCAGGTGGATACACGGATCAGCTCCTTGAATTGGGAAATTACATAGATCTAAAAACTCGTTTTTAGATCTATGTGATTGATGGTGAACCTGAGTGGGAGATTGAACAGATTTCGGATTCTCGTCGGGTGAGTAACTCGGTACAGTACCTTGTTCATTGGAAGGGGTATGGGCCTGAAGAGAGGCCTTGGGTGCCGAGTTGTGGCATGCATGCTGAGGAACTTAGGAAAAAGTTTCATTAGTTGCATCCTGAGAAGCCATGCAGGACGTGTCCGGAGTCCATGCCTCGAGGGGGGGGGGTACTGTAACAAACACAAAAGTGACAGCTGCGGTGAACAGCGATACCACCGCAGCTGCCTCTATATCTTTGCCTAGCAGTCTTTCCGGTCCTCGGGCGTCTAGCACGCTGAGGACGGGTTTGTCAGCAGCACATAGGGTTGCAATGTCGCGCGCGCACAGACGAGACCTTTATGCGGGGAGGAGGCGTGTCAGCTGACCGGCCGGTCGGCTGACGTCAGAGGAGATGCTCGGCGCTCCTCATTGGTTGATGAGAAGGGGCGTGCCGGAGGGGTCTCCTCTGCTTCTTAAGCCTCTCGGAATCACTCGCAACTTGTCTGCTGTTGCGCATACTTCGTGTTAGCGCTCAGACCTTAGATAGATCCGGTGTGCTTTGATCCGGGAGGAAACCGGGGATTTCACACAGTGTTAGGATTTTGATAGCCATAATCATTATTTAATATTGTATTATCTGTGTATGACTCTTGCTTATTCTGACCATTCTTACTCTCAGTGACTCTGCACTTCTGCCCATCTGATCTAGTTGCTGACTCTGCCTGTTATAACCTTCTTGCCTTTGTCTTCTGACTTTGTACCGTATCTGCCAGTCTGTTGCCAACTCGTTTAGTCTGACTACTCTACTCTCACCAGAGGGCCCTTGTCTCTGGTGAGGGGTTCAGTACTGTTAGTGCCCACCAGCTCCTCTGGTGTGGCATAGCTAAACCTATCAGTACTACTGTTGCACCAAGCACTATACTTCACCATCACAGTAACTGTCTGTATACTTGTATTATTGGTGATTCTGCAGATCATCATATAATCAGGTATCTATCTGCATTATAGGTGATACTGCAGATCACCTAATAATCAGAATTCTGTTACTTGCTGACACCAATCGTTGCACACCTGTTATCTTCCATCCTGTAACTCTTAACATACATTCAAAACATAGATTCCTTCCTTCATACTAACTTCCTCAACACCCATCACCTGTCAACAGTTCTTTCCCTGTCTTACAACATGCGTTTCTCATGTCTGGTTCAATATCTGCCAGTCCAAGTACCGGGAGTTCCTGCTGCAACATTCTCGACTAGATCTGTAAGATCGTACCCCTCTTCTGTGCTCTCTGTTAGGCCTTTTACAAGGTTTTTCCAAATATTTTCATCGCTGTCATGCAACATATCCATTCTGCTAATCCATTCATTCAATATTGGAGACGTAGAGCTTTTCTAATTGTATGCTATCATAGATTTAGCAACCATGGTCCCTATTTCTTTTATAAGAGATCAGCCAGGGCTATCATATTTATCAGCATAGCTAAATATATAGCTTCTGTGGCTGTTAACTGAAAATGTTCTTTTAACAGGTTACTCAATAAGGTTCGACTATGGGGCAGGACCACATAAATGTGTATAGCTGTTACACCTTCCCGGCCACATCTCCAACACTTATCCCCACCCCGGGCTAATTTATGAAGACAAGTAGGCGTCAAGTACCATCTCAAAATAGTTTTAAATTGAGTGAGCTGTAACCCTGGGTCCTGGACTTTCCAGTTGTTTAGCCATATAGTGGGCCATAACTCATTCAGAGGTGGCACAATAAAGGGGGGGGGGGGGGTGAAACACTCAGTAAATCTTACAAAGTCATAAAGTTTGGATAGCTTTTTTTATAGATTTATATTTAGCAATATATGTTAATTAAAAATATTTATCTTTCCTCACAGCCCCACGATGGAATCTACTTTCTGTAAATAACTACATGATAACTACATGCTTGCATTAATCCCCATGTTTCCTCATGCTTAGAACAGTTTAATAGGCTAGGGATTTCTAATACACGATCGCCCCTCAAATTTATAATACAGGTTTCTAAGCTAAGTTTTTTTTCTTGCAAAACCACTTGTTTTGCATGCCTGGGGAGAATTCTGGGTTCTGATGCTTACTCTAACTTGGCTGACCGCCGTGGGCTCTTATCTATGTGGTTTCTCTACTATTGCAAATGTCATCAGATGGGCACCTCTGTCATTTCAATTTCAAGAATAAATCTTTCCATTAACTATGTCAATTGTGACACAACATATGTGATATACAGTATGTAATATTTTGTACAACTTGCTGTCTGCAATATGTGGGCTGCACTAGTCAAAATCCAAGATCACACATTGGGGAACACTATATTCTTTTGTCTTCCAGGGAGTAGAAAGAGTACGCTGCCCTGTTAGAGGTGGCGATCTCCAGATGCTCCTTCCTTAAAGCGGACCTGAATTCAGTACTTCCTCTCTGCTCTAAAAGATACACAACAGCATAATAACCTTTAAACAAAAAACATTTCTTTGTTACAGCTGATACAAATCCTAAAATAACTCTGCACTGTTTCTACTTCCTTATTCATGGAAGCAGACATATTGATAACAGCCTGTGCTTTCAAATTAGCTTATCTTCCATCTCTGCCGTGGCAGTCATGTGACACGGGAGACATCAAATTTCAACTTGTGATTAGACACAAATGAGGGGGAATTAGACAGGCTAACCTCTCTAAATACATACAGGTTACATTTATCTATGTTTTCCTTCTGTCCTGTGAAAGAGTTCAGCTCCACTTTAAACGAGAAGCCTTCTGAATTGATTTAATGTCTACTATCACTCTAGAAGGTCTTATTACTCGATGTGATCGGAGTCTTATGTATGACTATTGATTATTAACCGCTATTCAGTCATACGTTTCATCTATATCAAACATGCATTTGCACTTTGTATCATTTCATTACTTCTTTGTATATCATTGCCAGGTAATTTCCAACACCTACTTTTGTAATTTTTGTATAAAAATCCAGGTGTTTTTAGAGAGAAACATTGATTTTATTCTTGTACTATGCAAAATGTATCTGCCTCTTTAAAATTTTAAGTGGTTGCAGTCTTTGAGTGGGCAGAGTTTTTTTCCCCACCCTTAAAGAGAACCAGAGATGAAGCACCCTCTTGTATTTTACCTTATAAATCAGTGGGAACATGACAGTAAACACCTAATCTGCCCTTTGTTTCATTGTTCTCTGTTTAATCTGACTGTTATCACGTCTGATAAGAATCCCCGACTGAGAAGTCAGGCTGCTCCGTCTAGCTTTGCTACAGAAAGATTATAGCTAAGTCTGTCTTCTGTGGTGTTATTTCAAGCCCAAGCCTGCCCCCTTGTGGCTTTGCTATAATGACTCAGCAATAATCATTCCCAGCAAAGCCAGATTTAATTGCTCAGTCTGGGATTCTTGTGACTGCTGTTAACAGACACTTTTAGCAGTGAGGAGGAAACAGAGAGCATGGTAAGTGTTTTCTCTAATGTTCTTACTGATATACATGGTAAAATACACAAGGGTGCTTCCTCTCTGGTTCCCTTTAAAAGCGCCACCCTTTTTTTCAGTTTTTTTTTAAACTACGGCTAAGGGCACACCTTGAACCCGACACGCATCAGTTTGATCCTGTGGATGTCGATGTTCTTTCTGAGAATTCTTTCTACTAAAGATAACTGGCTTTTTTACAAACTCAAGCGCAGTTTGCGGATCCTTTCCTTGCAGTTGTCTTTTAAAGCAGACCCAAGCCAAACATTTTTTTAATTAAAAATATTTAGTTGCACCACTCTGACACATCAAAGATAAATAAACACTCCTTCAAGCCCATGAGCATTTCATTGCATGCTTTTCACCCTTCTCTTTTCATAACTAGGGTTATACTGTGGGCAGCCATTAGCAATTCCTCCATTGCTGGACACCATCTACTCCACCAGTTTGCCGGAAAAATCCCGGCAATTTGAAAAGAAGGGAGGGGTTCCTCCAATAAATGTAAAGTATTTTATATTTGTCATCATGCAGCTGAAAAAAGGCTGCTATTTATTATTATAATTTAGAAAATAGATTTTATTTCTAAAATCTTGTATTTTTAATTTGGGTCCACTTAAATACATACTCTAGGGAGATATGTTTGTGCTCCCTATTACATAACTGATAATAGGGAAATTAGAAGAGCAAAATTTTTTTGCTATAGTGCCCCTGTAAAATTGTCAAGGAAATAAATGTGTGACGTTTGCTACCTAACCTTTTCAATACTTATCTCAGGAGAGGGATTCTTTTCCACCATCCTCCACCAGACAGTTCCAGCACTGAGACCCCCAAAGATCACAGGCATGTTGGTATGTGTATCCAAGGAGATAAGTCCTGATTGCAGTGGTAAAGTAATCCGGTTGGCGTGCGCCATTGGGCTGCCAGGCACGCCGGTGCAGGAAACGTACATTGTGACATAGGTGAAGTTTAAGCTCCAAAATGATCATTTTCAAAATCTTTAAAGTCAGCTCACTATATAGCTAATAATGAGGATAAAGTCACGTATAGTAACCAGGCAGCGTGTAGTACACAGGGGAGAGAAGGAAGCAGTAAAAAGTATCTCGAACACCAAGTGAAAAGTCACGATGTCATATACAGGCGAACAACAGGGATGGAGATAGCAGTATGTAGGGCCATAGTATAGTCACTCATACGGAGAGTTTTGATTGCGTGCAGAACGGTTAGTGGTTGGGCGTGTTTCCAGCCAGTCTGCGCTAGCTTCTGGGGTGTTGACAAAATGGACGCGGTCGTTCACCACCACACACAGCTTAGAAGGGTAGAGCATAGCATAGACCAGGCATTGATCACGCAGCTTCTTTTTGATGTTGATGAAAGTTGCTCTTTGTTTTTGTAGATCGATTGAGTAGTCAGGGTATAACGAGATGCAGGCGTTTTTATAGCTTATTTCACCCTTGGCGTGGGCTTCTTTGCGAATTGCATCACAATCTCTGATGTTTAAAAGTGTCATAATAAATATGCGAGGGGGTGAATCCCGGTGGTGGAACCTTGGGAGATACTCGGTGCGCACGTTCTATATTAAAGGCGGTGGAGAAAGTCTCCCTGCCAAACACATCAATGAGTAGCTTCTCCGCAAAGATCTCCGGAGAGTTACCTTCAAGCTTTTCTGGTAGGCCCACTATACGGATGTTAGAACGCCTGTTGCGGTTCTACAGATCCTCTTGGCCTTCCCATAGTTTTAACTTCGGTCTGGGTCTGCGAAATGTCACGCTGTGCAGGCGGCATATGGTCCTCAAGGTGGCTGACTCTCTCTTTTGCCTCCGTCACTCGGGTTCGGAGCGACTGCATGTCAGCTCTGAGGAGGAGGGAGACATCCGATCTCACCTCCTCCAATTTAGTGGTAATAGTTGTAAGGTCTGCTTGGCAAGTTGTGATACCTTGCATAATTTGCTGGAGTGACGGAGCTGGCGCTTCAGTGTCTGAGGCCTCGTCGTCATCAGTGGCTGGATAGTGTACTGGTTAAGGGTTCCGCCTTTGACATGGGAGACCAGGGTTCGAATCCTGGCTAGGTCAAGTACCTATTCAGTAAGGAGTTCAAGGCAAGACTCCCTAACACTGCAGGGTGGCCTCCTGAGCGCGTCCCAGTGGCTGCAGCTCTTGAGCGCTTTGAGTCCGACAGGAGAAAAGCGCTATACAAATGTTCGGATTATTATTATTATCTTGATTTTCGTGACGGAACTTTGCTAGCTTGGCAGCTGCTTCGGAGCGGTATGACAGAGTTCACCAGCAGCAGGTAAGCAGCAGGAGCAAAGTTGTAGGCGAGTTGGTGTGGGAAATAAAGCATAGGATAGCTATTATCGGACGCTATGGTACGTTAGAAGAATGTGAGTGAATTGTCAAGTGAGCAGGGCATGATATCCTGATGACAGCGGAAGGCCGAAACTAGTCGGAACGAAAGCGGGCAACGCTGCACACACCGCACACCGCAAGTATTTTGGAATAGTACCACATAGAGTGGGAAGTGTACTAGCCTGAAGGGTCTCTACTGGAGTAGGACCCTCTGAATGTGAGTGTACTTTGCTGTGCTTGTGGAAAAGTTTTTACTCAAATAAATATGTCTTTGGAATAATTCCAATGAGAGATTCCCTTTTCTGCTTATATTGTGCACTGAGCTGCACCTTAGGTATATAAAGACCTTGCATGGGATCTCTGGAGGTGGAAGAAGTGAATTGCCAATATCCTGAGGTGGATCACTTGAGCGATGCTGTTTTACTGACAAGATTTGCTTTGGATGAAAAGTATACATCCGTGGAGTAGCTTCAGTGTGACACTTGAAGGAACTTATAGCTGGTATTGTGGGGCGCCTCTTGAAACATTGCTATTTATGAAGCCCTGTACACACCTCTGAACTGTGCCCGCCAGATCCTCCCTGATACATTGGCGAGTGATCTGCCTAGTGGATCAAACTAGCTGAGCACTAGCGCTATGCCCACTCAAAACCAACAGAACATGTTATTACCCTGATTTGCAACAGAACATTTCCTTACCCTGGAGGCTAGTGACTTGTCTGTACAGCATCAGGCCTTGAAGCACCCTTTAGAGATTACGCGGCACTTACTATTTGCAAATACCTTCTTTTTTTGGAGTTTTGTATTGAATTGTTTTAAATTCAGTAAAGTAAACCCCCCTCTAATGTGTGTAGCAAACTATAACTTTTAGATAGTCCGGCTAGAACCAATTATCATGTACTACGATTAAATGTATATTCGTCAAGGGGTACTTGTGATAATGTTTACTATGCTAGGGGGTACTTGTGATAATGTTTACTATGTCAGGGGGTACTTGGTGAGTACAGGGTTTTAAAAGGGGTACATACCAATATAATGTTGAGAAACACTGATCTATGGGATATATAATTTGTCTGCTACTGTGAGTGTACAGCGATTTGTTTTACCAAGATCATTTGAGTAACTAAAACCATGTTTCATTTCTTCAATATTTTCATTCTGTAGAATCAAAATGGAAGAGAGCAAAGTCTACGTCATTACTCTCGATCAACTATTCTGAACAGGATCTAAGCAGTGAAGAGTTTGAAAGACTTTCTAATATATGCAGCTCACATCATCAGTAAGTTGTCATATGTTGTACTTTTATTTCACTTTCCTGCAGAAAAAAATCCAGAGAACTTAAATGTTATATCTTGTTTACCAAGGTTTGCATTATTTTTAAATGTTATCTACCCCCACACAAGTCTTTACTTTTAAATACAGCAAAGGGAAAAATAGTGTATATGGGTAGTTGGAAATGTTTGGGCTCTTCTGAGCATATTAAATCCTACTAATATTATAAATGGGAAAACTCGGATGTTTGGATGTTTATTACTCGATCACACAAAAACGGCTGATCGGATTTGAATGAAATTTGGCACACAGATAGTACATTACCTGGAATAAAGTATAGGATACTTTTTATAACCATAACCAAAAAGTGGGCGAAGACAAATACAAATTTCACTGGAAAAATGTAAACTGCAGCCATTCTTACACTGTTAATGTTAGGGTTCTCAATCTGTGCACAGTTGGTCGCTGGGTGACTAGGATTAATATTCAAAAAGTGGGTGGAGCCTATAAAAGCCAATCAAAATTCACCTATTGATTTTTAAGGGGAATATTTCATTGCTGCCATTCTTGCACTGTTAATGGTGCAAGCCTCAAACCTGGTACAGTTGGTCATTGGGTGACTGGGGTTTACATTAATAAAAGGGGGTGGAGCCACAAACAGCCAATCTGATTTGTATAATTTTAATTCAAGTTATTGATGCTAAAGACCGCAAATCTCACAAACTTGGACATTGAATAATTGAGTAAGTGTGTGTTAGGGTTAGGAAAAGTGGGAGCAGCCAACACCAGCCAAATACGTAATCGGGCAATGCAGGGTCATCAGTGGGCGGAGAAAAATACAAATTTCACTGATAAATTGTAAACTGCAGCCATTCTTACACTGTTAATGGTAGGGCTGTAAAACTTTGCATAATTGGTCACTGGGTGATAGGGATTAATATTCAGAAAAGTGGGTGGAGCCTACAAAAGCCAATCAAAATTCACCTATTGATTTTCAAGCGGAATATTTCATTGCTGCGATTCTTGCACTGTTAATGGCACAAGCCTCTTGCACTATTAATCACCTGTACATGGTGCAGTTGGCCATTGCGTGATTGGGGTTCAAATTCAGAAAATGGTTGAAGTTACAGCCAATCAGATTTATTTTATTTCAATGCAAATTATTGATGCCAAGTTGAGTATTTGTTAGGGTTAGGAAAAGTGGGCGGAGCCAACACCAGCCAAATACATACCCGGGCAATGCTGGGCCACCATTTTAATAATTTTAAAAGTAGCAAACTATTACAGGGACCTGTGTGTTAGACAACATACACGGTCAAGTTACATTTCAGTGACTATCTGCTAATATCCTGAATAATTACCCCTTGCAGCAGGGACAGCAGCTGGACACAGTGAAATTGACTCAGTATGATGCTGAGTTTATCTAACAGTGGCTATGGGTGTTTGGTGGTAGATCCAGTTGCCAAATATGTCTATTTGAGGTTGTATCAAATGTGTTTAACCACTTCACAACTGAGGGGTTTTACCCCTTCAGCATCCAAGCAATTTTCTCTTTTCAGCGCTCCTTACATTCATTCGCCTATAACTTTATCATTACTTATCACAATAAAATGAACTATATCTTGTTTTTTCACCACCAATTAGGCTTTCTTTAGGTGGGACACTATGCCAAGAATTATTTTATTCTAAATGTGTTTTAATGGGAAAATAGGAAAACATTTAAAAAAAAACATTATTTTTCAGTTTTCCGCCATTATATTTTTTAAATAATGCATGCTACTATAATTAAAATCCATGTAACTTATATGCCCATTTGTCCCAGTTATTACACCGTTTAAATTATGTCCCTATCACAATGTTTGGCGCCAATATTTTATTTGCAAATAAAGGTGCATTTTTTTCAGTTTTGTGTCTATCCCTAATTACAAGCCCAAAATTTATAAAGTAACAGTGTTATACCCTCTTGATATAAATATTTAAAGATTTCAGTCCCTAAGGTAACTATTTAAGTTTTTTTTTTTATTGTAATTTTTTTTAATTTATTAAATTAATATTTAAAAAAAAAATATTGGTAACAATTGGGGAGTGCGGGAGTTAATTAGTTAAAATAAATAGTGAAAATAATGTATTTGTATATGAAAAAAAATGTTTGGGTGTAGTATTACTTTTTGGCCACAAGATGGCCACAATTTTTTTTTTTTAGGCGTCCTGCAAGCGTCAGAAGGACGCTTTCAGGAAGGGAGGCTGGGAAACTGAGTTTTCTCACAATGAATCGCGCTGCTTCTTGTAGAAGCATGCCGATCATTGCGGGGGCAGAGATCAACGAACGGGAATGGATTTTCCCGTTCATTGATCTCCGGGCGAGCGGGCAGCAGCGTGCACGATCGCGGGAGAGAGCGCACATGGGAGCGCGGACAGCGGCGGCGGTGGCGGCTGGGGGTGCGTATATCTACGCTCCGGGCGGGGAACTGAAGTCCAAAGGAGCGTAGATATACTGTACCTGGGCTGCGAAGTGGTTAAAGAGACTCCGTAACAAAAATTGCATCCTGTTTTTTATCATCCTACATGTTCCAAAAGCTATTCTAATGTGTTCTGGCTAACTGCAGCACTTTCTACTATGACAGTCTCTGTAATAAATCAATGTATCTTTCCCCTGTCAGACTTGTCGGCCTGTGTCTGGAAGGCTGCCAAGTTCTTCAGTGTTGTGGTTCTGCTATGAACTCACCCTTTCTGGCCCCTCTATGCACACTGCCTGTGTGTTATTTAGATAAGAGAGAAGAGAGAAGCTGCTCTAATCAGCTGGATAAATCGTCCTCTGAGCTGGCTGGGCTTTCACATACTGAGGAATTACAAACAAGGGCAAAGCTGTTTGCAGGAAGAAAAGAGCAGCCTGAAACTTCAGTGCATGGGGGAAAGAAACACACAAATGATCTCTTGAGATTCAAACGGAATGCTGTATACAGCCTGCTTATGTATGGATGTATTTTCTATGTGTGGACATACTGTACATCAACCTACTTCCTGTTTTGGTGGCCATTTTGTTTGTTTACAAACAAACTTTTTAAAACTGTTTTTAACCACTTTTAATGCGGCGAGGAGCGGCGAAATTGTGACAGAGGGTAATAGGAGATGTCCCCTAACGCACTAGTATGTTTACTTTTGAGCGATTTTAACAATACAGATTCTCTTTAAGATGAGGGTTGGGGAATCGAGCTCAAAACATAATTCCTCAAATATGGTAACCCTCTGCCATCCAGTCCAAGTAGTCAGTCAGTTTCAGTGGTCCTGTGCAAAAAGCAGCTGTTTTCTGTGATGAACCCACATTTACCACTTGCCGACCGCCCACTGCACAGAGGCGGCCGGTAAGTGGATCCCGCAAGGACCGCTGCATGCACAGAGGCGGCGGTCCTTGTACGGGCATGGGCGGAGCGACCGCGTCAATTCGTGACGCGATTCTCCGCTGGCGACTGGCTCCGCCCCCCTCGCGCTGTAACCCGCCGGCCATTCGGAAGCGCCGGCGGGTAACTAGCACCCGGATCACCGCATACAAAGTGTATAATACACTTTGTAATGTATACAAAGTGTATTATACAGGCTGCCTCCTGCCCTGGTGGTCCCAGTGTCCGAGGGACCACCAGGGCAGGCTGCAGCCACCCTAGTCTGCACCCAAGCACACTGATTTCCCCCCCCCCCCTGCCCCCTGATCGCCCCCCTGCCCACCCCCCAGACCACTGTTTGCACCCAATCACCCCCCTAATCACCCATCAATCACTCCCTGTCACTATCTGTAAACGCTATTTTTTTTATGCCCTAAATTGCCCCCTGCTCCCTCCTGATCACCCCCCCACCCCTCAGATTCTCCCCAGACCTCCCCCCCCTGTGCACTGTATGCATCTATCCCCTGATCACCTGTCAATCACTCCCTGTCACTGCCACCCATCAATCAGCCCCTAACCTGCCCCCTGCGGGCAATCTGATCACCCACCCACACCAATAGATCGCCCGCAGATCCAACGTCAGATCACCTCCCAAGTGCAGTGTTTACATCTGTTCTCTCCTCTAAACACCCACTAATTACCCATCAATCACCCATCAATCACCCCCTATCACCACCTGTCACTGTTACCCATCAGATCAGACCCTAATCTGCCCCTTGCGGGGCCAATCACCCACCCACACCCTCAGATTGCCATCAGACCCTCCCCCCCCCCTTATCAATTCGCCAGTGCATTATTTACATCTGTTCTTCCCTGTAATAGCCCACTGATCACCCATCAATCACCCCCTGTCACTGCCACCCATCAATCACCTCCTGTCACTGCCACCCATCAATCAGACCCTAACCTGCCCCTTGCGGGCAATCTGATCACCCACACCAATAGATCGCCCGCAGATCCGACGTCAACTCACCTCCCAAGTGCATTGTTTACATCTGTTCTCTACCCTAAACACCCACTAATTACCCATCAATCACCCGTGTCACTGCTACCCATCAGATTAGACCCCTATCTGCCCCAGGGCACTCAATCACCCGCCCACACCCTCAGAACGCCCTCAGACCCCAGCCCTGATCACCTCGCCAGTGCATTGCTTGCATCTATTCCCCCCTCTAATCACACCTTGAGACACCCATCAATCACCTCCTGTCACCCCCTAGCACACCTACCCATCAGATCAGGCCCTAATTTGCCCTGTGTGGGCTCCTGATCACTCGGCCAAACCCTCAGATCCCCCTCAGACCCCCTTCCGATCACCTCCCCAGTGCATTGATTGCATCTATTTTCCCCTCTAACCACCCCCTGGGACACCCATCAATCACCTCCTGTCACCCCCCTAGCACTCCTATCCATCAGATCAGGCCCAATACAACCTGTCATCTAAAAGGCCACCCTGCATATGACCGGTTCCACAAAATTCGCCCCCTCATAGACCACCTGTCATCAAAATTTGCAGATGCTTATACCCCTGAACAGTCATTTTGAGACATTTGGTTTCCAGACTACTCACGGTTTTGGGCCCGTAAAATGCTAGGGCGGTATAGGAACCCCACAAGTGACCCCATTTTAGAAAAAAGACACCCCAAGGTATTCTGTTAGGTGTATGACAAGTTCATAGAAAATTTAATTTTTGTCAAAAGTTAGCGGAAATTGATTTTTAATGTTTTTTTTTCACAAAGTGTCATTTTTCACTAACTTGTGACAAAAAATAAAATCTTCTATGAACTCGCCATACACCTAACGGAATACCTTGGGGTGTCTTCTTTCTAAAATGGGGTCACTTGTGGGGTTCCTATACTGCCCTGGCATTTTAGGGGCCCTAAACCGTGAGGAGTAGTCTAGAAAACAAATGCCTCAAAATGACCTGTGAATAGGACGTTGGGCCCCTTAGTGCACCTAGGCTGCAAAAAAGTGTCACACATGTGGTATCGCCATACTCAGGAGAAGTAGTATAATGTGTTTTGGTGTGTATTTTTACACATACACATGCTGGGTGGGAGAAATCTCTCTGTAAATGGACAATTGTGTGTAAAAAAAATCAAACCATTGTCATTTACAGAGATATTTCTCCCACCCAGCATGGGTATGTGTAAAAATACACCACAAAACACATTATACTACTTCTCCTGAGTACGGCGGTACCACATGTGTGGCACTTTTTTACACCCTAAGTACGCTAAGGGGCCCAAAGTCCAATGAGTGCCTTTAGGATTTCACAGGTCATTTTGCGACATTTGGTTTCAAGACTACTCCTCATGGTTTAGGGCCCCTAAAATGCCAGGGCAGTACAGGAACCCCACAAATGACCCCATTTTAAAAAGAAGACACCCAAAGGTATTCCGTTAGGAGTATGGTGAGTTCATAGAAGATTTTATTTTTTGTCACAAGTTAGCGGAAAATGACACTTTGTGAAAAAAAAAACAATTCAAATCAATTTCCGCTAACTTGTGACAAAAAATAAAATTTTCTATGAACTCACCATACTCCTAACGGAATACCTTGCGGTGTCTTCTTTCTAAAATGGGGTCATTAGTGGGGTTCCTATACTGCCCTTACATTTTAGGGGCCCTAAACCGTGAGGAGTAGTCTTGAAACAAAAATGACCTGTGAAATCCTAAAGGTACTCATTGGACTTTGGGCCCCTTAGCGCAGTTAGGGTGCAAAAAAGTGCCACACATGTGGTATCACCGTACTGAGGAGAAGTAGTATAATGTGTTTTGGGGTGTATTTTTACACATACCCATGCTGAGTGGGAGAAATATCTCTGTAAATGGACAATTGTGTGTAAAAAAAAATCAAACAATTGTCATTTACAGAGATATTTCTCCCACCCAGCATGGGTATGTGTAAAAATACACCCCAAAACACATTATACTACGTCTCCTGAGTACGGCGGTACCACATGTGTGGCACTTTTTTACACCCTAAGTGCGCTAAGGGGCCCAAAGTCCAATGAGTACTCTTAGGCTTTACAGGGGTGCTTACAAATTAGCACCCTCAAAATGCCAGGACAGTAAACACACCCCACAAATGACCCCATTTTGGAAAGTAGACACTTCAAGGTATTCAGAGAGGGGCATGGTGAGTCCGTGGCAGATTTCATTTTTTTTTGTCACAAGTTAGCAGAAATGGAAACTTTTTTTTTTTCTTGTTACAAACTGTCATTTTCCGCTAACTTGTGACAAAAAATAATGTCTTCTATGAACTCACTATGCCTCTCAGTGAATACTTTGGGATGACTTCTTTCAAAAATTGGGTCATTTGGGGGGTATTTATACTATCCTGGAATTCTAGCCCCTCATGAAACTTGACAGGTGGTCAGAAAAGTCATAGATGCTACAAAATGGGAAAATTCACTTTTTGCACCATAGTTTGTAAACGCTATAACTTTTACCCAAACCAATAAATATAGGCTGAATGGTTTTTTTTTTAATCAAAAACATGTTTGTCCACATTTTTCGTGCTGCATGTATACAGAAATTTTACTTTATTTGAAAAATGTCAGCACAGAAATTGAAAAAAATCATTTTTTTGACAAAATTCATGTCTTTTTTGATGAATATAATAAAAAGTAAAAATCGCAGCAGCAATCAAATAGCACCAAAAGAAAGCTTTATTTGTGATAAGAAAAGGAGCCAAAATTCATTTAGGTGGTAGGTTGTATGAGCAAGCAATAAACCGTGAAAGCTGCAGTGGTCTGAATGAAAAAAAGGGGTCTGGTCCTTAAGGGGGGTAAAGCCCACGGTCCTCAAGTGGTTAAGCATGGTTGCAGTCACCATCCAACTAATCTGGTGCCCTAATAACAACCAGTTTTACTGTACAGTTATTTCTGACACGTATCTGGAATTCCCCTGGTTAATTTGCACAGTGAATCACTCCGTTGGTAGAATGCTGATTGGCCTGCACCCACTTCCATAGTCGATGTGCACCTCACATCAATGACTCATGCTTCCCCACAGTTGTCATGTATGGTTGTTGAAAAGGCTAGACTCTGATGTACACTTTGTTGTGACTGTAAATGTTCATACACTTCTGATTGCAATATGTCAGTTGGGGTTGCTGAGAGCGGAGCTGCGTTCTGGGACATAGCGACTGCCAGGGGCTGGAGGAAGCCTCGGGTAAGTAGATCTTTTTTTTTTTTTATCTAGCCTGGACATTTCCGTTAAGTACCATAGCTATTGAGCACAATGGTATAGTTGGTCACTTGTCAATTCGCCATCTGCTGCACCTTATGTTAATCCAGTAAACCCCCGATCCTCAAAACAGTCGCACACCACAATCGCCGCAAAGCCCCAGCTTCCCAACACCACAACCGCCATAGAGCTCCCGCCACCTAAAGTCGGTGCGCACAGCACAATTGCCGCAATAAGCCACTGCCCACCATTGTGTCACCCACACTAAGCTGCTGCCCAGGGTTCAACCTTCAGTTAGTATATAGGATTTCTGGAACATCAGCTGTTGAATGAGCAGTTGCTGCTTGATAACTGTGTGGTTTAACTGTCAGCTGGCCTCAGTGTGTCCATGCCATGCATTACAACTGTATTTTAGTTATGTAGATGACTAGTGACCTTAGCCCGTTTAAAAACGTGCTAGATCTGTCACAAATCCGGTGTGCGCATGTACGCTCGCGTACGCACGGCGCGTACGCACACACTCCCGCCCCCTCTGGCCCTGTTCTCCTGCGGCTCTCGCCAGTGTCTCTGCGTCTGCCCCTACACATGTGCAGTGCAAAAGGCACTGACACAGAGACGGACGCAGGGACCAGTGCAGTTTCTAGGCTAAAATGCACCCAGGGCGAGGGTGTAAAAATTGCGCCCCCCCCCCCCCGGACCCCTCCCCCCGGAGCAAGGTATGGGTGCCCGCAGTATAGGTTTGCCAGGTCTAGTTGCACTTAGTATAGGTCCTCCCAGTATAGGTAGCCAAGAATAGGTACCCCAGTTTAGGTAGCCAGCTATAGGTCCCCCAGTATAGGTAGCCAGGCATAGGTGAGCCAGTATAGTTGCCCCCACTATAGGTTAGCCAGGTAGGTGCCTCCAGTATAGGTAGCCAGTATAGTTGCCCCAGTATAGGTTAGATAGGCAGGCGCCCTCGGTATAAGTTAGATTGGTAGGTGCCCCAGTACAGGTTAGCTAGGTGGGTGCCTCTGATATAGGTAGCCAGAATAGTTGCCCCCAGCATAGGTTAGATAGGTAGGTGCCCCCATTATAGGTTATTTAGGTTGGTTGTCTCCAATATAGGTAGCCAGTATTGTTGCCACCTGTATAGGCTAGCTAGGTAGGTAGGTGCCCCCAATACAGGTTAGATAAGTGCCCCCAGTATAGGTTAGATAGGTAGCTGCCCCCCCCCCCAGTATAGGTTAGATAGGTAGCTGCCCCCCCCCCAGTATAGGTAAGATAGGTAGGTGCCCCTCAGTATAGGTTAGATAGGTAGGTGCCCCCCAGTATAGGTTAGATTAGGTAGCTCCCCCCCAGTATAGGCTAGATTAGACAGGTGCCCCCAGTATAGGTTAGATAGGTAGCTGCCCCCTGTATAGGTTAGATTAGGTAGCTGCCCCCCAGTATAGGTTAGATTAGGTAGGTAGCTGCCCCCCAGTGTAGGTTAGATAGGTAGCTGCCCCCCCAGTGTAGGTTAGATAGGTAGCTGCCCCCAGTGTAGGTTAGATTAGGTAGGTGCCCCCCAGTATAGGTTAGATAGGTAGCTGCCCCACAGTGTATGTTAGATAGGTAGCTGCCCCCCAGTGTAGGTTAATTAGGTAGGTGCCCCCTAGTATAGGTTAGATAGGTAGCTGCCCCACAGTGTTGGTTAGATAGGTAGCTGCCCCCCAGTGTAGGTTAGATTAGGTAGCTGCCCTCCAGTGTAGGTTAGATAGGTAGCTGCTCCCCAGTCTAGGTTAGATTAGGTTGGTGCCCCCCAGTATAGGTTAGATTAGGTAGCTGCCCCACAGTGTTGGTTAGATAGGTAGCTGCCCCCCAGTGTAGGTTAGATTAGGTAGGTGCCCCCCAGAGTAGGTTAGATAAGGTAGCTGCCCCCCGGTATAGGTTAGATAGGTAGCTGTCCCCCAGTGTAGGTTAGATTAGGTAGGTGCCCCCCTCCCCCCCCCCCCCCCCCCCAGTATAGGTTAGATTAGGTAGCTGCTCCCCAGTATAGGTTAGATAGGTAGCTGCCCCCCAGTGTAGGTTAGATTAGGAAGGTGCCCCCCCAGTATAGGTTAGATTAGGTAGCTGCCCCCCAGCGTAGGTTAGATTAGGTAGCTGCCCCCCAGCGTAGGTTAGATTAGGTAGCTGTCCCCCATAATGGAGGGGGGAGCCGGAGCCGCGGGGAGGGCAGCCCGACCTCTCCCTCCCTCTCCTGGGCCGCCCTCCGTGCTCCCCCCTCAGAAGCATACTCAGGCAGGAAGCGCCGCTGTTTACAACTCACCTCCCTGGCTCCAAGCGCTGCTCTCTCGCCGCCGGTCTTTTCCTCTCTGCCTACACGCTGATACACACGCTGCTTCCGGCAGCGTGTGTATCAGCGTGTATACAGAGAGGAGACCTGCGGCGAGAGGAGAGCAGCGCTTGGAGCCAGGGAGGTGAGTTGTAAACACCGGCGCTTCCTGCCTGAGTATGCGTCTGAGGGGGGAGCACGGAGGGCGGCCTAGGAGAGGGAGGGAGAGGTCGGGCTGCCCTCTCCGCGGCTCTGGCTTCCCCCTCCATTACAGCGCCCCCCTCCCAACAGCGCTCAGGGCGGCAGCACGCCCCGCACGGCCCAAGAAACGGGCATGGCAGGGACACTTGGAAATTATGTATAGAGATGTCACAAGGCAGCTCTACACACGCTAGATTCTCTGCCATGATTATACCGACCAGCTGTCTCAGCTGAAGATAATCTACCTTGTGTACGAGGCTTTAGCATCCCTGTTATCAATCATTTAGGAAAAGATGTAATCCTAAAAAGTTTAGTGCAGAAAAATGCTGCTTATAGTGATCATTATACATCTAGTGTAATTAGATGTTTGTACAGTTCTAGGTCGATATTTTGGTCATTCTTGTTGGTATCGACAGAATTTATCAAGGAAGAGTGAACGGGTCATATGCAATTAACTTTTTCTCCTAAGTTTTCTCCTAGGTGATATTTTCACACATTATCAACAAAATGCCTTTTAAAGTGTACCAGAGACGTAAAATAATAAACATTTGATACTTACGGGGGGCTTCCTCCAGCCCCATAAGCACGTGTGAGTCCCTTGCCGTCCTCCCGCGGTCTGCCGTTCAGCTGCAATCCGTCCCGGTAACTGGTTGTCGTGTCAGTCTAGGTCTTCTGCGCATGCACAGGAGGAGGAAATATACAACTGTTTATCGCTTCACTTTATTTTCACTTAAAGGGGAACTGAAGAGAGAGGTATATGGAGGCTGTCATGTTTATTTCCTTTTAATCAATACCAGTTGCCTGGCAGCCCTGCTGGTCTATTTCTCTGCAGTAGTATCTGATTAAAACCAGAAACAAGCATGCAGCTAGTCTTGTCAGATCAGACTTATAAGGAAACAAACATGACAGCTTCCATATACCTCTCTCTTCAGTTCCCCTTTAAAGGGGAACTGTCGCGAAAACCTGAAAGTTTAAAACACATACAAATAAGAAGTATGTTTCTACGTGAGTAAAATGAGCCATAAATTGCTTTTCTCCCATGTTGCTGTCACTTACAGTAAGTAGTAGAAATCTGACATTACCGACAAGTTTTGGGCTAGTCCATCTCTCCACAGGGGATTCTCAGCATGGCCTTTATTTTTTATAAAGACACTCCCTGAAAAAAGAGTTATACAAAGATGCTAACCAACCTCCCTGCACACCGTACACTTTTTTGGCAGTTGGATGGAGCAACTGCCATTCACTAAGTGCATTTTGAAAACAAAGAAATCCCTGTGAACCCCCCTGAGGAGATGGGTTAGTCCAAAACCTGTCGGTTCTGTCAGATTTCTACTACCTACTGTAAGTGACAGCAACATTAGAGAAAAGTAATTTGTCTCATTTTATACTGGAATAAACGTACTTTTTAATTGTATATGTTTACATATATTTTAAATGTTAAGATTTTCGCGACAAATGACCTTTAAGTATCACCTTAAAGGGAATCTAATATGAGGGATCTGGAGGCAGCCATATTAATTTCCTTTTAAAGAGACACTAAAGCGAAAAAAATATATATGATATAAGGAATTGGTTGTGTACTATGAATAATTACTAGAAGTTTAGCAGCAAAGAAAATATTCTCATATTTTTATTTTCAGGTATATAGTGTTTTTTCTAACATTGCATCATTCTATAATATGTGCAGATTACACAACACTCAGCATTCAAAATGATTCTTTCAGAGCAGTCTGTGAACTAATGACCTCTCCTCTAGCAGAGAAAAAGTAAATAGTTCAATAACACTTGAGATAATAAAAGTCAGATAACAGCCCTCTCTACGACTTTGAAAGTCACAGAGCTTAATTGCTTTTTTGCATAGAGATAACAACTGGAGTTTCTTGACTCTTCCTGTACTGGAAACAATTAGACTGATGTATCTGATCTTAATGTTTTATTTCTTAGCTGTACTACACATACAAATCATAATATCATAATTTTTTTTCGCTTCAGTGTCTCTTTAAACAAAACCAGTTGCCTGACGGTCCTGCCGACCTCTTTGGCTGCAGAAGTGTCTGAGTCACACACCTGAAGCCAGCAAATAGCACATTTTGCCAGATTTTTGTCTAACATCTGATCTGCATGCTTGTTCAGGGTCTATGGCTGAAAGTATTAAATGCAGAGGATCAGCAGGACAGCCAGGCAACTAGTATTGTTTAAAATTAAATCAACATGGCAGGCTCCATATGTTTCTCACTTTAGGCCCCCTTTTACCAGGAACTGGCTCCCAAGCAATACACTTGGCATTGCAGAGCTGCATATAGCCTTTGCCTTTAAGGTAGCCCCAAATTATGTGGTGCTTCATTAACCTGCTTCAAACTAGCATGCTCAGCAGTGCTTCCAAATTTCTAAATCAATTCAATAATTGTAAGGAACCCTCCTGCTGGTTGCAGCGGAGCTGCAGCCGAGCAGTTTTGATTTCTCTACATGCATTTGGTTGCTTGGTTTTGTTTGCATTTGCAATTAGAGGCATTGCTATTTGCAATCACTCTGCAGTTCAGAGTAGCCCAGGATGTTGTCATGAATCCGCCGATGGCTTACTGCAGTTGAACTGCAGCCAGAAAGTTGTGGATTTCTTACATGCATGTAGTTGCATAATCTGGCATGCATTTGTAATGAGAATCCTGTTCATTCACGGGCAGCTTGCAGCTTTCAATCAGTGTAGCACAGGATTGCATGATTACCATTCAGCTGTGTGGGAATTTGCATGTCTGTTCCCATTGGCTGATGTCCATAGAAAAGCCTACCTCTCATTTCAGACCTCGCCCAACATAGCGTACAACTTACCTGAGTTGTTGCTGGGTCCATGCTGTGAAAGTTGTATTTTGTATTGCTTTGCTTTGCATTACCTTGCCTGGCTGGACGTTCACTGCACCCGCTTGGGTACAGTGAAGTCTTACCATCCTGTTAGTTGGGGACTGTCTTCACCACATTCGTGACTGGTAGTTATCCTGCTTGCTCTGTTCCTGTGGATGTAACTGCAGCAGCGGTTGCTATTAGTTATGCTCCGACCTGTTTGTCTTGTCTGTGTCAGTGTGGATGTTTGCTATTGCTAGTCAAACAATCCTTCTGTCTGTCTGTTCCTGCTAGTCCTGTTTCTGTGAACGTAACTATAGGCTGAGGCTGCTATTAGTTACTCTCTTACTTGTTTGTCTTGTCCAAGTCGGTGTGGATGCTTACTATCGCTGGGGCAGTGATTAGGTTGGCAAGCATTCAGTCTGTCTCTCCATTATCTGTCTTGTTACTCAGTCAGAAGCTCAGTGCTGCAGTCGCCCTGAGCAACCAGTGTGTCTTGTTCGCTGAAAACCAATCTGTCTTTCTGTCTATTGTCTTGTTACTCAGTCAGAGACTCAGTGCGGAGGTCGCCCTGAGCAACCATTGTGTTTTGTTTATTTGTGGTGGTTATCGGAAGCACAGAGCTGCGGTTGCTCTGGGCAATCTTGCTTCCTTGTCCATAACTTCTGTGGTGATCTGTGTAGCTTTTTCCATTATCTAATATCACCCAGCTGCATAGCCTTGTTTGTTCTGGTGGTAATCTGGCTTTCTAGGCCTCAGCTGCTATACCTTGCACCTCCAAGGCCTGGGTGTAACCGAAGTCGGGCAAGTGTTATTTCCTCACCTCTCGTTCAAGCGGGGACGCGCCACATAGGGTGAAGAAGGTGCTTGTAGATTGGGGCATAGCAGCTGAAAGAAAGCAGGAGATCTGCCTGGCATTACAATACTAAGTAGTATGCAGGCTCTTTCCAAATGGCTGTTATGCCTTCAACATACTATTCCAATCACTGATATCTTATAGTCAAAAATGTCTCACTCACCAGCTCCACTTACTCTCACCACAGGAGTCGGTCACGCTTTGGAGGGTTGCAGCCCCCTCCTAGACTCCCCCACTACAAAGACTCAGTAACACATCCTCTGTAGTGGGGGAGTGTGGAATACTGCTTCTGTGAAGTTGGCTAAAGAGGGGTAAGATCGCACTATCCAATAGAATTCACCTTCTGGAGCTGATCGTAGGTGTCTGAAAATAAGAACTCGACTTCTCAGAGAAACTAATTATCCATGCAGGAAGGTAGGAGGTTTCTTGGTAGTCTGTACTCCGCAAAGAGTAGACATTCCATATGTTTTCAGCTTTAATCCATTTTTGAAAACAGTATATCTGCTTCTGCTGAGTCTTCTCAGAGACGAAGTTCACACTACGTGCGTGGCATAACAACCACTATTTTCAAATCTTATTCTTGTGAATAACCTTTAATAATTTGATAATTAAGTTGTCTGTTACCTTTTCATGTTTTCATGTGTAGTATATCTACATCCTCTGAGACTCCATCTAAGCCTCCGGGAGCTGGATGTTCCTCCCCAGCAGTTAATGAGCACAGCGCATATGCTAGTATATACCTGTGCTAAATACCCTGGAGTTCAGTTGATTCTTTCTTGGTTTCTGATCCTCACCCATGCAGAAATAAGTAAGTGGGAAGTATGATGATTAACTTTTATCTCCTCTCCCTAGTTGCAGCAACAACGGTGTTTCTCCAATGTGTACTAATGCTGCCTTGAGCTGCATGTACTGGGTTTCAGACATAGGAGTCATGCGATCATCACTGGAACAGGAAGGGGTGATGTACTCACCCAGCATTCTATTTGGTGATATCTGCTTTAGGGGGAAGAGGCTTTAGACTAGCAGGGAAAGGGTAGGAGGATTACAGAACCACTAGACCACCAAGGAACAAAATAAAGGACACAGCAGTTGGGCCACTATTTGAAGGCACAGCAGAATAGCCAGTGTAGGGGCAGGAGCTTTGTAAGCAGCACACAGCATAGGGGCTATTGTAATAGAGTCCAATATAGAGGCCACAACAAGAGTACACAGCATAAGGGGCAGTATAAATAAGGACACCATAGGAGGTACTAAAATGAAGGGTAGACTTTAATGGGGGGGGGGGGGGGGCAACTAAGAGAGAGAGCCATGTGTAATTGTGAGTTTAAATGGGGCACTATAATATAATACAATTTGTGTTTTTTATCCATAGTAGAATTGTTTATTTAAAATGTAACTGGACTTCCGGTTCCGGCGCCTCATGTGAACAGACGTGTGTGCGGGAGCTCCGGTCCTCGCTCCACTTCCACACATCCCTGAGCCTCCATCCCCAGCCAGCATAAGCCTCAAAGGATCCCTACCAGCACGGGAGACGAAACCGCCACTTGCTGCTAGTGAATGCGGACCTCCGCGCCAACCACTCGCCGAACTCTACCGCTGCATCTATGTGAGGCCACGGCTTCTACTAGCGCCTAGGCCTAAAAAGCCGCGCCCTGTACCACACAGTGACTCCACGTCACGAAACTCCGGATTCGATCCCAGCAGCTCCTTCCTCCAGTGAAGGCCACTTCAAAGCTGCTCAACTATGCACCGAAATCGTCCAGAGACCAGGTACGGACAAATTTATCGTTAAGGCCCAGCGCGCCAAAAGATCCCTTCTCCGACCTAAGGGTCGCACTGGCCTCAAAGCTAAAAGCTCACCGGCCTCAGACATGGAATCTGCAAGCGACAATGACACCCCAATTATTTGCCAGGGCAAGTCAATTACCATTAACTATAAGAAGCTGGCAGCATAGGTTGCATCACATCTCCAGCATGACCTCTCAGCAAAAATCACAAAAGCGATTGCGACACAAATGGCCCCCATTATGACGCAGCTTAAGGAACACACTGATCGCTTACAACAAGTTGAAGCACGAACGAGCAAGGTGGAAGACACACTCGTGCAAGTACAGAACCAAGCTGATTTGTCTGACAAAAAACAAATCATTCTAGCGGACCGTATAGATGACTTGGAAAATAGTTCAAGACGTAATAATCTGAAATTTGTTGGCATACCTGAATCGTTTAAACCGGATACATTACTTGAACTCTGCGCGGAGGTCATTCATGACAATTTGGGTCTCACGGGTCCATTAAAGGTGGAGCAGGCCCATCGTCTAGGTCCATTAAAACCAAATGTCACCAGACCAAGAGTTGTAATTGCTTGGTACCTCGACTACACAGACAGAAATAAAATTTTACAGGCTTTCCGCTCTCGAAAAGGTCTGGAAGTCGATGGTAATAAAGTTTTGATCTTCGCTGATTTTTCAGCGGAAGTTTCCAAAGCCCGGAAAGAGTTTTCTCCAGCATGTCCGCTTTTAACCCTCCTGGCGGTCTATTAAAAACCACCAGGGGGCAGCGCAGCAGTTTTTTTTTTTTTAATCCTGTAGCGAGCCCAGGGCTCGCTACATGATAGCCGCTATGCAGCGGCATCCCCCCACCCGCTATCCCCCCACCCGCTTCGATTGCCTCCGCCGATCTGCGATTAGGAAATCCCGTTCAAAGAATGGGATTTCCTGGAGGGCTTCCTCCATCGCCATGGCGACGGCGGGATGACTTCATTGGGAGTCCCGTTCCACCCGTCAGCGCTGCCTGGCACTAATTGGCCAGGCAGCGCACAGGTTCTAGGGGGGGGGGGGGGGCGGCGAGCGGCGGGTAATCGGCGTGGAGCGGCGGCGATCGGAGTGCACACGCAGCTAGCAAAGTGCTAGCTGCGTGTTGCAAAAGAAAAAAAATTATGCAAATCGGCCCAGCAGGGCCTCAGAAATCCTCCTGCATGGCTTACCTCGAACTACGTTCGGGGTTACCGCCAGGAAGGTTAATACGTAAGAAGACCCGTTTTGCCCTTCTCTATTCAGCAGTGCTTAGGATCTTCCATTCAGATTCTTCCGTCAAAACATTTACTGATGCCCCTGAGGCCCTTAATTATGCCCAAGATCTACAGGTCACAGAGTCACCACCGAGTTCACGAAAGATGAGAAGAGACACTTCAAGCATTGCAGATGATTCTATATAGGGTCCGCCTCCCAAATCTCCGCGGCTACAAGATGACTCTATGCAACAGAACGATTCTGGGGATGACACGCTTCCATGTGATACAATATAATCTTTTGGTACTACTACACTTGTTGTAGCTTCAAGGGGGGGGGGGGGGGGAGAGGAAAAAAAAAGCAGGTGATTGAGGATAACATCATTGTTTATGATGTCTTTCCAAAATTGAGGCGAACATCAAAATGTCTGGGTTATATGTACAGTGGGTTGCAAAAGTATTCGGGCCCCCTTGAAGTTTTCCACATTTTGTCACATTACTGCCACAAACATGCATCGATTTTATTGGAATTCCACGTGAAAGACCAATACAAAGTGGTGTACATGTGAGAAGTGGATCGAAAATCATACATCATTCCAAACATATTTTACAAATAAGTAACTGCAAAGTGGGGTGTGCATAATTATTCGGGCCCCCCGAGTCAATACTTTGTAGAACCACCTTTTGCTGCAATTACAGCTGCCAGTCTTTTAGGTTATGTCTCTACCAGCTTTGCACATCTAGAGACTGAAATCCTTGCCCATTCTTTTTTGCAAAACCGCTCCAGCTCAGTCAGATTAGATGGACAGCGTTTGTGAACAGCAGTTTTCAGATCTTGCCACAGATTCTCGATTGGATTTAGATCTGGACTTTGACTGGGCCATTCTAACACATGGATATGTTTTGTTTTAACCTCCTTGGCGGTGCATTTCTGTCAGGAATTAGGAGTCAAAAGCGGTACATTTTTTTTCATGAAATTTACGCCTCTGATTTTTAAGTCTTAACTCACCAAAATACATCAGAATAAAAGTGTGGTAGACATTCTGCATATAAATAAAAGTCAGGAACACAAAATTGTTGAAGTAAATACATTTATCAATAATCTGAAATAAAACTGTATAAATAAGGCAGCAGATTATGCAGTACGTACATATATACTCCTAATACACCTCCCGTGTGTGGTATATTTTAAAGCAAGGAATTGCACACAGGGCAACATCACAGTCTGGACAGTAGAATCGTGATTCTTTCCTGATTCTTTTCCCCTTCTCGTCGCTTTTGCTGCAGCATACATGACATGTCCTAGTTGGGGCATTTTTTTTGGGAGTTGGTGAAATGTATTCAATAAAATGGCGGCCAGTGAGGCGCTCCGGATTTACCACATAAGAGGCACGGCGTCCAACTCTGGCATCCGATGCAGTCTGGTACCTTAGATACATTCGCACAGTTTCCAGATGAAATCAGCGTGCGTCACTGGCCTGTCACTTCCCTGCTTGTGCAGAATGTATGCATTCCAAATGCTTTGTTCCAGTAGGTGCCGGAAAATCTTTTTATAATACTTTTTCTGCTGTTTCCTGACAGCAGGTTAAAAGGTCACCGCCTGGTCAGCTTTGTCCACACCACCCATGGTGTGGTTATAGTCCACCACGACCTGCGGTTTTACAATATCTTTTCCTCCTCTCGTTCTGGTGGGGACAGTGGAGGTGTCATGAACAGTAGAGAGGAGACAGACGTCTTTTTTGTCCCGCCACCGGAGGGCTAACATCTTCCCTTTCTGCCAAGCAGCTGTGTCCCCAGTCTTCAGCTTCTGCTTGGCAAAGGCCGACGGCATCTCCCTCCTGTTAGGCCTAACAGTGCCATAGATGTCAGTCTTATGCTTTATACGAATCTCAGACAGTTCAGGGGAGGTGTAGAAATTATCTGTGGTGAGACAGTAGCCTTTATCCAACAAAGGCTCCAGAAGGGACAATACAGACGATGTCGCCACTCCAAACTCGGGGAAAACCTGGGACAAAATTTTGTGCCTTTTCCCGTATACAAAATAGTATTCCAGATGTATCCGGTACTTGACTCGCATAGAGTGTATGATTTTATCCCAAAGCAGGCCCGCTTTGAAGCAATATTTTGGAGCCAGCTCAGCCTCCCCTTATAGGCCATCAGGCTCTCGTCCACGCTGATGTCCCTCTGTGGCACATACGTGGTCCTAAAATTTTCCACCACCATCTGGTAGACCTCCCAGATTTTTTTTAGTTTTGGAGCAGGGTGGGTCGACTCCTCAAAAGTTTCATTGTTGGAAAAGTGGAGAAATTTCATTATAAGGGAAAAACGGTACTCGGACATAACTGTACCGAAGAAGGGGGTTGCAATGATCTTATTCGTGCTCCAGTACCATTTCTGCAAGGGCTTCCCCACCACTCCCTGCAGAATGATCAGGCCCAAAAACAGCCAAATATCCGCTGCTGTTACCGGCTCCCAGGTCCTGCTTCTGGAAAAGGGTCCTTGAGGAGTAGCCAATTGTTGGGTGGCATAGCGATTAGTCTCCTCCACTATCCTCTCAATAACCGCCTCCGAGAAGAAAAGCTGCAGGTATGCCAGGGGGTTGAACTCGCACTCCTTCTTCAGGCCAGGCTCCCCAGTAAAAGGGAAACGTGGGGGCGGTGGCGGAGCCTGAGAAAGGTCGATGGGGCACCAAACCCAGACATCACTAACTTCGCTGGTGATGGAGTCGCTGTTGCTGACGCTATCTGGGTCGGATGACAGATCCCCAGGTGCGTCGCTGTCACTGGAGTCCGCCAGTGACTGCAGATCGCTGTGCTCCAACTCCGCCAGCGCTTCCGTGGTGAGACGCCTTCTGGAGGATGATGCCATAGTAAATCCAGGCAGAGGTCGGTGCAGGCAGCAGGCAAAGCGTAGTCCAAGTCCAGGCAAAAATCGGCAACGGGTAATCAATCAAATCCAGGCAGAAGGCAGAAAGAATAGTCAAAGTCCAGGCAAAAATCGGTAACAGGTAGGCAGAAATCAGATAAGATAAGCACTCACAAATCACAGCCAGCTCCTCTCCAGCTCAACAGCCACAACTCCTCTCAGCAATCCAGGAAGCAAAAGGCAACATTGCATTGGATACAAAATCCCATTGTATCCAATACAATGCTGTTTTGGCCCAATCAGAACTGTTTAGTTTAATTTTTTTTTTTTATACTCCCTCCGTCCCTCTGCTCTCCCTCCCTCCCCTGTGACCCTACGCTGCCCCTACGTCACTTGCCGCTGATCGGCTTATTGGGCTAATTGTGGCCGCCGGGTCCCCTAGGATCAGAGCGGTAATGGAGACTCCGGCCGGCCGGGTGGAAGAAGCCTGGGTCCCGCTGACAGGCGCTGATCGCGCATGGAACCCAGGATTTGGCTGCAGGCACTTTTTCCAGCCTCCCTCCCCGATGACTTCTCACCGCCCGCGATGTCACGACGCACCGCCGATCCTCCCAGCTAATTGGCCGCCGGGTCCCGGAAGATCAAAAGGTAATGCGGACTCCGGCGGCCGGGGGGAAGAAGCCTGGGTCCCGCTGACAAGCGCTGATCGCGCGCGGGACCCAGGAATTAGCTGCAGCCACTGATTTTAGCCTACACGAGCAGAGCTCGGGCTTACCGCTCCTGACATGTGTCAGTCAGCCCGAGCTCTGCTCGTGAATACCGCTAAGGAGGTTAAACCATTCCATTGTTGCCCTGGCTTTATGTTTAGGGTCATTGTCCTGCTGGAAGGTGAACCTCCGCCCCAGTCTCAAGTCTTTTGCAGTCTCCAAGAGGTTTTCTTTCAAGTTTTCCCTGTATTTGGCTCCATCCATCTTCCTATCAACTCTGACCAGCTTCCCTGTCCCTGTTGAAGAGATGCACCCACCGAGCATGATGCTGCCACCACCATATTTGACAGTGGGGATGGTGTGTTCAGAGTGATGTGCAGTGTTCGTTTTCTGCCACACATAGCGTTTTGCATTTTGGCCATAAAGTTCTATTTTGGTCTCATCTGACCAGAGCACCTTCTTCCACATGGTTGCTGTGTCCCCCACATGGCTTGTGGCGAACTGCAAATGGGACTTCTTATGCTTTCTGTTAACAATGCCTTTCTTCTTGCCACTCTTCCATAAAGGCCAACTTTGTACAGTGCATGACTAATAGTTGTCCTATGGACAGATTCCCCCACCTGAGCTGTAGATCTCTGCAGCTCGTCCAGAGTCACCATGGGCCTCTTGACTGCATTTCTGATCAGCGCTCTCCTTGTTCGGCCTGTGAGTTTAGGTGGATGGCCTTGTCTTGGTAGGTTTACAGTTGTGCCATACTCCTCCCATTTCTGAATGATCGCTTGAACAGTGCTCCTTGGGATGTTCAAGGCTTTGGAAATCTTTTTGTAGCCTGAGCCTGCTTTAAATTTCTCAATAACTTGATCCCTGACCTGTCTGGTGTGTTCTTTGGACTTCACTGTGTTGTTGCTCCCAATATTCTCTTAGACAACCTCTGAGGCCCTCACAGAGCAGCTGTTTTTGTACTGAAATTAGATTACGCACAGGTGCACACTATTTAGTCATTAGCACTCATCAGGCAATGCCTATAGGCAACTGACTGCACTCAGATCAAAGAGGGCCGAATAATTATGCACACACCACTTTGCAGTTATTTATTTGTAAAAAATGTTTGGAATCATGTATGATTTTCGTTCCACTTCTCATGTGTACACCACTTTGTATTGGTCTTTCATGTGGAATTCCAATACAATTGATTCATGTTTGTGGCAGTAATATGACAAAATGTGGAAAACTTCATGGGGGCCGAATACTTTTGCAACCCACTGTATAGATAATGCCTTTTTGAGATATACATTATTAGCTTTAATCTACATCGGATACAACACTATCTTTTCAATATGTGGAGGAATAATTTCTATTTGTCTATTAATGACTTCTTTTTCAGCAATAGCTCCTACAAGGACCGGAGCAAGATACGCACATATAGTGACATGATAAGAGTCACTGATATCTACAAGTACACCGAATTTGACCGTGGCTCCTCCCCTCCAGCAATTTTTGCGGAGGAAGACCACTCACGATCGATTGGTGGAATACTTTTTCTTTTTTTTCTATCTCTGTTTCACAGGAGGAAAAAAGGGAGTCAATTGAGAAGCATTTATTTGCTGACGTTGTATATCGTTTATTTTTACCATTCGGTTAATAAGTTAGTTTCCATCGCATCCTATCTTTCTGAGATCACACAACACAAATACGGGAAACGACTGCGCTCTGCTGGGATGCAGTCCTCCCATGTTATTACATCAGTAACTTTACAAGTAACTTGTTTTGTATGGTTTCCTTCCTGAGCTAAATTGTATTTCTTGGAATGTGAAAGGTTTGAGAACTGATGAGAAAAGAGTAAAAGTTTTAAGACACTTACATAGGCTAGAAGCAGACATGGCTTTACTCCAGGAGACTCATCTAAGACCAGATGAATACAAAATGATGCAAAAAATGTGGGTGGGAACAGTCATTGGGGCTCCAGCTAAGGGAAGAAAATCAGGGACATTGATCCTTATTTATAAATCTCTACAGTGTTAAATTCTCCATCATAAGTCAGATATGCAAGAAGGGAGATGGATCCACTTAGATTTAGAGGTCAGGGGGACACTCCTATCTATCTTTAATTTGTATGGTCCCAATTTTAGCAATGGGCCCTTTCTGGCAGAAATCACGTCTCTTATCCAATGTAAATACAACTGCTTTTTGTATACTCGGTGGGGACTGGAATGCTGTTCTTAACTTGATAGAAGACAGGAAAAAATCAACAAAAAATTTACTCCCAAAAGACTTGAATGATAATGATAAAAGAGAGATAAAAGAGAGTCGCTGCATTTGCAGACTCTTTTAACTACCTAAAGACCGCCCCACGCCAATGGGCGTGGACGCGGCGGCAGCCCCAGGACCGCCTAACACCAGTTGGCGTCAAGTCCTGGGGCTCTGATTTGCAGGAGATCGCGCGCAGGCTGCGCGTGCATCTCCTGCTCGGGGGGCGGAGCTCGCTGTGAGACTGTTAGACGGCGTGATTGCCGTCTATTTACATAGTACATAGTTTGCTTCTGGGACATGTCTCCCCATCAGTGCCTCTCTGGTCATCCCCAGATTTTCCTGGGGGTCAGGGCACATCTTTATCTAGAGCGTGGAAAGAAAAAGGGATAAAAACCCTTGCAGATGTTCTTGACTCAAATGCTGCTCTATTAAGCTTTTCATCAATACAGAGAAAATATAAAATCTGAATAAAGTCTGTTATGATATATTATCAATTAAAACACTATATTAACTCAGGTTTAGGCCCGAGAGCATCGCTCCCTTCACATGACAGATTTTACGAAATGCTAGGCCCCAAAACAGAAAGGAAATCAATATCAGATCTGTATTGTGAAGTGCGACATTTTAAACTTGAAAAATTATCTTCCAGTCATATATCTTATTGGACAAAAGTCTGCTTGGTCATAATAGCAGAGACATAGAGGGAAATGCAACTTAAAATTATTCATAAAGGATACTACGCATTTAACTTTAAGCAAACCAAAAATAGTGTTGACTATCTAACATCCTGTCCTAAATGTACATTTCCATATCCAGATTTATTCCATCTGCTATGGTCTTGTCCATCAATTCAAAAATTTTGGGTCAAGGTATACAACATGTGCTTGCGCTTAACATCTATAAAGAGAAAAATCAATCCTTGGGATACCCTTTTCCATGCTCCAGACGTATCTATATTCCCACCCGAAACACCCTTGAAACCTATTGAGCATCTGGTATTTCTGGCAGCCAAAAAGTGCATACTGACACAATGGGTCTTTTCCTCTCCTCCAACATCCAGAAACTTAATCGGTGTTCTGAGTAAACTTATGTACATAAACAAATTCGATGCGGAACAACGCAAATTTACAAACAGATAAATTTTTTAAGCTATGGACCCCGTGCATTAAAATCTATGTTCCCAGATCCAGTCTCCTAGCTATTACGGAACCATTCAAATATACCAAATGGTATCTTAACCCTTTCCACTCGTATGTCCCGCATAGCGAGACATCGCGAATTCCGCGTTGCACCCTGCAGCACCGATTTGCGGCGCATCGGGACCGCCGCAAACCGCCAATCCCTGTGCACCGGTTTGTGGGCATGTAATACTACATGCCCACACACATAGTGCCCCCCCCAGCCCCATACAGGAATTCCGCGATCCCAGCTGGCAGGAAGTGACATGTTAATTTAAATTTCACTTCTTTTTTTTTCCTGTTTTTTTTTTTTTTTTTTAAATAAAAAGTAGTTGCTGATTTCAATCAGCAGATTCCTCTCTACAGATTCCTTGCAGATTCCTTTGCAGATTTCAAAGCTACACATAGAATCAATGGAATCCTATGGAAGGGACTGGGGGAAGGTGTAAATAGTAGCCAGTATTTTATTGCTAATCTGCCCAATCGAAATACCAAGGATTGCATTGTGTGTAGGGACAGTAAGACCCCAGGTGGCGGGCATAAAACAACCTATTATTGCGAAACTTGCTCACGCAGGCCCGGTTTACACCCAGGAAACTGTTTTTCATTTTACCAGACCTTGGCTTTCTCCTCTGTTACCAACCAATATAAGATGTCAAACTGTCCAAATAAGGTATCAAATTAAACGTTATAATGTGTTCTTTAAAATAAGATATACCATGTTATGGTGTTATGTTCCATGTTAAAATGAGAGAGAGAGTAAGAGGGAGAGCGCATTTCTTTAAAAAAAAACTCAGAGTAGAAACAACTTCCTTTAGGAAAGAACTCCGAGTGGAAAGGGTTAGTAAGCATTTAGCTGGTACCATAGGATTTCTAGATGTTGGAATATAAAAACTTAACTTATACACTTTGAGATCCCTATTCTCACAGGAAGATATCAGAATTTCCATATACTCTTCTCAACAACTAGACAATCAGGCAATGCCTTAATATGTGTGATGTCAATGGACAGACTACGACAACTAACAACTCATAGGGGTAGGATGCGATTGGAAAGTTGTTAAAATTACAATGTTAGATTTTGTTACCGATAGGGTCGTTTAATGCATGGGCAATCCGTTCTCCGGGGGAAGGAGACTCTTGTTGCATTGGATTTCCTGGTATGCCCATTGTTTATATTATGATAACTTGAGAGACAAGGATGATAGAACCTAAATGGTAAACTACTAGAGAAACGAGGACATTCGAAAAACCCAACTTTCTGTAGATGTCTCATGTAAACTTTTTTCTTTCGTTTTCGACTGTATATATTTTGAGCCAAATGTCTCTCGTTCAGTTATGACTTATTTGGTTTTGTTAAAAAAAAATTTAAAAATATATAGAGTACAACTAGGGTTGCTTTTACTTAACTCATAGTTTGTTGATTTCAAACTGATGTATACATGTAACATGGAAACTATGACATGAAAAGTATTTTCTACATTTTGTAACTTGGATACTCCATATAATAAAAATGATTTGAAAAAAAATGTAATTAGTGAAAATTAAGAAATAGTGCATTTTTTCCTTCCTTTAAAGTGACACTGAAGCGGGAAAAAAAGTATGATATAATGAATTGTATGTGTAGTACGGATAATTAATAGAACATTAGTAGCAAAGAAAAGTCTCATATTTTTATTTTCAGTTATATAGCTTTTTTATAACATTGCGTCATTCTCAAATTTTTGCAGTTTAAAAACTACACACTGCATTTTAACTATGAAACAGAGCAGAGCTAATGATCCTTTGAACTTTCCTGCAGTAAAATCTTATCTGAAGTTGTCTTTCGCTGTTTCTTTGATGTATAAGTGATTCAGAAAATAGCACTGTAGCCGACTAAATTAGTCAGAGAGGCCAAAGAGGCTCTTTTGCATAGATAACAAGTAAAGTTTCTTAACTCTTTCTGTACTGGAAACAATATGAGACTCATATCTTTGTTCCTAATGTTCTATTAGCTGTAATACACATACAATTTATTATATCATAAGTTTATTTTCACTTCAGATTCCCTTTAAATTCTGTAGAAAGAAAATAGCTCAGGGAAAAAAAACACTCAAAGTCTACTCTGTCTCTCACTACAATAAAACTAGATAGTATTTTTACTTGCGGGTTCCGTTGCCTTCTGAGACAGGAACCGTGACAAGCAAGTCTTTGTATTTTACCAACACCAGTGCTTTAGTTGTGCTGTACAGGCTATTCACATTGTACAGAAAGCAGATAACAAAACATAAAACAAAAACCTTGGCAGCAGATGGGCAACTGACTACAACTTTTTGATAAGAAGCATCTAAGCTGGGAGCAAAACTACTGTACTGTCCCAAACCTAAAGAACATAACATATAAGCAAGACTCTTTGCAGCACAGAACTTTGATACTTTGTTCAATCCATCATAAGTAAATAAAGGTAGACTGGCACCATCAAATGTATTATTCTCTTAATTTATTGCAGACAAGTTGACATATTGCTGAGTAGCAAACATCTGTATGCTACTCAGCAACATGTCAACTTGTCTACAATAAAATAACAGCTGAATAAATTTGATGGCGCCAATCTCTACCTTCCTTTACGTGTGATTGGGTCCGGAATGCAGTCGGAACTCTAGACCTGGCGCATCACAAACTGCTACAGAAGTGCTATCCATCCTCATCCTTATAATTCTGTTTATTATAGTCATGCGGTCCCTGAGCAGGACAACATGGACTGACAAAATCAGTCTATTTATCTCACCTGAATACCTTTCTCTGAACAACAAATCCTAGAGTGAATTTGCTATAATGACTCTGCAGAGGAAAGAATTCTGGGACACAGATACGCACCATTAACCACTTAACCTGCCTCTATTACTGAATCCATAGTGACATGCTCATAACTAAAATGTTGGCAGTGCTCCAGTCAGTAAGGTGAAAATAACCTCCAGATGTGACGTGGTTAAATAATTAGCTAGATTGTGCTCTGGTCGTTAAACCATTTAGAATATATTCATATGACCTGTTGCATTAAAACATACTTGCACACAACATGTATACAACTCTCCTCATGAATGTAAAACATTTACATGTTGCAAGAAGAAAAAAGAAAATATATATATATAATCTGTCTGTAAATCGTATAGGTCAAGTTATATCTGCTATCTAAAATCCTGTTCTATGTTGACTTCTTTTAGCACTTTTTATTATAGAACAGAGCAGTCAAAGAAATAAAACGTGCACTTTGCAGCTGTTCCTTTCAACCTGTTGTCCACCAATAAAAATGCTTCAGTACTGGACAAGTTCCATGCTAATATTAGAAGTAAAGCTCTTCTTGCACTGTTATCAGAGACAGATTCTGTATACTGTTTCATGCAAGTACTTGGTTCTAAACGTTTTCTTTTGTTTTTATTTTTTATCTTCTTCCTCAAAGCCCTCAAACTGGTGAATGGAAGGTAAGTCTGATGTAATATATATTTTATGGCTATTAAATGTGTTTTTAATTTGTACTAACTTTTGTGTCATTTTTGTCACCTGTCATCCTGTTCTTTAATCAATTTTCCTAATTAAAATAAGTTTTAAATTCTTCATACTGAATGTTTAAAGTGTTTTCTAGTCACTTGGTAACAGATGATTGTAGTGTACCGTTCCATTTTAAAGGCAGAATTACAGTGACAAGCAGAATTACAAAGACCATCATTTTTGATAATAAAAAAAAAAGTGGTGGTTTGTAGGTTTATATTAATCTGGCCATACGCTAATAGTTGGCCACCAGATTCGACCATCAGACTGATCCCTCTCCTAACAAATCTGATCTGAGAGAGATTGAATCCTTTCATACACTGTACACTATATTTCAGTAGATTTCAGCATGAAATCTGTTGAAACTCAGTGGAGCTGCGCACCGCCTGTTCTCCCCCCTGGATCTGCAGAGTGTTGCAGTGGAGCGAACTCTCGCCTGTTTGCCAGTGCGCCTCCC
The DNA here is from genome assembly GCF_040937935.1 of Hyperolius riggenbachi. Lineage (NCBI taxonomy): Eukaryota > Metazoa > Chordata > Amphibia > Anura > Hyperoliidae > Hyperolius > Hyperolius riggenbachi. The sequence goes on along the minus strand of NC_090649.1, from coordinate 360,004,560 downwards.
AGTGGGTCTCTCCATGACGTGGCACTCCTCTCTGTGTTTTATTATCAGTGGTGCCTCTATCATGGGACAAACATGACACAGGCACCAAACACTAGAGGTCTGGTGTGGATGCTGCCGGGCCTCTAGTGTCTGATCTCTGTTTGTCACATGTCGCAGGCGCCTGGGGAAAGGAAACAGGGAGGAGGGCCGTGGCATGAAAAGTTGACATGGGAGGTGGCACAACGGCAGACAAGTGAGAGTTAGCCCCACTGTGAACACTGCATGTCAGTCATCTCTAAATCAAATGCTCTCTATCCACCACCTATCAAGTAATATCTTCCATCCAGTGCGATCAACTGATTCAATCAATTTTGGTCAAAATTGATAGGGCATTATTTGCGGCATTGTTTTCTAACAGATTTGATCACAGTGATCTGCCAGATATAATGGGTATCGATTAGTGTATAGCCACCTTTAATTTTCCTTGGAAACCTTATTACTAAGCCACACAGGACAGGAGATTGTGTTTTTTAGGGCAGGATGTAAGGCTACATAGAGCTTTTCTATGCAAACTAATTTGACTGTGTATTCAGAAAAATATCCACTTCCATTTTTTAAGTAGTACACTTCTATTGCATTATTGTGCTAGATGACTGCCTCCAGTCCAGCTGATGGGGGGGGGGGGGGGGGGGGAGGAGGGGATCATGAATCAGAGTAAGTAGATAAAACCACATAGGCAATATAGAGTTGATAGACAGGATTTTAATTGTTTATGCTGGACTGAAATTCAGCTTTGAGCTACCAGCTTTCTTTATTTTAATAAGTGAATGTAAGTTTGGATCCACTTCACATACTTAAAATCCTGCCGACCACATTGCTAACAGTCTGTATCTTAACCCCCAGCCTTCCACTATCGCGAAAATTGAAAATAAGTGTAAACCTACACAAATAGGAAATATGTTTCTTCTAGAGTAAAATGAGCCATAAATTGCTTTTCTCCCATGTTGCTGTCACTTACACTAGGTAGTAGAAATCTGACAGAACCTACAGGTTTTGAGCTAGTCCATCTCTTCATGGGGGATTCTCAGCAAGGCTTTTATTCTTTATAAAGACACTCCCTGACAATTATTTATATAAAGATGCTGGCCAGCCTCCCTGCTCGCTGCACACTTTTTTGGTAGTTGGACGGAGCAACTGCAATTCACTAAGTGCTTTTGAGAATAAAACCCTGAGAATCCCCCATGAGGAGATGCGCTAGTCCAAAACCTGTTGGTTCTGTCAGATTTCTACTACCTACTGTAAGTGATAGCAAGATAGAAGAAAAGTAATTTATGGCTCATTTTACTCAGTAAGAAATGTACTTCATATTTGTATGCGTTTACATGTATTTAAAATTTTAAGATTTTCACAATAGTGATCCTTTAATCCTCGCTCTGTTGCCTAAGCACCAAACCATGTTCTTCTTTTAGTTTTCAGTTTCAGAGAAGCCTTTGACAGTTCAGAGTCTCCATCAACTGAGAACAACTGGAACACATGATGTAGATGGTCCACATCCTGTTTGTTCAGGTAATTGTTTCATATTTCTTTGAAATCTAATACAGTAGAACACTTATGGGTCCCTATATTCCAAATAAATAATAGTACAAGTGTAAAATGTATGTTCTCTTTGTAGATCAAATGTTTAATGTACACCTTTTGTTGGCATAGAAGGAAAAACAATTATATTAAAATAAGAGCTAGGTAAATAGAGCATTTCTGTATGTATTGCCAATACAGCTACCAAGGACATGTAATTTGGGGACACAACCCAATTAGGCGTCACAGTACAATTTGCGGCTATGGCAGCATCTGCTGTATTTACGTAGTAAAACTTATAACAACCAAGTGAAAAATATGATGGTTCAGGGGGAAAAAATCAGTTGGATAACTATGAACAACCCCTTTGTCCTTCCCCACAAGAAACATAAAGGTAAACCCAACCAGGTGCAATTAATCACCTTCTTCAGTTTTGTTGTGTATTTACAGTGCATCTGGAAAGTATTCACTGTGCTTGACTTTTTCCACATTTTGTTATGTTAAAGACTTTTTGCAAAATTGATTTAATTATTTTACCACATCTGGGATTCTACACACAACCCTCCATAATGACAACGTGAAAAAAGTTACCTGCGGTTTTGGCAGATTTATTAAAAATAATTATATATATATATATATATATATATATATATATATATATATATATATATATATATATATATATATATATATACCATAGTCAACCTGGAGGAACTTCCCTTCAATCTACAGCTGAGTGCTCCAAACTGGCCTACCCTGTAGTACTTGATCCCAAGTTGGGCCATTCCCTGCCCTTTCCAATAATATGTATACCTGGCTCACCCTGATTAAACCCTGGTGCCAGATAGGAAATTATTTTGCAGCAACTTATTTATTCAGCTTTTCTAATAATTTTAGTGTGAACCACACCACTATGGGGTGGACTGCTCATCCATCTATTTAGGGGAAGCTGATCATCTGAGATTGTCAATGAAATATTAATATTTCTGGCTTGCATGCATATGTATGCAGCTTGGAATTAAATGCTCCTCCTGGCAATTTTGATTGGGTCAATTTTTAAGCTGCATACAATATTTATAATATTTCCATGCAAGCTAGAAGCATCTCTGCTGACTACTCTCACATATTTGCTTGACCTTGTAAATTTGTTTGGTTGCTTGAAAGCAAGAATGGCCATACCTTTTTGAAACCCTTTACTACTTTTTGTTTTTTTGTCATCTTATACCTCATTTCTGAAATTCAAATTGTGTGCATCTTGGAAATGGGTCAATGGGTCAATCAAAATCATCAGGAAATACATTTGATTGGGCAAATTTCATTCTACATACATTTTTTTGCAATCTTGAATTATTAGCAATTCATTAACCATTTCCACCTTCAGTGGTATCCACCCTGCAACTACTGCACCATTTATGGATGCTTTTGACAGACTTTTCAGAGTCTTCAACCTTGATTTCAATCCTTTCTAGTTCCAACCAAAGTATGAGGTAGATCAGTCATTTTGATTACATTATTTAATGTGCTACTGTATTTGCGAGCGAGTCATCTTATTCCAAAGTGGCATCGGAATGTTATATTACCTGCTCCCAGCAGCAACACAAGTGCCGTGCATCTAGTCGATCGCCATTCAGCTTCAATTCCTGTCACATGACATGGGACTGAATACATATGGTGATTGGCTGGCTGCATGACACTTGCAAACTAAAGACAATTGGCTGGCAGCTGACAGATCTTGGAAGAAGGTGGGGGAAGCGGCGCAATGTAGTTATGCCCCTGCTTCTGATTGATTAGCTGTTCATCGACTAGAGGTTTTGATTGTCTCTTTTTAATTCCCTTCCTGGGTTGGTGGAGCTTTGCATGTTAGAGGATGTACAAGTTGAAATTTTTGCCACAGAAATGCATACATATTTTAATGTCTCCACACCAGGATCACTGTCTTGGATTTCTCCCCGCCAGGCTCTGAACTAGGCCCCAACCTTTGAACCGGATATTCTTCTCCTGCGCAGTTTGCTTTTTAACTCCACTCTAGCCACACTCCCTGTGTCTTCCAGATCACTGCGCACACTTACAGTGCATGTGACACTGGGAGCAGGGCCAGTGTGGAGTCAAAAGCGAACTGGATATGCGCAGGAGAAGAGTATCCAGTTTAAAGGTCACTAAATACTGGTGGTCGGGGCCTAGTCTGGGGCATATAGCAGGGAAATGGAACCTGGCAAGGGGAAACAAAGGCAGCGATCCTGGTGTGTATACTTAAACTAAGTATATACTTCATTTGTGGCAAAACTTTCACCTTGGATATTCTTTACGGAAATGTATTGCTCATCACTATTAAAGACCACCTAAAGTGTAATGTTTTATACATTTAATTTATACCTCATGTTAACTTAAGCCAGAATTTTGCCATTGCACCTGCTCGATGATTACTCTGCTTTCCTGTGGCAAAACCACCAATTAGGCCACAGCTGCCAAGCTAGGAACAGTTGAGGCAACACAGGTAGGGGGCACCGCAGAGCTTCGTAAACGCTTTGGGTAAAAATCACATGGTAGTTTTGTCAATTCGTGGGCAGTTTAACAATAATATAGATTTCCGAGCAAGCAGATGAGTTACCTAACCCTGCAATCACCAATTCTAATGTTAACATGAAGTTTAAATTAACTGTATAATATGATACACCCTATGTGGTCTTTAACTGGCTGCTAAAGCACAGGAGAAAAACATGACTTATAGAACCGTCAGAAGGAAATTACCTTTAGACAGTGGTGTTATGAGAAAAAAAGACAGGAAAGGAATAGCAAAAACACAAATGAACTGTACACAAACCTTTTTAAAAATAAAAGGGAAGTGGTTAATACATTTTGATCTTTTTTCATCTGAATTGAGAAATCAAAAATCATTTTGTGTCTCAAAATTGTTTAGAGCACTGTTAGTTTGAACAGCACTTTTATAAAAACACACTTTATTAACTGTAGCAAATACATGAGATAACATAACACAGTAAGGGCCCATTCACACTTGAAAGGGCAAAACGCTGGCGATTTTTGCCGGCATTTGCGGGAGTGATTTTTCCACGAATTCACATGGAAAAATCACTGGACAGTGTAGCGATTTCTCCGCAATCGCGTTTAGCGCTTCTATAGCACTGAAACGCGATCGCCGGGAAATCACTTGAAAATGGTGCAGGCTACGCATTTGCGTTTCGCGATTTTGGGTGATTTGCGGCGATTAGCGCAAATCGCCCAAGTAAGAACAGGCCCATAGGGTTTTATTACACTAGCGCTTTCAAAAGTGCTAGCGTTTAAATGTTTTGCCGAAATCGCCGGCAAAACGCTCAAGTGTGAATGGGCCCTCAGGGGGAAAAGAAGACCTCAAGAGTTTTTATTAATGATGAAATGCATCAGCACCTTTAATATTATCATTCAAATGAGTATAAACCAGAAAGTTGCACTAAAGATTAATGTTATTAAACTTTTATGGATTAGGACTTTCTTGGTAACAAGAAAACAGGCTTGTACTTTAAAGATTAAGCTTTCCATGAATGGTACTTTTCTCTTGATAACATGGTACAATATGATCACTTATATAGAAGAAATTATGTCTGTTTCTAGATATCCATTAACCACTTCACCACTGAGGGGTTTACCCCCTGACCACCAGAGCAATTTTCACCTTTCAGCGCTCCTTCCATTCATTCGTCTATAACTTTATCATTACTTATCACTATTAAACGATGTATATCTTGTTTTTTCCACCACTAATTAGGCTTTCTTTAGGTGGGACATTATGCCAAGAATTATTTTATTCTAAATTTGTTTTAATGGGAAAATAGGAAAAATCTGGGAAAAAATTAATTATTTTTCAGTTTTCGGCCATTATAGTTTTTAATTAATGCATGCTACTATAATTAAAACCCATGAAATGTATTTGCCCTTTTATCCCGGTTATAAAATTGTCCCTATCACAATGTTTGGCGCCAATATTTTATTTGGAAATAAAGGTGCATTTTTTTCAGTTTTGCGTCCATCCCTAATTACAAGCCCATAGTTTATAAAGTAACAGTGTTGTACCCTCCTGACATAAATATTTAAAAAGTTCAGTCCCTAAGGTAACTATTTATGTATTTTTTTTTATTGTACATTTTTTTATTTTTTTTTAATTACAAAAAAAAAATTGGGAGTGTGGGAGGTAATGAGTTAATTTTTGTGTAAAAGTAATTTATTTGTATGTGAAAAATGTGTAGGGTGTAGTTTTACTATTTGGCCACAAGATGGCCACAGTAACTTTTTGTTTTAACACTAGATTTACCAGGGCTGCGCAAATTTGCGTTAATTCACTGGAGCTCACACTTAGTAGCACCCCTGCTGAGTTTTTTAACATGCTATCAACTCCATTGTTCTCTTTCTTTTGTTCTGAAAACAAGTACATTTCCATTTGTTTACTTGAACTAAATCACCTTGGGTCTAAGTTACTATTTGCCCACCTCCCATCCCCCACAACCAGAGAATTCTGTCCTTTGAAACCTCTAAAAGCTCTTCCCAATGTAATGCTATGTTTTTTTTTTTTACAAAACCTCATTGCTCCAGTGTGCACAGACACTCACTGCTGCCTGGTAAATGCTTGTTGCTGCCTAATAACTGATCACTGCTGCCTGGTAAATGCTCGTTGCTGCCTGGTAAATGCTCGTTGCTGCCTGGTAAATGCTCGTTGCTGCCTGGTAAATGCTCGTTGCTGCCTGGTAAATGCTCGTTGCTGCCTGGTAACTGCTCACTGCTGCCTGGTAACTGCTCACTGCTGCCTGGTAACTGCTCACTGCTGCCTGGTAACTGCTCACTGCTGCCTGGTAACTGCTCACTGCTGCCTGGTAACTGCTCACTGCTGCCTGGTAACTGCTCGTTGCTGCCTGGTAACTGCTCGTTGCTGCCTGGTAACTGCTCGTTGCTGCCTGGTAACTGCTCGTTGCTGCCTGGTAACTGCTCGTTGCTGCCTGGTAACTGCTCACTGCTGCCTGGTAACTGCTCACTGCTGCCTGGTAACTGCTCACTGCTGCCTGGTAACTGCTCACTGCTGCCTGGTAACTGCTCACTGCTGCCTGGTAACTGCTCACTGCTGCCTGGTAACTGCTCACTGCTGCCTGGTAACTGCTCACTGCTGCCTGGTAACTGCTCACTGCTGCCTGGTAACTGCTTTCTGTCTGGTAACTGCTCGCTGCTGCCTGGTAACTGATCACTGCTGCCTGGTAACTGATCACTGCTGCCTGGTAACTGATCACTGCTGCCTGGTAACTGATCACTGCTGCCTGGTAACTGCTCACTGCTGCCTGGTAACTGCTCACTGCTGCCTGGTAACTGCTTTCTGTCTGGTAACTGCTCACTGCTGCCTGGTAACTGCTCACTGCTGCCTGGTAACTGCTCACTGCTGCCTGGTAACTGCTTTCTGTCTGGTAACTGCTCGCTGCTGCCTGGTAACTGATCACTGCTGCCTGGTAACTGCTCACTGCTGCCTGGTAACTGCTCACTGCTGCCTGGTAACTGCTCACTGCTGCCTGGTAACTGCTTTCTGTCTGGTAACTGCTCACTGCTGCCTGGTAACTGCTCACTGCTGCCTGGTAACTGCTCACTGCTGCCTGGTAACTGCTCACTGCTGCCTGGTAACTGCTCACTGCTGTCTGGTAACTGCTCACTGCTGTCTGGTAACAGCTCAGACACAGTGCACAGACACATAGGATAACATTAGCAGCAGATTTAAAAACTCAAAACGCTCAGAAAAACTCCTCTGGTGTGCACCAGGCCTATGAGTACAAGGTAATGCATAGTCAGTCACTGGATGGGAGTCTGCTAAGGATTGTCATTGCCATAATACATATGATATTTATATAAACCCACGACGGACAATTTCTTTACTTCACTGTCACTGTCACACAGACTGCTGCAGCGCATCAGAAAACATTGTAGCACTGGCAGGGGCGTTCCTTGGGTCCTTGGAGATCGGAGCACCTGTGCGGTCCCCCCCCCCCCCCCCCGAACCCTCCCCCGCCCAGCCAGCAGCGTCAGACCTCGATCAGCCGGCGACCAGTTAGAGTGGGCGCTAGGACCTACCTAGCAGACACCGCTGATATGCGGAAGTGACATCACTTCCGCATATTTGCGCCTGGCACCCGCTCTAACTGGTCGGATCGCCCGCTGATCGAGGTCTGATGCTGCTGGCGAGTGACAGCAGGGACCCCCAGTTAGGTAGTGAGTGACAGCAGGGACCCCCGTTAGATAGTGAGTGACAGCAGGGAACCCAGGTTAGATAGTGAGTGACAGGGACCCCCGTTAGGTAGTGAGTGACAGGCGCCCCCTCACCTCGCAGCCAGCAGCGTCAGACCTCGATCAGCGGGCGACCCGACCAGTTAGAGCGGGCGCCAGGCGCAAATATGCGGAAGTGATGTCACTTCCGCATATCAGCGGTGTCCGCTAGGTAGGTCCTTGCGCCCACTCTAACTGGTCGCCGGCTGATCGAGGTCTGACGCTGCTGGCTGTCTGGCAGCGGGAACAGCTGCGGCGGCCGGGGGGGGGGGGGGGGGGGTGTGTGTGTGACAGCGGGGCCGTTCTTCCCGCGTGTCCTTGTCATCAAATCGAAGGTGTTGCATAATTGAAATTAATCTATTTCGGGGCATTGTCTCTTTGATTACTGGCACCCCAGTGATGTCACTTCCGCATATCAGCGGTGTCCGCTAGGGCCCCCCAAAATAGCGCTAGCGACGCCACTGAGGCCATGGTAAAATTATACACACATTCACATACCTTCATGTGGTTATAGTCTGTTATCGTGTTGGGTTTCCTCTTTCTGCCGTCACTGATCGTCACGTCTTGGTGCATGGAACGTAGAACACACACAGTCTTGTTTTTTTTAGGTGCATAAATTGTCAAGGAGACACTGCCACTTCTAAGCACTGAAGTGGAGAATACCTCTCGCTGTGCAGTGTCGTTTGCAAGCTGAGGAAGTTCACGCCGGACTTTATTCACCGTGCCCAATAGCGTTGTTTTGCGCCGCAGCAGTCTGTGCGACAGTGACAGTGAAGTAAAGAAATTGTCCGTGACATTTCTCCCATCATCCAAAAATGGCTCCATCAGATTCATGACCACGTTCTCTGCCAGCCTCTCTCCCTCCGACAGGACAGCATCACACCTTTTGGCCACCTCTACAGCATTCATATGTTGTGAAAAGCCAGCCTAATTGCATTACAGTATCTGCCATACTGCCATCAATGCCATGGCAATGGAATGCCTGTCATCATTTGTCATGTCAATGGAACACTGCCAAAAGTGCCAATTGCCCTCTGATTGCATTTTGCTGCATGAATCGGCAACAGAGTTCTGTGTCTGCGTGGGTTTCCTCCGGGCACTCCGGTTTCCTCCCACATCCCAAAAACATACAGATAAGTTAATTGGCTTCCCCATAAAATTGGCCCTAGATGACGATACATACACTACATGATACATACATAGACATACTGTATGATTATGACAGGGACTAGATTTTGAGCCACTCTGAGGGACAGTTAGTGACGAGACAATATACTCTGTACAGTGCTGCGTAATATGATACGGCAGGCATGTCGTTCCATCCAAGTCTCACACAGCTACTTTGTGTAAACAAATGTGCAAGGCCTTAGGTAATGGGTGGTTTGCACAACAATAGATTGAAGATAATCAACCCTGAAGACCTGTGAACATCTCAGCAGGAGTGAATAACACCTCTAGCCTTGCCACAGAAAATAGAAAACTCGGTAATTCTAGTGTTAATGCGACCTCCAAGCGTCCTTCCGGAAGCTTGGAGGAAGTACTTGGAGGCTGGGTAAGATCACAATGATCGCGCTGCCCATCGGAGAGCAGCGGATCATTGCGGGGCTTAGATCAACGAACGGGAATGGATTTTCCCGTTCATTGATCTCCGGGCGAGCGGGCGGCGGCGTGTTTACTAGCGGCGGGCGGCGTGTTTACGAGCAGGAGCGCGGACAGCGGCGGGAGTGTGCAAAGTACGGATTTCTCCGTCCCTGGGGGTTAAAAGATGGAAAAAGGGACGGAGAAATTCGTACGGGCGGGGGGAAAGTGGTTAATGTTCCTGAAGAATTCAAATGAGAGGAACAATCCATAAAAGCTTTCTGAAAAAGTATCATGAACCCTACATTGATTTATTCATCAATAAATTTTTTGATGCTGTCTGCTCTTTAATTTCAGTACAACCCATGAAAGTACTACTGTTACAAAGTTGTGTTTATATTTATCATGCTTTGGAAAGTCTTACAATCATACATGTCCAATTATTAAGATACCAAAACCAGGGGCATAACTAGAAATCACTGGGTGCCCCCGTGCAAAACCTTAAATGGGACCCCCCTTTCAACTCCTGTAACCCCCCCCCCCCCCTTCTTCCCCACACACAGGTCTCTTCTGTTTCACCAGAATATCAACAACCACAACTACCCCACGCCAGGAAACAACTCTAAGGCTGGGGATACACGGTACGTTTCCCCTTATCAATCGAGCCGCTAATGGCTCGATTGATAATTTCCGACAGGTCCGATGACCCTACTCGATCCCCGCTCGCTCGATGCCCGCGGGCGGACAATAGCGGGGAGTCGAGCGGAAGATAAGGAAGTGCCCGCGGGGACAAGCGGGAATCGATCCGGACACCGGCAGGGACGCGGCGGGAGTCAATCCGGCGGGTAATCGAGCAGCCGGGTCATACTATGTATCACCAGCATTAGGCTTAACGTGATCAGATACTTAAAAGTGGGAGGCCTCAGGATCCTAATGAGGCTTCCATCGCTACTCCGTGTCATCCCCTCCACATCGGGCCTGCGCATCTCCTCTTCCTGAAGCGTGGCTGCGCAGTTGCCATGCGAACCCGCCCACGCATGCGCAGTACCACAGAGCCCGTGGCTCTGGCTTACTGTAAATGTGCGGGCGGGCTCAGTCGGCTGTTGCGCAGCCACGCTTCAGGAAAAGCAGCTGTGCAGTCTGGATGTGATTAGCAACAATACCTTGACACATTACACTATCACATCCTACTATTTATATGTCACCTGTTCCAGCTCTGTCTCATGCAAACAGGGAAAGACCCCTTCCTCACAACTGCTACTCCCCTCCCCCTCTGTAATTTTAAAGCGGAATATAACCCTGCATTTGAACTTTGCTCTAAAACATTATTTACAGCATATTATATGCAAAAAGCATATTTTTTTTTTTTACTAGACCAGCATTGGAAGGGTTAAACACAGAGGTTTTAAGTTCCGTGCAGACCTTCAGATAGTTACATTCTATTTAGTTATATGTATATATTTAGAAATGTTACACACTCTTTGGCTGTCCTCCAACTCCTTCTCAGTGAGAGAGATGAGTCACAATAAACACTTAGATACATTTATGTAAACAAAAAGTATCTAACTCAAGTTCGGATGCATCTGCAGAAATCTCTAGGGACTTTAAAGCCCTGTGTAACCCTTCCAATGCTGGTCTAGTAAAAAAAATGCTGGTTGCATATAATATACTGTAAATAATGTTTTAGAGCAAAATTGAAATGCAGGGTTATATTCCGCTTTAAACGTTAAAAAAAGCGGACCTGAACTCAGAACGTCCTCTCTGCTCTAAAGGATACACAACAGCAAAATAACCTTTAAACACAAAACCTTTCTTTGTTACAGCTGATACAAATCCTGGAATAAATCTGCAGTGTGTCAACTTCCTGCTTTCATGGTAGCAGACACATTGTTAACATCCTGTGCTTTCAAATGAGCTTATCTGCCATGGCAGTCAGGTGACACAGGGTAGGGATCAAACATCAAACTTGGGATTAGACAAAAATAAGGGGGGAATTAAACAGGCTACACTCTAACATACTGAGTACATTTCTCTATGTTTTACAAGAGTTAAATCCCTGCTTCACATTCCCCTACTCCTCCCCTCCATTCTCCTCTACCCCCAGCAACAATCAGCAAAGTGAATTTAGGCTACAGAACTAAACAAACAAAACATCAACATACTTACACAGCTGTCCATCCAAATGACTTCAGACAGACTCTCTCCCGCTGTCTCCAGGGATGGTCATAGTCAGCCAACTTCGCTACGCTGGAAATACGCGTAGTTTTACGCAATTACGCTTCGCTTCAAACTACGGCTTCGAAAACAAATATTCGCTTCGTATGCATTTCGTAGAATACGCGTTCAAATACGCAATTACGCGTAGTGCGAAGCGTAGTGTATGCGGATACTTATGCCCGTATGCAGAAAATTGTACGCATTAATTTCTTTATAAATGCATTTAGTGGGAACCATTCTATGCGTACATTCCCCTTTCCAATGCGTAAATTTGTATGCATACAATCGCATGCGGAAAATTAGACGCGAGTAACGCATTCGTAGTTCACTACGCAATACACATGTTAACTACGCATAATGGGCGTAAGCTACGCGTAGCGGTACTTCGCTACGCGTAAATTCGTAAGCGGAGTTTTGAAACTTCGCCTATGAACTACAATGCGTAGATGCGAACTACGATGCGTAAATTCGCACTGGCGTAGTTTCTGCTCATACCTGGCTGTCTCCATCAAGTGTCAGCAGCTAATGCAGGCTGTCACAATGGTGGTGCCTGCATCCTCTCTCTTCTCCCGGGTCCACCATGTGCTTGCAGGGGCGGGGCAGTAAACCTAAAGGTGCGTACACACGTCGGACTGACACAAGCTCGGTGGATCGGTCAAAAACAGCCTTACCAGCTGGCCGACAGACTGTACACACGCGGAAACTGACGTCAGAACGACATGTGTATGCACCTTAACTGCCAAGTCTGATGGGATTGGAGGCAGCAGCATCAAGCATGCTGCTCTGCCTCTGCATGTCACTGTGCATCCTGTGTGCCTGCATCAAGGCACAGGCAGCGTTCAGCGCTGCACAGCGGGAGCCAGGCTTCTCTCCTCCGCATGCCTACCTCTTCCCAGGCTAATCAGTGTGGCGGTTGCAGCGGGACTAAATTTAAAGTGGATGCAAATATATGTATGCGTATATACACATGTATATACATACAGTGGGGTGCGAAAGTTTGGGCAACCTTGTAAATCATCATGATTTTCCTGTATAAATCGTTGGTTGTTACGACAAAAAAGGTCAGTTAAATATATCATATAGGAGACACACACAGTGATATTTGAAAAGTGAAATGAAGTTTATTGGATTTACAGAAAGTGTGCAATGATTGTTTAAACAAAATGAGGCAGGTGCATAAATAAATAAATGTAGGCACCACAATAAGTAAATGAAATCAATATTTAGTAGATCCTCCTTTTGCAGAAATTATAGCCTCTAAACGCTTCCTGTAGGTTCCAACGAGAGTCTGGATTCTGGTTGAAGGTATTTTGGACCATTCCTCTTTATAAAATATCTCTAGTTCATTCATGTTTGATCACTTTCAAGCATGGACAGCTCTCTTTAACTCACACCACAGATTTTCAATTATTTTCAGGTCTGGGGACTGAGATTGCCATTCCAAAACGTTGTACTTTGTTCCTCTGCATGAATGCCTTAGTGGATTTTGAGCAGTGTTTAGGGTCTTTGTCTTGTTGAAAGATCCAGCCCCGGTGCAGCTTCAGCTTTGTCACTGATTCCTAGACATTGGTCTCCAGAATCTGCTGATACTGAGTGTAATCCATGCATTCCTCAACTTTGACAGGATTCCCAGTCCCTGCACTGGCCACACAGCCCCACAGCATGATTGAATCACCACCATATTTTACTGTAGGTAGCAGGTGTTTTTCTTGGAATGCTGTGTTGTTTTTCCGACATGCATAACGCCCCTTGTTATGCCCAAATAACTCAATTTTAGTTTCATCAGTCCACAGTACCTTATTCCAAAATGAAGCTGGCTTGTCCAAATGTGCTTTGGCATACCTCAAGCAGCTCTGTTTGTGCTGTGGGCAGAGAAAAGGCTTCCTCTGCATCACTCTCACATACAGCATCTCCTTGTGTAAAGTGCGCTGGATGTTTGAACGATGCACAGTGTCTCCATCTGCAGCAAGATGATGTTGTAGGTCTTTGGTGCTGGTCTGTGTGTTGACCCTGACTGTTCTCACTATTCGTCACTTCTGTCTATTAGAGATTTTTCTTGGTCTGCCACTTCAAGCCTTAACTTGAACTGAGCCTGTGGTCTTCCATTTCCTCAATATGTTCCTAACTGTGGAAACAGACAGCTGAAATCTCTGAGATAGCTTTCTGTATCCTTCCCCTAAGCCATGATGGTGAACAATCTTTGTCTTCAGGTCATTTGAGAGTTGTTTTGATACCCCATGTTGCTACTCTTAAAAGAGGAGGGAAACTTACAATTGACCTCTAAAATACTCTTTCTAATAATTGGATTCACCTGTGTATGTAGGTTAGGGGTCACTGAGCTTACCAAGCCAATTTGGTTCCAATAATTAGTTTTAAAGGTTTTGGAATCAATAACATTTATGCACCTGCCTAATTTTATTTAACCACTTCACCCTATCTGGATGGATATATCCGTCCAGATAGACTGGGCTGCTCCTGCAGCGTGGTGCGCACGATCGGGCGCGCTCCTGCGTGCGCTCCCGTTGTTTGCCGCTAACCCCCCGATCAGTGAATAGGAATATAATTCCCATTCACCGATCTAAGCCCCCCGGAGAAATACCGACGCTTTCTAAGCAGAGAGCGCAGTATTTCTGCTCTGCAAAAAATGTTTGCAGCCTGCTAATAGTTCCTGGCAGCGTGATCGTATGCTCCAGGAACTTTTTTGACTGTGGCCATCTTGTGGCCAAATAGTAAACTGCACTCACATACATTTTTTTAAATAAAGAATAACATTATATTACATCTAAAAATTGCTGTTTACCTCCCAAGCTAAAATCACCCACATACATTTTTTAATTAAATATATATATATTTATATACATATATATATATATTTATATACATATATATGTATGTACACATGTATATACATATATATGTATGTACACATGTATATACATAAATATGTATGTACACATGTATATACATATATATGTATGTACACATGTATATACATATATATGTATGTACACATGTGTATATACATATATATGTATGTACACATGTGTATATACATATATATGTATGTACACATGTGTATATACATATATATGTATGTACACATGTGTATATACATATATATATGTATGTACACATGTGTATATACATATATATGTATGTACACATGTGTATATACATATATATGTATGTACACATGTGTATATACATATATATGCATGTACACGTATATATGCATCATACATATATATGTATGTATATACAGCGTGTGTGTGTATATATATATATATATATATATATATATATATATTATGTATATACATGTATATGTGTATACATATATATGTATATATGTGTGTAAATATATACATACATACATACATACATACATACATACATACATACATACATACATACATACATACACACACACGTATATATGATGCATATATTTGCCTTCTTCACCGACGTCTGCCTGGATTTTAACTACCCGTATATATTTGAATACAAGTCGACCTTGTGTATAAGTCGAGTCCAATATTCAACCCTCTTCACTTGTAATTTATTATTGACTCAAGTATAAGTTTACCCAGCAAAGTTAATGGCTGCACTTGGGGCTCAGGAGGGGTTCATGACTGCACTGCATACCGTATTGCAGCTATTAACCCTTCCTATCCCTTAAGTGCAGCCAATACCTCCTTCAGGCCACCAAGTGTTGCAATTATTCACTCCTTTTTATGCAACCTAGTATTTCCCCCTTGCCCCTTTCCTTGTTAATTGTTGTGTCCAGGACTTTCAGACCTTTCCTCAAAGTATCACTTACCACAGGGTAAATTGCTGCAAATGGGAATGTCACTATTAATACACTCATTACTCAGTGTGCTCAGTGTTGCCTGTGACTCGAGTATAAGTCGACCCCTATACTTTTATGAAGTGAATCAGACCTAAATTCCTAGACTTATACTCGAGTATATACATTACTCTCTGCCTGCCGCCTGCATTGACCTCTGCTTCGATTTTGACTACTCTCTGCCTGCCACCTGCACCGACTTCTGCCTGGATTTTGGCTACTCTCTGCCTACCGCCTGCACCGACCTCTGCCTGGATTTTGACTACTCTCTGCTTGCCTTATTTGTACAGTTTCACAATTTTGTAAGTTTATTCATAAATTGAATTCAACAAATGTGTGTTCTGGTCTTTTATTTATATGCCGAATGTCTACCAGGCTTTTATTCTGGTATATATTGGTAAATTTTAATTGGAGGCCTACATTTCTTGAAAAAAAAAATACTGCTTTTGACTCATAATTCCAGACAGAAATGCACCGCCAGGGAGGTTAACCACTTAAGCCCTCGGTCGTTTTCACTTTATGCATCCGAGCAATGTTCACCTCCCATTCATTAGCCTATAACTTTATCACTACTCATCACAATTAACTGATCTATATCTTGTTTTTTCCGCCACCAATTAGGCTTTCTTTGGGTGGTACATTTTGCTAAGAGCTACCTTACTGTAAATGCATTTTAACAGTAAGAATATGAAAAAAGCTGAAAAAAATCATTATTTCTCTGTTTTCGGCCATTATAGTTTTGAAATAATACATGCCTCCGTAATTAAAACCCACGTATTGCATTTGCCCATTTGTCCCGGTTATTACACCGTTTAAATTACCGTATATACTCGCATAGAAGCCGACCCGCATATAAGCCGACCCCCAACTTTTCCATGAAATACCAGGGAAAAATGATTGACCCCCATATAAGCCGGGGGTAGGAAATGCTGGCCGCGTGATCCCCCCAGTGTGTCCCAGTATAGCTAGTATAGTGCCCAGTAAGGGTAGGTAGTGCCCCAGTATAGCTAGTATAGTGCCCAGTTTAGCCAGTATAGAGCCCAGTATAGGTAGGTAGTGCCCCAGTATAGCTAGTATAGTGCCCAGTATAGCTAGTATAGTTCCCCAGTATAGCTAGTATAGTGCCCCAGTATAGCTAGTATAGTGCCCAGTTTAGCTAGTAAAGTGCCCAGTATAGCTAGTATAGTTCCCAATATTTGGGGAGTGCGGGATTCGGGTGACCAGGGATAGGTGGACGGCACTACAGCCGTTTCGCGCCCAGCTGGCGCTTGCTCACGTGCTTGTGTCCTTGGCAATGGCGGCGCCGGGCGGCTTTCCGGATAGTACCTATAAGCCACGCCCCCGGCGCACGCCATTGGTGTATTAGGAGTGTCAGAGGGGAGGAAGGTGAAGGGGCGGAGACTCGCTGTGACGACGAGAGACTGGTACGCGTGTCTGAGTGAGCCAGCAAGTAGAAATAGGCTGCTGGCGCTGCATTAAAGGGGCAGTGCATAGTGAAACCTTCATGTGCAAAACTTGAGATTTTTAGCTTCAAACATATTTCCAACAAAACCTGCTGAATAAAAGTGTATATCTAAAAACATAAACTTCCGTGCCAATTTCTTGGAAACAAACAAGTGATGTGCATAAGTCAGTGCACCTTTGCATAGGAACAGGCCCATATTTACATTGCTATTGGCAAGATACTTGTTAAATCTTCTATTTAACCCGAAACTACATTCTAGATCAGACACATTCAGACATATATGACCTTCCAATTTTTATTACCCCACATTATTCCCATAAAAACCCTCTCTAAAAAAAGACTAGGAATGGGACTGCTTTTCTAAAGTGACAGATTAAAAAGGTGTATTCACCTTATAATTGGATAAAAGCCAACCAATCAAATCTGTAAGGAAGGAAGACCAGAATGATATTTGTCAACTTGGTGCTGTCTGCAGACTAATGCTGTGGTCCAATTGTGGACATTGTAACACCAGAGAGAGGCGAGTTGTGATGTAAACAAGGAGATGAAAATAGGATAGAGGATGTCACCTGAAGAAGAGGAACCAAGAGGCAAGTACAGAGGTGGGAGCCCAAGAAGAAAGTTACCCCACTCATAAAAAGTGGGGAGGCACCACAGGAAGGGCTTTAAAGGGGAGAGGGACCGACCGGTGGTACCCCAAAACCTGGCATGCCTATCAGGTCGGGTGGCATTAACTACATAGGGGACATCCTCCCACAGATGTGTCCCAAATGGTCGAGGGAGAGGAAGGGGGTGGAAAGGGAAAAGTTGGGAGCAGTGTGCATTTCCAGCCTTCACAGCTGGGGAAAAAAAAAAAAAAAAAAAACACATCAGTCGCTACCCGTTGCCTTTCAGACCATTGGTCCAACTCAATGGCACCCCGTGGGTGTACAAGGCTAATTATTTCAAAATCCCTCTCCTCCCCCATCCGCCACCCAACTTTAGTGGCCGACTATTGTCGGACAGGGGGTGCATATTACACTCATGAGCAGCCTGATGGAGGGGTACCCGCCAGTCAAGTCCATCCACCTAAGTTGAGAATAAAAGAACGAAAAACCATAGGTACATCAGTGCAAATCAGTGCAAGTAAGTCACTAGTCCCTCAAAAACCGAGAAAGGTGACCAAAGCTTTCAGGTATCATTCTGAGCCTTGATCAGTCAGAGAATATATAAATGTCTCCGGGAGGGGGGATGTCAGGAATTATGGGTCAAGGAAACAGGACAGCTCCAGTCTGTCATTTAGACCTAGTGGTCCCATTGCTTCTGTGCGTAGGATCACCCTCGACTCCCGTCTGGTCAATTCCTGGTCTCGGTCCCCCCCTCTTCGGGACGGGACTACATGTAGAAGGCCGGCGAACTTCAGGCATCCTGCTCTGCCCCCATGGGCCTCTCTGACATGTTCAATTAGTCGGGGACAACCTTTCCCAGACTTTATGGATTTAAAATGCTCCCCCACCCTCTCTTTTAGGGGGCGAGTGGTTTTACCCACGTAGAAGAATTGACATGGGCAAAATATGGCATAGGTGACAAAACCTGTTTGGCATGTAATAAATGCTCTTACCTCCCATTGGATCCCACCCAGGCGATAATTTGTGCCCTCCCACATATTCCGACAATATTTGCAGTTGCCACATCTGTGGTTGCCTTTAGGACGTCTGATAGTTAACCAATTCTGAGGCAGAGGTGAGCGAAACTCACTTCTGGTCAGGGTGTCCCCTAAGGTTGGGGCTCTCTTGAAGGCTACTCTGGGTGGATCTGGGAACACTTTCTGCAGGGTAGGGTCTCTGGTTATTATGGCCCAATTTCTTTTTATAGTTTGGGTTAATTTCCGTGATATGGGGGTATAATCAAATGTAAAGGTGAAGGGGTTCTTGCCCTTATTTTTAGGGGGTCTAGTAAGGAGGGAGGTGCGATCTCTTTTTCTGGCTCTGTCTTGTGCCTCCTGGAGGGAAAGCTTGTCATACTTCCTAGCTTGCAGGCGTGCTGTCAATTCCTGTGCCTGCTCCTCAAAGGTAGCCAGGTTGGAATTGTTCCGCCTGAGGCGTAAGTACTGGCCGTACGGTAGGGAGGTTTTGACATGCTCCGGATGAAAGCTGCTCCTATGGAGCAGTGAATTAACAGCTGTGGCCTTCCTGAACCCCTCACAGACCAACCTTGCTCCATCAGGCCTGATCTTCAGGTCCAGAAAGCTGATGGATTTATTGCTTATCTCAGAGGTAAAGCGCATGTTTACTTGGTTGTCATTGAGAAGGTCCATGAAAGCCTCAAATTCATCCGTCCCTCCCCGCCACACGACCAGCACATCATCCACATAGCGGGCCCATGTTTCAATTTTATGTCTAAACAGATTCCTTGGGCTCTTTACATAGTCCTCCTCCCAGGCTCCTAGGAACAACCCTGCATAGGTACATGCCACAGAGGTCCCCATGGCCGTCCCGGAGGTCTGGTGGTACCACCTTCCATCAAAAAGGAACGCGTTGTGCGTCAAGACAAATCTTAGACATTCGCACAGGAAGTCCTTATAGCCTTCATCCTTATTTGTTCTGTCCAAGAATCTGCGGACTGCCTTAATTCCCTCTTCATGGGGTATTCTGCTGTAAAGACTCTCCACATCAATTGTGGCCAGTCTGTACCTTGGTCTCCATGTTACACTCTCAACAAGATTGATCGTGTCAAGTGTGTCAGCCAGGTAGGCCGGTACCCCAGAGAGCAGGGGACGTAACAGGTGGTCCAAAAACCGGGACAACCGTTCCGTTAGCGAGCCGCACCCCGAGACAATGGGTCTTCCCGGGGGAGTTGTTGCGGACTTGTGTAGCTTAGGAAGGTGGTACCACACAGGATAGCGGGGGGACAAGGGGAGTAGATCAACTGCCAACCTCTGTGACATGTACCCTTTTTCCACTCCTTGTCTAAGCAAGGTACGCAGAGTGGACTGGTACCTAGCTGTCGGGTTACTACTCAATTTGATGTAATATTCCGAGTTGTTTAATTGCCTATGGGCTTCCCCAACATAAAATTCAGTAGACATGATTACCACATTCCCCCCTTTGTCCGCCTGCTTTACCACCAGGTCGCGATGCTGTCTAAACCATCTGATGGCAGATCTGTCAGCTTTGCTCAAGTTGTTTGGAGCTCCTTCGTAACAAAGAGCTTTCATCTCAGCCGCGACCTGGTGAAAAAACTGGTCAATAGGCGAACCGGGGGGAATGGGTATGGAGCGTATGGATTTGCAGGCCCTGAAACTCCCGGGATCCCCGAGGGGAAGACTGCAAACTGGTCTCACTTCATTCTCCCCATCAAAGGCACCTCCCTCCTCCCACAGCTCCTCCAATATCCGGAGTGCCTCTATCTCGGTGGCATCCCAGTGCACCTCGGGACTGAACCCCAAAGTGGACATGGGGCCTGTCCCCGATGTTGGGCCTCCATCACCTTGTCCTTGGAGCTCATTTGATCCCTTCCCATGTTGGTAAAGCTGTTTTATCATCATTTTCCTCGTGGTTTTGTATAGATCAATGAAAAAGTCCACATAGTCAAACCCCTGTGTGGGCGAAAAGCCCAATCCCTTTTGAAGTAAGGTAATGCAGGACTGGGGGATGCTAACATTGGTCAGGTTGACCAGCTGAAGTTCGCCCCCTATAGGCGGTTGGTCCGCCCCACCTTCTCCCTCTACTCTTTGATTCTCCTTCTCTTGGTTTTGTTGCTTCCTTGTTGACTCTTTGCAGCTACCGGGGAGTCCCAGGTGACATTTTTCCTGGTGTCCATGTCTTCCGCCTCGGCGGATTCTCCGCCTAAAGGGGTCGAGGCACATGGCTGTATCGGGGCTGGTTTTGTTCTTGGCTCCGGATTATTACCCGGTTTCTTTTTTCTGTAGTGTTTAGGTCTGGGTTTACCCTCTGGCTTTTCACCCTCAGAGTCGGAGCCCGAGTCTGTTGTCCAATAGCCTTTGCCCTTTTTGGGTTTACCTCCTCGATTCGGAGTGCCCCCTTGACCCCAGTAGAAAATTCGTCCCCTCTTGAAATCGTCTTGATCCCTGTGGAATTTCTTCAGCTTCCTTGCCTTTAATTCGTTCTGGATTGGCAAGATTTTTTTCTCAATTTTGGAAATGATAGTTGTGAAGCTTTCTTCCGTGGTCACCTCCTGTAGCCTTTCCCTTGTGTCTTGGAGCTCCTCAGAAACCTTGTTACGCTCCTCGATTGTACGTTCCCTTACAATTTCTTGTAGGGTTCTACAGTAGTTCAGATGTGCCGTTTCCCACTTCTCAACAAACCTCTTGTCCTCACGATATTCTGACGGTTCCTTATAGGACCTGAAGCCACGTGCAATGTAGCCTTCCTCCTTATATTTATTTAAAGTGGTTGCCGTCCAAAACAATTTCGTCTCTTTTTCGCAAAGTCCCCCTAGTCTCAACTCCAAAACCCTGGTCACCACATCCCTATTTGCAGGTGCAGGACTCGCGCTGTAGTCAAAGATGGAGCTTGCTCCCTCTCTGCCCTCCGATACCCCTTGGCTGATTAATGGAAAGTCCAGACAGGAATCCGTGTCACTTTCCGACTCCGCCGGGTTGTCGTTGAGCGTACACCCCTCAGCATTCATGGATATTGTTGGTGCTCAAAGTGGAGATACAAAATTCAAATGGTACAATGTAGAACAATAGAAAACACTTGGCACTCAAACTCGATCCGTATACAAGGGGGGCAGGTTCTGCACTTGCTTGTTAATTCGAGAATACTTCCCCTTTTCCACAACACTCAAACGTATGGCATATGGCTGAAGCTCCGGACGTGCACCGGTTTCAAATTCTGTGAATAACAGTCTAGCAGTATACATACAGGAAGGCAGACCGGGCAACAGTCCCTTTAAGTTTCTTTATTGCGACATCTTGCCATTAAACATTGCAGTAATACATTCAGATAAACCACAATATGGATGGATCAAACCTGCATCGATGAGAGTGTTCGGGGAGTTCGGGGACACAAGCACGTGAGCAAGCGCCAGCTGGGCGCGAAACGGCTGTAGTGCCGTCCACCTATCCCTGGTCACCCGAATCCCGCACTCCCCGAACACTCTCATCGATGCAGGTTTGATCCATCCATATTGTGGTTTATCTGAATGTATCACTGCAATGTTTAATGGCAAGATGTCGCAATAAAGAAACTTAAAGGGACTGTTGCCCGGTCTGCCTTCCTGTATGTATACTGCTAGACTGTTATTCACAGAATTTGAAACCGGTGCACGTCCGGAGCTTCAGCCATATGCCATACGTTTGAGTGTTGTGGAAAAGGGGAAGTATTCTCGAATTAACAAGCAAGTGCAGAACCTGCCCCCCTTGTATACGGATTGAGTTTGAGTGCCAAGTGTTTTCTATTGTTCTACATTGTACCATAGTTCCCAGTATAGCTAGTATAGTGCCCCAGTATAGGTAGGTAGTGCCCCAGTATAGCCAGTATAGTGCCCCAGTATAGCTAGTATAGTGCCCAGTTTAGCTAGTAAAGTGCCCAGTTTAGCTAGTGTAATTCCCAGTATAGCTAGTATAGTGCCCCAGTATAGGTAGGTAGTGCCCCAGTATAGGTAGGTAGTGCCCCAGTATAGCTAGGTAGTGCCCCAATATAGCTAGTAAAGTGCCCAGTTTAGCTAGTAAAGTGCCCAGTTTAGCTAGTATAGTGCCCCAGTATAGGTAGGTAGTGCCCCAGTATAGGTAGGTAGTGCCCCAGTATAGCTAGTAAAGTGCCCAGTTTAGCTAGTATAGTGCCCAGTTTAGGTAGGTAGTGCCCCGGTATAGCTAGTATAGTACCCAGTGTAGGTAGGTAGTGGCCAATATAGTGCCCTGCTCGCCCCCCTACCGCCGCCGCTGCTGCTGCTATTACCTGCAGCGGCTTCCTCTTCCCCGCTCTGCGCTCTCATGCCCGTATGAATTGAAGAGATTACAGCAGCGCGCTCGGCGCTGCTGCTGTGACGATGCAGGGGGCAGGAAAGAGCGGTTCCCCTGGTAGCGGCGATACAGATCGCCGCTACAGGGAGCCGCGCTCTTTCCTGCCCCCTGCATCGTCACAGCAGCAGCGCCGAGTGCGCTGCTGTGATCTCTTCAATTCATACGGGCATGAGAGCGCAGAGCGGGGAAGAGGAAGCGCCGGGGAAGAGGAAGCCGCTGCAGGTAATGGCAGCGGCGGCGGGAGGGGGTAGCGGGGACCACGGACCACCAGGGAAGACTCGCATACAAGCCGACCCCCCAACTTTTGACCCCCTTTTTGGGGGTCAAAAATTTAGCTTGTATGCGAGTATATACGGTATGTCCCTATCACAATGTATAGCGACAATATTTTATTTGGAAATAAAAGAGCATTTTTTCCATTTTGCATTGTAAATAGTATTTGTTTTGGGTAAATATATGTGTATTTTATTTTTTTACATTTAGATGTAGTTTTACTTTTTGGCCTCAAGATGGCAATCTTGAGTTTCTTCACATGAAGTCACTCTAAGCGTACAATGTACGCTTAGAGGGACATAGGAGGCAGAAAAAGTGAAGCTTCCGAGAGAAGCTGTCGCTTTTTCTGCGGGGGAGAGGAATCAGTGATCGGGCACCGTAGCCCGATTCATTGATTCCTGGGCTAAATATCCACGGCCGGGAGCACACGTGCACACAAGCGATCGGCCACGGGAGCGCACATGGCTTCCTTGACGTAGTTTTACGCCAAGGAGAACAAAGTGGTTAATATCATGTGGATCACTAAATTTGATTATGAAAAAAAAAATGACTGATTGATGCAAACAAAATAAATGCGGAAAGTGAAATTCAGTTTTTATAACAATATATCTATGTATTTTCAGGCCCGTACAAGTTAATCTGTAATGTTTTTAAAATAACCTTTCAACCTGAAACCGCCTGTAAGCTTTTTAATTAAAATTGCTAGAAATCATGGCAGCAGTGCATGGCTTGGCCAACACAAGATATTTTAAAACATTTTGGCAAACGTTTGATCGTTTTGCGCGACATAGCCTAACATCCTTTGACCAAAATTTGTTAAACAATGTATAAAGATGACAATAGTTCGTTTTGAACAACCACATCGTGGATCACATGGATCACATTGTGAATGGTCGTACAGATTTTCACTAAAGTCAATGGACATTTTTGCGATATTGACAGATGAATCGGGAACTATTGTTCGGGAGAGTTCCTTGATCCATCTGTTCTTGGCTACTTGGCTTATGTTATTCCTGGAATTATCTGTCTTAAGGTGGCCATACACTGGTTGATTTGCCATCAGATCGACCAACAGATAGATCCCTCTCTGATCGAATCTGATCAGAGAGGGATCGTATGGCTGCGTTTACTGCAAACAGATTGTTAATCGATTTCAGCATACATTACCTGCTTCGGCCGGTGCGAATCCCCCGCTGTCACCGCTGTGTTCTTCTCTGCTGGGTTCCGGGTTGCGGACCGGCTGGCTTCACTTCTTTCTGTCCGGGGAAGTTTAAACAGTAGAGGGTGCTCGACTGTTTAAACTTCCTGTCGGGACAGGAAGTGAAGCCAGCCGGTCCGGAATCCAGCGGAGAAGAAGACAGCGGTGACAGCGGGGACTTGCGCCGGCCGGAGCAGGTAATGTATTGCGTCGGTCATCGGGCATTCGAACGCCGTTATTGACGCACTCCCGACCTGCCGGCGATCGAGCAAAATCTTCCACATGGACGGCTCGATGGGAATCGACGGGAATGATTTATTTCGGACGGAAATCAATCGTTCTGTCAGCGTTTGCGCAACGATTTCACAGCAGATTCGATCACAGTGATCAAATCTGCTGTATATCGGCGGGAAAATCGTTGGGTGTATGGGCCCCTTTATTGGTTCATAAATCTGTGGAAGCCAGGATTGGAATTCTATTGCACCACTTTACACCTTTTAACAGCACACTTATTCGGAGGAATTGATCGGACCCCTGTGGTGTGGGATTGTGTATACAACAGATGAACAGATGGGAGTAATCCCTCCAATTTCAGAAAAATGTGACAGAAGTGCAAGGCAACTTTTGATAACAGATTAACCTAAAACTAATTTCAAAGCAGTACTTTTTGCTTAATGTGATCACGAGATGAGAGTAATATGTAGGTTGCCGTATGTATTTCCTTTTAAGCAGTACCAGTTACCTGGCTGCCCTGCTGATCCTCTGCCTCTAAAACTTTCAGCCATATCCCCTGAACAAGCATATGCAGATCAGGTGTTTCTGACAATATTGTCAGAACTGGCAAGATTAGCTGCATGCTTGTTTCAGGTGTAATTCAGACACTGCTTCAGTCAAATAGATCAGTAGGTCTGTCAAGCAACTAGTATTGTTTAAAAGGAAATTAATATGGCAGCCTCCATTTCACTCTCACCTCGGGTTCACTTTAACTGAGAGAAGGCTGAGCCGAAATTTAAATGACACTCACCTACCCCTTGTGTTGTTACCTCTCTGGCAGCATCGTTACCATTTATGAAGTCAGAATTTTACACAAGATTATACAAGCCTGCCTGTCATGGGCAATACACTAGACTACACTGTCTAGAGGTAAATTATTTAAAATAAACACATGACGTAGCTGCAAATGAATATTACATAGTTACCTCGCCATCCGTTCCTCTCAGAAGCTCACCATTTTCTTCTTACAGTGATCCCTTCCAGTTCTGACAATTTTTTGTCAACAGCTGTCAGTTACAATTGAATGAGCAAGGTAATGTCCATGTCTCTCTATGGCTCAAGTGGGTGATATTACAGTTTAACAGTGTGCTGACCAGGAAGCTGTTGTGGGGTAATGGCCATTTTTAAAATTGAGGACGGAGAATTTCATTCATCACAATGGACAAATGGGACACAGGAGAGGAGAAAAAGATTGAGTAGACGACTCTGTGGGAGGTTAGTATTACCTGTGTATGGTTATTTTGACGTTTTATTTTCAGTTCAGGTTCTCTTTAAAGAGGAACCCAGAATTGAAAATCATCCCATTCAGGAGCCAATTCCCCCTTTCCTCCCTTAAATCTTTACGGAGGTTAAAGTTCCTCTTTAGTCGAGCTTTCGATCTGCTGTTATTTTATATGAATTTTAATGTGAATAATAGGGGAAAAAATTCTCAGATTTCAGCCTTTATAATTTAAAAATAAAATGTGCTATTGTTGATAAAACCCACACATTTTATTTGTCCCAGTTATTACAACCATTAAATTATGTCCATAGTACAATTTATGGTGAATTTTATTTGGAAACAATATTAATTTTTTTCCATTTGGTTTTTCTTTACACTATATCACTAATTACAAGCCCTTATTTGAAAAATAACAGTAAGACACCTTCATGACATACATCCTTAACCACTTACTAATGACATGCTGACTTAATGGCTCCAGGACGTTTTTATAAGTCAGCCAGTGCTGCTGCAGCTGTGCATGTGCGCGCTCCCGCGGGTGCACCTGCACATGAAAATAGTGGGAAAAAAATACACCTTTATTTCCAAATGTTATATTGTCACCATACTTTGTACTATGGACATAATTAAAATCTTGTGATAACCAGAACAAATAGGCAGATAAAATGTGTGGGTTTTATGTACAGTAGCAGTGTTTATATTAAAACCATAGGGGATAAAATTGGAGAAATTGTGTATTTTTTATTTTTTCCTTGTATTTCCCTTTAGAATGCATAGAAAATAAAGTAATTACTGAAAACAAATATCAACCCCAAAAAGCCCAATTAGTGGTGGAAAAAAAAAACAAGATATAGATAATTTCAATGTGATTAGTAGTGATTAAGCTATTGGCAAATGAAAGGGATGAGCATGGAAAGGTGAAAATCGCTCTTGTCCGTTAGGGTAAAAACCCCCTTGGGGTGAAGTGGTTAAGGTAACTATTTAACCACTTGAGGACCGTGGGCTTTACCCCCCTTAAAGCGGAATATAACCCTGCATTTCAACTTTGCTCTAAAATATTATTTACAGCATATTATATGCAAAAAACAGGTTTTTTTTTACTAGACCAGCATTGGAAGGGTTAAACACAGACGTTTCAAGTTCCGTGGAGAGATATGCAGAAGTTCAGATTGTTACATTCTATGTATCTATTGATAAACAGTTACACACTCTTTGGCAGTCCTCCAAGCTCCTTCTCAGTCAGAGAGATGAGTCATTCAACACTTAGATACATTTCTGTAAACAAAATGTATCTCTTTTCAGCTTCGGATGCGTCTGCAGAAATCTAAAGGAACGTTAAAGCCCTGTGTAACCCTTCCAATGCTGGTCTAGTAAAAAAAAAATGCTGGTTGCATATAATATACTGTAAATAATGTTTTAGGGCAAAGTTGAAATGCAGGGTTATATTCCGCTTTAAGGACCAGGCACTTTTTTTCCATTCAGACCACTACAGCTTTCACGGTTTATTGCTCGCTCATACAACCTACCACCTAAATGAATTTTGGCTCCTTTGCTTGTCACTAATAAAGCTTTCTTTTGGTGCTATTTGATTGCTGCTGCGATTTTTACTTTTTATTATATTCATCAAAAAAGACATGTGGACAAACATGTTTTTGATTAAAAAAAACCCATTCAGCCTATATTTATTGGTTTGGGTAAAAATTATAGCGTTTACAAACTATGATGCAAAAAGTGAATTTTCCCATTTTCCAGCATCTCTGCCTTTTCTGACCTCCTGTCATGTTTCATGAGGGGCTAGAATTCCAGGATAGTATAAATACCCCCCAAATGACCCCATTTTGGAAAGAAGACATCCCAAAGTATTCACTGAGAGGCATAGTGAGTTCATAGAAGATATTATTTTTTGTCACAAGTAATCAGAAAATGACACTTTGTGACAAAAAAAAAAGTTTCCATTTCTTCTAATTTGCGACAAAAAAGAATGAAATCTGCCACGGACTCACTATGCTCCTCTCTGAATACCTTGAAGTGTCTACTTTCCAAAATGGGGTCATTTGTGGGGTGTGTTTACTGTCCTGACATTTTGGGGGTGCTAAATTGTAAGCACCCCTGTAAAGCCTAAAGGTGCTCATTGGACTTTGGGCCCCTTAGCGCAGTTAGGCTGCAAAAAAGTGCCACACATGTGGTATTGCCGTACTCAGGAGAAGTAGTATAATGTGTTTTGGGGTGTATTTTTACACATACCCATGCTGGGTGGGAGAAATATCTGTGTAAATGACAATTGTTTGATTTTTTTTACACACAATTGTCCATTTACAGAGAGATTTCTCCCACCCAGCATGGGTATGTGTAAAAATACACCCCAAAACACATTATACTACTTTTCCTGAGTACGGCGGTACTACATGTGTGACACTTTTTTGCAGCCTAGGTGCGCTAAGGGGCCCAATGTCCTATTCACAGGTCATTTTGAGGCATTTGTTTTCTAGACTACTCCTCACGGTTTAGGGCCCCTAAAATGCCAGGGCAGTATAGGAACCCCACAAGTGACCCCATTTTAGAAAGAAGACACCCCAAGGTATTCCGTTAGGTGTATGGTGAGTTCATAGAAGATTTTATTTTTTGTCACAAGTTAGTTAGTGACACTTTGTGAAAAAAAAACAATAAAAATCAATTTCCGCTAACTTTTGACAAAAAATAAAATCTTCTATGAACTTGTCAAACGCCTAACAGAATACCTTGGGGTGTCTTTTTTTCTAAAATGGGGTCACTTGTGGGGTTCCTATACCGCCCTGGCATTTTACGGGCCCAAAACCGTGAGTAGTCTGGAAACCAAATGTCTCAAAATGACTGTTCAGGGGTATAAGCATCTGAAAATTTTGATGACAGGTGGTCTATGAGGGGGTGAATTTTGTGGAACCGGTCATAAGTAGGGTGGCCTTTTAGATGACAGGTTGTATTGGGCCTGATCTGATGGATAGGAGTGCTAGGGGGTGACAGGAGGTGATTGATGGGTGTCTCAGGGGGAGGTTAGAGGGGAAAATAGATGCAATCAATGCACTGGGGAGGTGATCGGAAGGGGGTCTGAGGGGGATCTAAAGGGTTTGGCCGAGTGATCAGGAGCCCACAGGGGGCAAATTAGGGCCTGATCTGATGGGTAGGTGTACTAGGGGGTGACAGGAGGTGATTGATGGGTGTCTCAAGGTGTGATTAGAGGGGGGAATAGATGCAAGCAATGCACTGGCGAGGTGATCAGGGCTGGGGTCTGAGGGTGTGGGCGGGTGATTGAGTGCCCTAGGGGCAGATAGAGGTCTAATCTGATAGGTAGCAGTGACAGGTGGTGATTGATGGGTAATTAGTGGGTGTTTAGGGTAGAGAACAGATGTAAACACTGCACTTGGAAGGTGATCGGACGTCGGATCTGCGGGCGATCTATTGGTGTGGGTGGGTGATCAGATTGCCCGCAAGGGGCAGGTTAGGGGCTGATTGATGGGTGGCAGTGACAGGGGGTGATTGATGGGTGGCAGTGACGGGGGGTGATTGATGGGTGATTGACAGGTGATCAGTGGGTTATCACAGGGAAGAACAGATGTAAATATTGCACTGGCGAATTGATAAGGGGGGGTCTGAGGGCAATCTTGAGCGTGTAGGCGGGTGATTGGGTGCCCGCAAGGGGCAGATTAGGGTCTGATCTGATGGGTAACAGTGACAGGTGGTGATAGGGGATGATTGATGGGTAATTAGTGGGTTTTTAGGGTAGAGAACAGATGTAAACACTGCACTTGGGAGGTGATCTGACGTCGGATCTGCGGGCGATCTATTGGTGTGGGTGGGTGTTCAGATTGCCCGCAAGGAGCAGGTTAGGGGCTGATTGATGGGTGGCAGTGACAGGGGGTGATTGATAGGTGATTGACAGGTGATCAGGGGGATAGATGCATACAGTACACTGGGGGGGAAGGGTCTGGGGAGAATCTGAGGGGTGAGGGGGTGATCAGGAGGGAGCAGGGGGCAGTTTAGGGGCTAAAAAAAATAGCGTTGACAGATAGTGACAGGTGTGATTGATGGGTGATTAGGGGGGTGATTGGGTGCAAACAGTGGTTTGGGGGTGGGCAGGGGGGGGGGTCTGAGGGGTGCTGTGGGTGATCAGGGGGCAGGGGGGGGGATCAGTATCAGTGTGCTTGGGTGCAGACTGGGGTGGCTGCAGCCTGCCCTGGTGGTCCCTCGGACACTGGGACCACCAGGGCAGGAGGCAGCCTGTATAATACACCTTGTATAGATCACAAAGTGTATTATACACTTTGTATGCGGCGATCCGGGTGCTAGTAACCCGCCGGCGCTTCCGAACGGCCGGCGGGTTACAGCGTGAGGTGGGGAAGTGGTTAAGCTTTTTTATTGTCATAAGGGATTTTTTTTCATTTATTGAAATATGTTAGTAATTTTACTTTTTGACCACTAGATGCCCCACACTTTAAAGTGTAAGTGTATGTAATTTTACTTACAGTTCCAGAATGACCACCGGCATCTCGCTGATGTTGGTTATCATTCGTTACAGGCACTGATCAGCTTTGGAAACCCGTTTCCATTCACCAATCAGTGTCCTAACGGGCAGCGATGGGAACGCGCACGGCAAGTGATTGCGGGGCAGTATGCATATCTACAACCCTGGAGCTAAGATGAAGTCTCAAGGGACGAAGATATACTTTTGCGGGTTCAATAACTAGTTAAATTACTCTGACCGCATGCTAAAGAGTATGATGGTCCAACTGGAGTCAATGGGCTCGATTCACAAAGCGGTGCTAACCCAGTTAGAGACTTTAGGCGTGATAACCATTACACCACGCTGATTAAAAGCCAGTTTAGGCGTGATAAGTTTAGGTGTGATAAGTTTAGGCATGATACGTTTAGATAAGTTTAGATCGTGCGCAAAGTCCCGCACGCAAAGCAGCGCCATTAAACTCTATGCGAAGTGCACCAGATTTTGCTAGCGCAAAACTTTTGATCAGTTGTGCACTGCGGTGCTAACCCAGTTGGCGCCTAAACTTATCACACCTAAACTTATCACACCTAAACTTATCACACCTAAACTTATCACTCCTAAACTTATCATGCCTAAACTGAGTTTAGGCGTGATAAAGGGCTTTCCACCAGTCTGCTAACTGTTAGCACCGCTTTGTGAATCAGGCCCAATGTCTGCCATTTGCAAACAATTGCATAGCATTCCCATATTTACTACCCTGAAATAGAAACGCACAATCTCAGGATGAAGTGTCCAGGATGAAATAAGACAACGGGATCAATTGCGGCTTTTATGCGGATGCCGGTAAAACATTTAAAAAGCACCGTCATCACTTGAGTGATAAATACCGTGACCTCTGCATTTAACAGTATGAACTAGACCCTACATAGAAAAACTGACTGAAAGATTTTAGGGAGTAGAATTTAATATTTTAAAAGAAAATAGTTTTTTTATAACTGACAGTTATTGGAGTGATATAGTGCTAATAAAAAAACAATTTTTCCTAATAGTTCTTAAGTGTGTTTGAACATCATTTGCATTTTTCTAACTGTAACACTTGATTGGAACCTCCTTTCTGAGGTCCCCTTGCTACTGCTTCTACCACTTATACTTACCATTGTCAAAGTCACTCTGCTGCTTTCTCTGTGTCAGATGCATACTTCTGGTGATGGCCTAACACTGTCACAATGGAGGAGGAGGCAGGGAGATATATGTTGTATGAGTAGAAGGGGTGAAGGGCAGAAGAGGTCAGGCACTTTTGTGGTAGTTCGAAGTTGATGGGACCAGATAAGTTTGCATTTTCTGATGTAAACTTTACTGAATTGTAATTGTAAAAGCAGCAAACTAAAATCTGATTGCTGAATAGATCACTGTTATTGCTTGCTGCTAAATCTTAATGTGAACTTTTTAGTATTCTTGAGCACAACTGTGTTATTTGTTTTCCAGGTGCTATGACTAATTAGATAGTAAATTACTAAGTAGAGGATAGAATAAATGCCCTATGAATAGTACACATCTGGTTGGGCATCAATCTCAATACTTTACTGAAATGTGAGAATTTTTGTTAGTTACTTTTACTGTGTGAAGGGTTTTTATTTTACTACGTGTTGCATATACTTGTTTGTTACCATAACTTTGCTTAGAAACTGTCTTTGCTTGCTAATACCATGGCTACCCTTGATACAAACTGAGAAACAGCAGCTGGTGTTTGTTTCCTAATCCTAAAAAGATCAACACTAATCATGCAGGTTTCATGCTCCAAGTTCACTTTGTGTGAATGCAAGAGGCTCTTGCTTCTGCCAAATAGGGAGCTGCTAGTAAATTTAGGAGAGCTGCAACTAGAATAGCATTCTGCCCTAATGTGTTTGAAAATGTTTACGTTTCAAATTCGAATAGTGAAGATCATTAAAGTTGCTATATGCTTACCAGGGCAGTTTGTAGGCCAAATTTCGCCCAGGGCGAGGATGTAAAAATTGCGCCCCCTCCCCCCCATGGAGCCACGTATTGGTGCCCGCAGTGTAGGTTAGCCAGGTCTAGTTGCACCCAGTATAGGCAGCCCAGCTATAGGTCCCTCCAGTACAGATAGCCAGGCATAGGTGCCCCAGTATAGGTAGCCAGTATAATTGCCCCCAGTATAGCCTAGCCAGGTAGGTGCCTCCAGTATAGGTAGCCAGTATAGTTGCCCCCAGTGTGGGTTAGATAAGCTGGTGCCCCCGGGATAGGTTAGATAGGTAGATGCCCCAGTATAGGTTAGATGGTGCCCACATTACATGTTAGATAGGTAAGAGCCCCCAGTATAGGTTAGATAGGTAGGTGCCCCTTGTATAGGTTAGATAGGTAGGTGCACGCAGTATAGGTTAGATAGGTAGGTGCCCCCGTATAGGCTAGATACAGTGGTTTGCAAAAGTATTCGGTCCCCTTGAAGTTTTCCACATTTTGTCATATTACTGCCACAAACATGAATCAATTTTATTGGAATTCCACGTGAAACACCAATACAAAGTGGTGTACACGTGAGAAGTGGAACGAAAATCATACATGATTCCAAACATTTTTTACAAATAAATAACTGCAAAGTGGGATGTGCGTAATTATTCAGCCCCCTTTGGTCTGAGTGCAGTCAGTTGCCCATAGACATTGCCTGATGAGTGCTAATGTCTAAATAGAGTGCACCTGTGTGTAATCTAATGTCAGTACAAATACAGCTGCTCTGTGACGGCCTCAGAGATTGTCTACGAGAATATTGGAAGCAACAACACCATGAAGTTCAAAGAACACACCAGACAGGTCCGGGATAAAGTTGAGAAATTTAAAGCAGGCTACAAAAAGATTTCCAAAGCCTTGAACATCCCACGGAGTACTGTTCAAGCGATCATTCAGAAATGAAAAGAGTATGGCACAACTGTAAACCTACCAAGACAAGGCCGTCCACCTAAACTCACAGGCCGGACAAGGAGAGCGCTGATCAGAAATGCAGTCAAGAGGCCCATGGTGACTCTGGACGAGCTGCAGAGATCTACAGCTCAGGTGGGGGAATCTGTCCACAGAACAACGATTAGTCGTGCACTGCACAAAGTTGGTCTTTATGGAAGAGTGGCAAGAAGAAAGCCATTGTTAACAGAAAAGCATAAGAACTCCTATTTGCAGTTTGCCACAAGTCATGTGGGGGACACAGCAAATGTGGAAGAAGGTGCTCTGGACAGATGAGACCAAAATGGAACTTTTTGGCCAAAATGCAAAACGCTATGTGTGGCGGAAAACTAACACTGCACATCACACTGAACACACCATCCCCACTGTCAAATATGGTGGTGGCAGCATCATGCTCTGGGGGTGTTTCTCTTCAGCAGGGACAGGGAAGCTGGTCAGAGTTGATGGGAAGATGGATGGAGCCAAATACAGGTCAATCTTGTAAGAAAACCTCTTGGAGTCTGCAAAAGACTTGAGACTGGGGCGGAGGTTCACCTTCCATCAGGACGACGACCTTAAACATAAAACCAGGGCAACAATGGAATGGTTTAAAACAAAACATATTGATGTGTTAGAATGACCCAATCAAAGTCCAGATCTAAATCCAATTGAGAATCTGTGGCAAGATCTGAAAACTGCTGTTCACAAATCCTGTCCATCTAATCTGACTGAGCTGCAGCTGTTTTGCAAAGAAGAATGAGCAAGGATTTCAGTCTCTAGATGTGAAAAGCTGGTAGAGACATACCATAAAAGACTGGCAGCTGTAATTGCAGTAAAAGGTGGTTCTACAAAGTATTGACTCGGGGCTGAAAAATTACGCACACCCCACTTTGCAGTTATTCTTTATTTTTTTTTTAAAGTTTGGAATCATGTATGATTTTCGTTCCACTTCTCACGTGTACACCACTTTGTATTGGTCTTTCATGTGGAAGTTCAATAAAATTGATTCATGTTTGTGGCAGTAATATGAGAAAATGTGGCAAACTTCAAGGGGGCAGAATACTTTTGCAAACCACTGTAAGTAGGTGTCCCCCCCCCCATACTGGGGGGCGGAGTCAGCCACTGGGCGAGCGGCCCGACTTCTCCCTCTCTTACTCTCTCCGGGGCGGCCCTCTGTGCTCCCCCCTCTGCTGCAGAGTTAGCAGGAAGCGTTGTATAGAGCAACTTACCTCCCTGCTGTTCCAATCGCCCATCACTTGCCGCTGGTCTCCTCTGCATAGCCGCTGATACACACTCTACTTCCTGATAAGGCAGCTGCCTATCAGGAAGTAGAGTGTGTATCAACCACTATTCAGAGGAGACAAGTGATCAACAGTTGGAACCGCAGGGAGGTGAGACGTCGGGCCACCCTCCTCGCAGCCGCAGCTCCCCTCCCTCTATCACGGTGCCTCTCCCTCCCTCAGTGCAGCCGCATGGCCTGCAAGCCCCTAGAAACAGGACTGATGCTTACATCAAGCAAGTAAGCCCACAAAATTAATATTGAGGCCTTACACAGGAAAAAAAGATTTACGTTCAGATACTTTGCTTAAATTCTTGGTATTTTAATTTTATGCAAGCCTAGCAAGTATAGAGGGCATGAAGTATACAGGAATCTTTGCAACTACAAAATGCAGCAATAAATGCACAGCATTCTGATTTTTACAGCTCACACGTCGCTGGATTAGCAATCAGAGAGGTACAGGTGCGTCTGGTTGGAACAGATGCCCTATTTTTCATTTCCTCTGTCATCTTGCTTTGTGTGGGGCTTGTGTCCGCTCATCGACTCGCACCTGATTCATATATGCTTTGTAAAGGCCCGATGAAGGGTCAAACTGACCCGAAATGGACTAGTGTATTTGCCAGAAACTGTCTAAAACTATATACAACAAAGCACTTCTTGTTTATTCAAAATTGTACAATCTTTCAACTGTAAATTTTGTGAAGATCTTGATTTTTTATATTTTGACAAACTAAGATCATTTAACAGAACTTTTTGTGATTGTTTATATATATATATATATATATATATATATATATATATATATATATATATATAATAGTTTGATACTGATTTTTGTACAAAAATATTGTGGATGTGGTCTTCTAAATACAAACTGATCCTCCTACATACAAATTCTGTTACCGAGTGTGGTGGCTCGATTGAGGATCCTACTACTTTCCTAAAATGAGTCTACTCTGGACTTACTCCCAACTAATATTAACATAGAAATAAGAGTTTGACAGGCAAGCAAAAGTTGGCAACGTGGACCGTTGAGTCACTGAACCCTCCGCCATGCACTGCTTTGCACATGGCATAGGAGCACACGGGGGAAGGAGGGTTTAGACCTGGTAGTGACTCAAGTGCAAGGTGAGACACTCACTTTTAGGCCACTTTTTTGGTTCCAAAGTCTCTGCATATACTTAAGTTTGTAAGGTATATGTTCTTCATCAGTGTTGCCTAATCTCCAAGAACTTATGCAAATTGGTCAGGGATAAATCTCCGCCTGCCTGAGGTGTGGCACACAAAACCCTCATTCATGCACCTGATTTGGCCACCATATACATACTGGAAACTGATTCTTTTGTTCCTCCATGATCGTATGGGTATTCCGGTCACACTTAGCCCCTCATTTTGCATTTGGGGATTATTTCCCAATGAAAATAATACTAAAACTAAGTATTTGTCTTTAAAACTCTTTTCCTTGTCAGACTAAACATGACTACCTTGTGGTACACCTTCTCTGACGAACTGGAAAAATAAAAAAGATTTTTTTTTTTTTTTTTTTTTTTTCCCCTTAGATTTTTACACTGAGGTTTCATTTGGAAATTTCAACTTATTTAGCATATGTGGCACAATCAATAATGAACCGAATGTGTTTTGACCACTAACATACTAAACAATAGTATTACCCTAGTGATTTTTTTCCATTCAAGCAATGGATATTATGACTTCATTTCTTATTCTTTTACTCTAAAATTTTCTATAGATATTAGCTGCTGTAATTAAACTGTACACACCTTTTCTTTGCCTCCATTCTTGTTATGGATTCACTTCTGTTACTGTATTGTAAAAACGTGAGAGCTTCTATCGTCTCACATGAATTTTTGGCATATTAAATTGTTGGCTTCACATGATCGATGTCTGAGTACAATGTGCATAATCCAGCTATGCTCCTATGTCCCCTGCCATGCCAAGCAAGGTATTTTGGCTGTGAAGTTGTCCTTCAGCACCACAGCACTCCTGCCTTGATCCCCGGGGGCTGCGCACGCACCCGTTGTTGTTGCCCAGCATCTGCCGCTAGATCCAGCAGGCTCCCAAGCACTTACCTGACACCCACTGCAGCATGCCAGACTCTGATGGCATTGTCACTTCCCGTCGCTCTGCGCTGCCACCCAGGATCCACAGTGACCACAGCCACTGGTCTCCTCTCTGTTTTCTAACACTGTAGCCCTAGCAAAAGCATCTTTGAAGATTCCGCAGGGGCTTCCCTTAGGTGGACCAATAAGAAATAGGATAGAGAGCGGGTCAGGAAGCTGGCACAGAGTGATAGATGGCAGCAGAACCTAGCATGATTGCGGCAAGTGTTGGGTGAGCGGCTAGCAACGGGGACTGGCAGCCAAAGAGGATTCTTAAATCAAGGTTTAAAGAAGAAAAAAAGAAAGACATGAAAGATGAAAAACAGAAGAATACAGAAAAAGTGTTTCCCCCCCCCCCCCCCAGTAAAGTTTGGTATAGGGTTAAAAATGACCCTGTATACTTATTTATCTGGAAGGGGCAAGACATCAGGGGAAGGGGGATCCCCCTAAATAAATGGGGCTCCCACACTCCAACATCAGCCTCCAAGACATATGCACCCCCACCTCCTCATGGACACTGGAGGTGGGGAAAAGTCCCTGTGTAGAGAGGGGGAGACTTCAATGCCCTTCCCTTACAGAGTCTTCCATATGATGTACCGTCTGGTGAGCATGTATATGTATTCCCCCCAGAACCAGTGGGCCAATATTTTACCAGAACTTGTAACAATTTAATATTTTGATTTTAAAAAAGTGTAATAGTTTTTGTATTATTCATAGGTACCGGGGGAGGGGTGTCTCCTCCCTACCCTCAAAATTTGGAGTGTGTAGGAGATGAATGCTGAGTTATCGGGCTTTAAATAGCAGCAACATAGTCTAATACTGTAGAAAATGTGATTAGACACAGCTCTAGCATAGCAGCCTAATGGAGAGCAGAGAAATAGCAGCACAGGATCCGACAGCCCCAGCATACCGGCCTAGTGGAAAGCAGAGAAATAGCAGAAAAAGAACAGCGCCAAAAACAATTTGTTTGACACTGAAAATTATGGCAATTGCATTTGCGATTCTCATTCAGAGAACAAGAATCGCTCCCTGAACAAGAATCACAAATGGAATCAAGGAAAAAAATTGGGGATTTTGCAGCAATTTTCTGTGTGAAACAGGGCCCTAAGCATCTGGACACACTTGGTTAAAGCGGACCCAAACCAAACATTTTTTTTAATTCAAAATATTTAGTTGCACCACTCTGACACATACAAAGATAAATAAACACTCCTTCAAGCCTATGAGCATTTCAGTGCATGCCTTTCACCCTTCTCTTTTTCATAACTAGGGTTATACAGGTGGCAGCCATTAGCAATTCCTCCTTTGCTGGACACCACCTACTCCACCAGTTTGCCGGATTCTGTCCCGGCAATATGAAAGGAAGGGAGGGGTTCCTCCAATAAATGTAAAATATTTTATATTTGTCATCATGCAGCTGAAAAAAGGCTGCTATTTATTATTATAATTTAGAAAATAGATGTTAATTCTGAAATCTTGTATTTTTAATTTGGGTCCACTTTAACTATAAAAGAAAAAAAGGTGGCTGTCTTCACCTAAGGGCATAAAGAAACATCTAGCTCTGCATGCCAGGAGTAAACATGATTCTTTTAAAGAGAACCCGAGGTGTGTTTAAAGAATGTTATCTGCATACAGAGGCTGGATCTGCCTATACAGCCCAGCCTCTGTTGCTATCCCAAACCCCACTAAGGTCCCCCTGCACTCTGCAATCCCTCATAAATCACAGCCATGCTGTGAGGCTGTGTTTACATCTGTAGTGCCAGTCTCAGCTGCTCCCCCGCCTCCTGCATAGCTCCGGCCCCTGCCCCCGTCCCTTCCCTCCAATCAGCAGGGAGGGAAGGGATGCAGGCGGGGACTGGAGTTCTGCAGGAGGCGGGGAGAGCAGCAGACTGACACTATAGAGATAAACACAGCCAGCTCTGACAAGCTGTTTGTCAGCAGCGTGGCTGTGATTTATGAGGGATTGCAGAGTGCAGGGGGACCTTAGGGGGGTTTGGGATAGCAACAGAGGTTGGGCTGTATAGGCAGATCCAGCCTCTGTATGCAGATAATATTCTTCAAACCCACCTCGGGTTCTCTTTAAGGCATTTTTTCTACACAAGAAGGAAGGAGAAGATCTCACAATGCACCAAATTGACAACAATAATTCACTTTAATATAAATCAAACAATCCTGATGAATATAATAAAACCACATATGACAATACGAATACTGTAACAACATTAGGTGGGGGAGACATACAATGAAAAAGGGTAATAACACCCTGTAATAAGGGTAGGGTGGCTGCGGTTTTACGGTTTTATATAAATATATAAAGGGCTGGCACAGACCGGGGATAATCTATATATATATATATATATATATATATATATATATATATATATATATATATATATATATATATATATATATATATATATATATAGGTAGGCGGTGAACGCAGACAATGCAAAATTCAATAATAATATTTATTACAAAGGTAATTAATGCAGTGCCAAAACCTGTATAAAAACAGATAACTGTGTCCCAACAATTCATATATATATCGTGCAAATAAGCAGGTGACCACAATTTGGTCACTAAGGTGCAAATTGAGCCAAGTTCTAAAAAGAAAGAGAACACAGGAATAAGCAGCGCAAGAATAGTAAGAGATGCAAGGGCATCAGGCCACCGCCAGATACCTGTGAATTGTCCCCGAACGCCA
Source organism: Hyperolius riggenbachi (assembly GCF_040937935.1). Classification (NCBI taxonomy): domain Eukaryota; kingdom Metazoa; phylum Chordata; class Amphibia; order Anura; family Hyperoliidae; genus Hyperolius; species Hyperolius riggenbachi. The sequence continues at coordinate 359,965,154 of NC_090649.1, read as the reverse complement.
GTACCGCTAGTGCGCCGCAGCCACCCTGAGAGAGAGTCTTACACGTGTCGATGGCCGAATGCAGGCTTCCTCAGAGACCACGCCCCCTGCATTGCTCACATCCGGGTTATATGCACAACTTCGCCCTGACCGTTGTCATGGAGGATAGGGGCGGTGCTGCGTGGCCACACAGCTTGTTTGACAGAGCGGCCTTGCGTTGCTATAGCAACGCGGGCAGCGCCATGTCAAGGAGTTGTAAACACAGGGCAGAGTGCTAGGAATGGATGAGCGACGAGAGCTGGAAGTCATAATGAAAAAAGAATAGAATAGTATCTATTAGTCTCTATTGTTGAAAGCAGAGAATATTGCCATCTTGTGGAGAAATCCTAAAATGCATAAAGGTCAAAATAATGATAATAATTCCAAAGGGAGATGAAAGAAGTATCATATTTATGCACATATATTAAGTGGAACAGTTGATAAAGGGCAAGTAGGTAATGTGTGAAAAATAAGAGTGATGTGCAAGGATGCATTAAGAGTCAGACTTACGGCTGGCTATTGTGATAAAATGATGAAAATGTAGTATATAGAAGAGGCCAAGGATTAGCTATGTAAATTCAATAAGAGGGGGTGTAGAAGTCAGACTTACAGCTGGCTGCTACAGTGAAGTAGTGAGAAAAAACATATTTTTTTCAAAGAAACCAAGAAAAAGATCTGAAGGGTATAGAATGTGCCATACATAAAATACGTGTATGCCAGACTCACGGCTGACCAAAGCTTTTTAGTCAGACTCACGGCTGACATAGTGCAGTATATAATGCTAAATATTGACACTAGTGACAAGGAGAACCCAATGTGTGTGAATATATATATAGGAAGTAGGAAGATCACGGAGCAAAGTATTCCAAGTACAGATGCCCTACCATTAAGTTATATTCAAGAAGGGAGATACTTCAAATATATCCATAATAAAAGAAAATAGGATCAAGGGAAAGCGGAAAAACACCTCTAGTATGCCCATGGGGGATGGGGAGGAGAGAGAAAAGGCTCACTAAAAGGAGAGAAAGGGGCAGGAGCAAGAAGAGTACCCCAGAAGGGACCCATAATAACCCCATGAGGATCCTTCATGCAAGTAACTTAAAGGGAACCTAAACTGAGAAGGATATGGATATTTCCTTTTAAAATAATCCCAGTTGCCTGACTTTCTTGCTGTGTCTCTAATACTTTCAGCCACAGCCCCTCAACAAGCATGCGGATCAGGTGCTCTGACTGAAGTCAGACTGAATTAGCTCATGCTTGTTTCAGGTGTGTGATTCAGCCACTACTGCAGCCAAAGAGATCAGTAGGACTGCCAAGCTACTGGTATTGTTTATAAGGAAACATCCATATCCCTCTCAGTTAAGGTTCCCTTTAAGAAAAAAAAGTCCTCATTAATACCTGAGGGTAAGAGAGACTTCAAGTTGTGTATCCATCTAGTTTCTTTACGTAGTAATTGAGTGACAATATCGCCACCACATGTAGATGGATAAATCCTTTCGCGACCACAGATTTTCCAACCTTGGGTGCGGCCGTTGTGTTTCTAAAGGGCATGTAATGCTGGGTACACACTATGAGATTTTATGGTCGATTTACTGTCAGATCGATTATTTCCAACATGTCCAATTTGCTCTCCGATCGATTTCCGAGTATTTTCCGATCGATTACCTATTGAAGTTAACAGAAATCTATCGGAAAATACTCGAAATCGATCGAAAAGCAAATCGGACAGGTTGGAAATAATCGATCTGAAGGTAAATCGACTATAAAATCTCATAGTGTGTACCCCAGCATAAGGCAACAGGTGTGAGAGTTTTATCTTCATCTTCGTCTCTTTGTGCCAATCTGATAGTTGAGAAGTGCTTTTGTATACGTTTCTTTAAAGCGTTTTTGGTTTGTCCCACGTATTTCATACCACAGGGACATTCCATCAGATAGATGACCCCGGAGGTGGTACAATTGATGTAGTCCTTGATAGTATATTCCTTTTTATTTTCAGAGTCCCAAACAGATTTGGTAATTTTCATATTTTGGCCCAAAGGGAGAAACTTCCCTTATATTTTGGTTTCCATCTTGGAGTATTAGCAAAGTGACTCTTGCATACTCTATCACCTACAGTGGGGGCCCTCCTAGGTAAAATGTTTGGTCTATGTGGTATGTATTGTTTCAAGATCGAATCGTTAGTGAGCATGTCCCAATGTTTTTTGAGAATTGAGTTAATCTCAGACCAACTGTTATTGTATTTGGTTATTGGGCATAGAAGGGGTTGTGTCCTACTTTTTCGTTGACTTAAAAGGGAATCCCTACCTGCACCTTTGGCTCTTCTTCAGACTTTTTTTAATAACATGGTTGTGGTACCCCCTGTCCTGAAACCTTTTCTGGAGTAGATCAGCTTTCTCGTTCAAAGTCACTTTCTTGTGAGCAGTTTTTTTTAACTCTCAGAAACTGCCCTACCGGTATACCATCAAGAAGTGAGCGTGTGTGGAACGAGTTATAGTGTAGTAGACCATTTACAGCTGTTTGCTTTCTATATAATGTAGTCTGTATCTCACCATTTGTGTCCAATGATCTCTTCAATTCCAGAAAGTTCACTTCTTTTGAAGCTGGTGAAGCTGTGAAATGAAGGCTCAAAGTGTTATCATTTAGCTTGTTAATTAATTCCTGTAAGAGTTCAGGTGGTCCTGTCCAGATAAAAAGTACATCATCTATGTAACGATACTAATTAATGATGTAACAATGATAGTTTTCAAAAGATGAGCCCCAAAGGTGCTCCCTTTCCCACCAACCAAGAAAAATGTAAGCTATGGACGGCACACATCATGCCCCCATTGCCACACCGCTGGTTTGCAGGAAGAACTTACCCTCAAAAGTAAAATAGTTTTGATTCAATATGAAGTTCAAGGAGGAAAGTGTTGAATGGTCTTTTTTCAACTCATTCGGTATCCAGGAAATATTTGACTGCTTGAATTGCTTCTTTGTGTGCTAAATTTAAATATAGAGATTCAACATCCAGCATTTTTTCTACACCACACTGACAGGGTAAGATTGCTTATCTCTTCTTCTCCTCATAACACACTCTTTCTTCCTTTGTTTTGTACAAAAAAAAATCCTCTCTTTACAGTTCCTCTTTAAAGAGGAACTCCAGTGAAAATAATGTAATAAAAAAGTGCTTCATTTTCACAATACTTATGTATAAATGATTTAGTCATTGTTTGCCCATTGTAAAATATTCTAAATCCCTGATTTATATTCTGACATTTATTACATGGTGACATTTTTTCTGCTGGCAAGTGATGTAGCTGCTGATTGCTGTTTTGGCAGTTGGAAACAGCTGTAAACAGCTATTTCCCACAATGTAACAGGGTTCACATACAGGAAACTGCCAGAAGTACCTCGGTACTCAGAGCTTCTTGTGGGAGGGGTTTCACCACAATATCAGTCATACAGCGCCCCCTGATGGTCTGTTTGTGAAAAGGAATAGATTTCTCATGTAAAAGGGGGTATCAGATACTGATTGGGATAAAGTTCAATTCTTGGTCGGAGTTTCTCTTTAAGGTATGCCCTCTATGGCAGGGGTGTCAAACTGAAATACACAGAGGGACAAAATAGAAACCCGGGACCATGTAGCAGGCCAACTTCAATGTCTAGTGGCCACCTCTCTCCCTTATACAGTTTCCTGATGTCTAGTGCCCCCTCTCCCTCCACCATGTGGCTTCTCTGGTGGTCTAATGCTTCCTTCTCCCACCCAAATATAGCATCTTTGATGGTCTAGTGGCCTCACATAAATCATCAAGGGAAATCACATGCCTGCAAAAAGGTGTCAAAAAAATGTTAAGTATGGTGTTTCCATTTAAATTTTTTGCATGCAGTATGAAGCTTGCAGCTGCAGCGATGAGTTCCCATGTTAGAGAAACCTCCTGCTGAAATATAACCTGTAACAGTGCACACTGGTAGAACTGGTAAAAAAGGTAGTACTCATTGTGTATGATCCATCCTTTTTTCTACCTACAGGAAAGCATTTTGGAAATGTGTTTTAAAGGACCACTATCACGAATACATTTGAAAATACATGTAAACATATACAAATAAGGAGTATGTTTCTTCCAGAGTAAAATTAACCATAAATTACTTTTCTCCTTTGATGTCACTTACAGTAGGTAGTAGAAATCTGACAAAAACGACAGGTTTTCAACTAGTCCATCCCTTCATGGGGAATTCTCAGCAAGGCTTTTATTCATTGGGCTTGATTCACTAACCGGCGCTAAGTGTTCGCACCGGTGTGAAAAGCCATGTTTTGCCCATAGTGCGCGCAAAGCTACTTTGCGCGCAGCCCCGCTCACTGCTCGCGCAGCGTGGGTGCGCCTATATTAGTGCGTCGCACCCGCTGCCCGGCGCATCGGGTGCCCCCAAAGAGGTGCATTAATGCGCTGTTTCAGGGGCACCCATGCGCCGTTATCAAGGGGCAGCAGGTGCAACATTATCGTCGCACCGTGCACCAATATAGACGCACCCGCGCTACGCGCGCAGTGAGCGGTACAAAGACTGATGTGTGGGCGCAAAGTACTTATTGCCGTAGTTTGCGCCCAATAAGTGATAGGGCTCACTAACCAGCTTAGTGCCGGTTAGTGAATCAAGCCCATTATAAAGATTTTCCCTGAAAATAACTTTCCGTATTTTTCGGACTATAGGACACACTTTTTCTTCCCTCAAATAAAAGGGGGAAAGTGAGTGTGTCTTATAGTCCGAATGCTCCAAATTTTGCCTGTAGCCACTGTCTCAACAACTTTCGGGCTGTTCCGCAGTTCCATCTGCAGGTAGATCTATAGCAGCTCTAAGTTTGCCCACTGCCTAATGCTGGGTGAAGGGGGAGAGTTGAGCCGCTAATGTAGCAGCCTGCGTTTGCCCGGAGGGCTGTGAGTGCATCTGCAGGGAAAAGATTCACTAGCTTTTAATTTGTCTGCCAGCTGACATGCCTGCTCAGGAGAGAGAGGTGAACCACTAACGTAGCAGTGTCCGTGCGTTTGCAGAGATGCGATTTGGTGGCTTTTAATTGTCATCTTCTGCCTGTCTAAAGCTGACATGCTGTGTGAATGGACAAAAGGACAGCGGTGAATGTAGCAACTTGCAAGCAGTGGAGTGCTATGTACACACGCTGCTACATTCGCCGCTCAGCTCCCTTTGTCCATTTACAAAGCATGTCCGCTTTAGACGGGCAGTGGATGACAATTAAAAGTCACCGAATCGCCTCTCTGCAAATGCAGTAACGCTGCTACGTTAGCGGTTCATCTCTCTCTCTTGAGCCGGCATGGCAGTGGGCAGCCAATTAAAAGCCGCTGCTAAATCTTCTTCCTGTGGACACGCTCACAGCCATTCGTGCACGCTGCCTCTTTCAAAAATCACTTCAGTGTTGCAGAGCACTGCCTCTCTGCATAGCTCTTCTCACCGTTTCTAACCGGCAGCTCCGGGATCCCAACTGACCTTCAAAATGGCGGTCAATGGAGAGGAGACAACCTGTACCCAGTCCCTTGAGATTACTTGCGATCCGTGCTGAACTCCGAGATCGCAGTAGTCCAAGAGCAATTAGAGGGCTTGAAGCAACATCGGCTCACTCACTCCCCGCGGCTAACAGACCACCCACAGAGGCATAATGGTATGCCGCAGCAGACCCGAGTGTGTCTCTTACCTCACCCGACTGCCCCACATACACTCTGCTTCTCCTGATATAAAGCAGAGGTGCACCTCCAGACACTTCCTGCAACTCGGCCACAGGCAGAAATTTAGCCCCTGGCTCCTAGCACCTGACTAAGCCTCACTTCTTGCAAAAGTGAGTGGCAGCTAAGAAAGATGATATGACACAGGAGGGTGCCCTAGGAATCTGACATCTACACAAGGTCATAGTGTCTGGTGGTTGCTATGGGAACATACTTGGGTGTCATTCTGTGTAAGCTGTACCACACATACAGTTGCTGACCTGTCCATAACTCTGTTCTCTTTTGGGGGAAAAGGTCCATAAGACACCCATGCACCATAGACCACCAGGTTTAGTATTTTTTTTCCCTGATTTTTGGCCTCTAAAACTAGGTGCGTCTTATAGTCCAAAAATACGGTATACAATGATGCTAGCCAGCCTCTGTGCTTGCTGCACACTTTTTTGGTATTTGGACAGAGCAACTGCCATTCACTAAGTGATTGTGAAACTAAAGAAAGCTCTGAGAATCCCCCATGAGGTGATGGGCTAGTCCAAAACCTGTCAGTTCTGCCAGAATTTTACTACCTACTGTAAGTGACAGCAACATAGGAGAAAAGTAATTTATGGCTCATTTTGCTCTAGAAGAAATGGACTTCTTATTTGCATATGTTTACATGTATTTTAAATTTGACTATTTTTGTGATAGTGGTCCTTTAACGGTATATGTATTTGCTGTATGGCAGTAAGGCCTTGTTCACATTATACTTGTTGCTGTGCGCATTTTATACACAAGGACATCAGAAATGCATAGAGTTCACTGTCTGACAACCCACTTATGTGCTTCATAGTGGTGGATTATCATAACGTACTGTGGCATGCATTATTTTTTTTAACAAATATTGGCACAATGTGAATGCCCAGCCAATTGCGTTGCATAGTGTCAATGTTTCCTAAGATTCCTGAGCAAGTTGCTGGTCTGTAGTTATAGTTTTCTGTTGTATGTTTATAGTAGCAATAATAATCACAAATATATGTAGTTGGTTTGTATCTGATACATTGTCAGTTTTTCATGTGCTTTAAAATAGTTCCTTACTTTCACTACTTTTTTACAGCTCTGTTAAACCAAAATATTTGCATATGCTGAAGACATTAAAACGTGTGCAATTTTACAATTTAAAATACATAGAAAAAATATTTTAGAATCAGAAGAGACAGACTGAAAGTATGGTAACTATAGGCATTTTCTCGTGTTATAACTTGGAGTGTGCTAAGTAAAAAAACAGTAATATTGTTTATGTTCCATTTAATATGACCTTTGCTCTGAGCCCTTTCTGCATCATTTGGCAGTATTGATTTCCAATGGGATGTGCACGTAATGAGGAAACCACTTCAATGGAAGTAAAGTACACTGTTCAGAGCATAAGCACAATTTTGTAGGACATTGAGGCACAAGACTGCTTCTGTGAAGATCCGGTTTGTCCTGTTGTATGTCACTGGTAATTTTACGTTACCTCACACCTTTACTAGAACAAGTCACACGTGCCAGGATGGGAGGAGAAAGACAGAAGTCATTAATTATTAATGGTCTTACGTCTAAATTTAGCTGTAGTCTAGTCCTGGCTATTGTGGGATACAATGTGTCCTAAACAATGAGGCCTGTACTGTTATCAAGTCACAGTTTGTGTTCATTTTTTTTTAATCTATGCAGCTTCACAGTTATTTTTAAGAACTTAAAACCTTTTCCTGTTAATGTTTAGATAGAGAATGTGAACCTGACATCAGGACAACTATTGATAGGAAGCCTGGCGTGGCAGCTATGACAGACAACTTACCAGCTGATGTCAGATCTGAGGATTTACTCACCAGAGGAGCTGACAATCAAGCATTACCCAGCCACTGTGAAGAGCAGCAGATGTCCATCTTTGAAGCAACATTGAAGATTCACACTCTGCCTATAGGGACAAGCGAAAGGGCTAATCTTGACAGCAACATTACATCTGGGGATGCTGGGAAGAATAACAGTCTCCTGCAACAAGAAGCAACAACGAACAGCCGTGATGCTGCAGAAATAGAAACGTTCTCCAAGGAGGGACTAGGAGAACGAACTGTAAGTCCTATGATAGACAAATTGATTTCAGTACCTACAATTCAGTCAGACTCCGTTTTAGAAAGGTCGGATGATAGTACTGAGGGAAAAAGTTCTTTAGAATGCACTTGTCCAGCAGACACCACCACTGGAGATGTAGCAGCCATTATAAACCAGATTTTTAATGCTGACAACAAAGTGAGTGAACTACAGCAATCTTCTGATTACAGTGCTGCTCAGAAATGCTCAGAAGAGAGAAACAGCAGGGCTCAGCATCAAGCAGCAGTTGAATTTATTGCCAGTCTCTTGAACAGCAACCTGAAAGACACTGAAGATTTCCTGGCCCACTTGGAGTTTCAGGAAGAAATTGTTTATGAAGAAGAGATGTCACCAAGCCCAGGAGAGTCTGTTCTGGGAGATAATTTCATTTCCCTGGATGAATTGGCCAAGAGAATAGAGATTGAAGAGGTAAGGTTTATAATACAATGCTTACAAAGCTGATTTACTTTTTAAATGAGTATCTTGATTCTACCATGCTGTACACTTGCATTATACAACAGTCCTTGTTTGTACGTGTAGAAAGCTATTCTTGCCTTTGATTACCACAAGCTTGCCCTTTTAAATGTGTTTTGAGACAGAAAATTAACCTTGTATTGATAAATTGCCAGTCAGAATTTCCACCTGCTTCCATGAATCAGGAAGAAGAAACCATGCAGATTTTTTAGGATTTATATCAGCTGTAACAAAGAAATTTTTTTTTGTTTAAAAGTTATTATACTGTTGTGTATCTTTTAGAGCAGAGAGGACATTCTGAGTTCAGGTCCACTTTAAGTAAAGATCTCTTTGGGTAGCTTTAGCCATTATGGCCTCAATTCACTAAGATCATGCTGGATATAATAAGGTAAGAGAAAAATTACCACCATGCATCGATCTTGCCTTACGGTGTAGAAATATGTTTTCAATGTGAGAGAGTTGTTTTCACTGTGAGAGAGTTATCTTATCACTTCAGTCCTTAAGTTACCTCCTCTGTAGTTATTTTCACATGCAGCCTGTCTTTAACTTTAGAATTATGTAGTTATTTTAATGATTGAAGTGTTAACTTTAGAGATCTCACCTTAACTTAAAGACAGAAGAGTTAACTTTAGGTTTGCCTGAATATTACATGCCTTATCACAGTGCTGTCCAACTTCACGGGCATGGAGGGACATTTTTTTTTCAGACCCCATGGTGGAGGGCCGAAGGTTCTTGGTAGAGCCGCAGACAACCCCACCCCCCCCCCCTCCCCCGGAAAAAAATGCAATTAAAGGACAATTAGATTGGCAGCACTTTCCACAAAATGCAATTCAAGATTTGGGTGTGGCGCGCGCAGTGCGGCGAAAAACGTGAGGGTTCCGTTGTGCGTATAGCCCGAAAAATAGGTGTGGCCATGGACCAGAATGTGGGTGTGGCCACGGGTGGAGACAAATTTACATTAACTTAGCAATGTGGGACATTAGATTAGGACAGTGGTGGTGAACCTTTTGGAGGCCCGAGTGCCCAAACTGCAACCCAAAAGTCACTTTATCGCAAAGTGGCAACAGCAATTTAAACTACATACAAACGTTTTAACTCATACATAAACATTATGGAAAATCCAAGTTGAAAATAAACTGTGAAGATAAACAATTTCATCCATCCTACTCCTGAAAAATATATTCTATTTTACAACCTCCCAGTTTTATTTTCCGTTTTAAAAAGCTAAAAAAGTAGGTTTAATGCTATTGTCTCATATGATGATGATTCAGCTTTTCCCATAGTCTCGCAGTAAGCAATCATGTGACCCCCAACAAGACAAATTCAGCAATCATGAGGCCCCCAATATATCATGAGCCCCCAACAAGACACATTCAGCAATCATGATGCCCCCAACAAGACAAATTTAGCAATCATGAGGCCCCCAACGAATCATGAGGCTCCCAACAAGACACATTCAGCAATCATGATGCCCCCAACAAATCATGAGGCCCCCAACAAGACAAATTCAGCAATCGTGATGCCCCCAACAAATCATGAGGCCCCGAACAAGACAAATTCAGCAATCATGAGGCCCCAACACAACAAATTCAGCAGTCATGAGGCACATAAATAGACAGCATTTCACATAAATAGGCGGAATGCCCCTTTAATATGGTAGACACCTTTCACCTGGCTTCTAAATTCTCCTCTACCGGCTGCTGTGCCTGGCTGGCCTGGCAATACTGTTTTTGGCCGGATTGGGGATGATGTGTGCACTGAAAGGCCTTGCGGTGATGCTGTGGCCGGGCTGGCGGTGATGCTGTGGTGTGGCCGGATGAGGTAATGACAGGTGCCCCCCAGTTGAGGTAGTGACAGGTGCCTCCCCAGTTAGTGACAGGTGTCCCCCCAGATGAGGTAGTGACAGGTGCCCCCCCAGTTAGATAGTGACATGCACCCCCAGGTTAGATAGTGACAGTTCCCCCCCCCCCCCCCTAGTTAGACAGTGACAGGCACCCCCAGGTTAGATAGTGACAGGTGTGCAGAGCCTCCAACCATCCAAACCCCCGTTACCTCTGCCGTGTGCTGCCCGGCCGCCAATGCCATCTCCTGTATCCCCGCTGGGCTGCCGCTGCCTCACAGCTCAGACCTCACAGATCGCGGCGACTGAAGCAAGGAGAGCACGCATAGCACCCGTGCGGAGGAACTTCACATGCGGAAGTGACTAATGATGTCACTTCCGCATGTGACGTACTCCGTGTTTGCTAGTACCGTGCACACTCTCCTTGCTTCAGTCGCCGTGATCTGTGAGGTCTGAGCTGTGAAGCAGCGGCACCGGGGACACAGGAGAAGGCCACTATACGAGGGAGCAGGCATGGCGCCCATAGCGCAAGCCATGCCTGCATCTCGGGGATCAGAGCGAGCCGCAGCAGGAGGCCTGGCGGGCTGCCAGTTGGACAGCGCTGCCTTATCACCATGGTAACTCTAAAAACATTATTAAAGACAGGAGATCAGCTTAGTGAATTGAGGCTATCTGGTACACATCATGCAATTTCTAGACCGATCAACATGTCGAATCGATCATTTCTGACAGGTCCGATCTGATTTCTGATTGTTTTTCTGATGAATTTTGTGATCAGTGATCAGAAAATGAATAAGAAAAATTATCGGAAATCAGATTTTTTTTTTTTAAATTTACTTAAATATTTACCATATTTTTCGGACTATAAGACACTCTTTTTCTCTACCAAAAGTGGTGGTGGGGGGGGGGGGGGTAGAATCAGTGCGTCTTATAGTCCGAATGCTACATCTTTGGTCCTGCACCTCCCTTCCCATGTTCTCTATCCCGTGTCTGCATGCCCCCCTGTGCCGCAGTGACTGCATGTCTCCATGTGTTGCAGTGTCTGTGTATCCCCTTGTGTCCCAGTATCTGTGTGTCTGCATGTACTCTGCGTCCCCGGTGTTTGCATGTCCCCGGGTGTCCCGATGTCTTAAACACATACTTGCAGCTGCCACTTGTTCATCAGGCTTTCCCCGGTGTCCCAAATACATACCTCTCTAGCAGCTTTGATCATCGCGCGGTCCCCTGGTACCGCCGCAGTTTGTATCGATCAGGAAGCCCGGGACGGCTTTGCAGAGAAATGCACCAATCAGGCGGCGGCGCTAGCCTTAACCACCAATCACGCTGCGCACTGTTCAAGTGACGTCTCAAGGGTGGGGCCACCTCTACATCATTGGGGCCAATCACAGCGCCCGCCCCTTACATAATTGGGGAAAAGGTCCATAAGCCGCCCCTGCACCATGTACGCACCAGGTTTAGTATATTATTTTTTACCCCTGGATTTTGCCCTCTAAACCTAGGTGCGTCTTATAGCCTGGAGCGTCTTATAGTCCGAAAAATACGGTATCTAGCGCCAACATATTAGGCACATGGTTTATTGTTTTGTCACTAACTGTCCCTCAGAGAGGCTCACAATCTAGTCCCTACCATAGTCGTATATCTATGTATGTATCATGTAGTGCATGTATTATAGTCTAGGGCCAATTTGGGGGGAAACCAATTAACTTTGATAGGGTAACCGTGCGCTCCTCACTTTTCAACCAGTGGGGTAAAAGCCGCCTAAGTTATGATATCACCTAACTATTATTCTGGATCGCTTCCTGCGGGAGGTATGTGCTACACTCACAGATGTATAAACAATGAACAAGCAGAGTGCTCATCAGATTACAGCCAATTAATAAGTATAAAATTAAATTAAAAAGAAAAAGATGCAAATTCAAATTAAGTGTCACAATATAAACATTATGAGGTCTTGTCCTTAAAGTGAATGGGAACCGCATTTAAAAAAAATGAGATAGATACTTACCCAAGGAGAGGGAAGGCTCTGGGCCCTATAGAGCCTTCCAGCCCCTCTCCTCGTCCCGTCGTTCCGGTGCTGGCTCACCCGGTAGCAGTATTTGACTAAATTAGTCAAATACTGCTTTACCTGGCGAAGGAGTCTTCAGAAGTTTTCAGGGAGCCCGAGTGCTCCTGAAGAAGGGCGGCCCTGTACTGCGCCTGCGTAAGCACGCTCTCTTGCACGCTCACACCTGTGCAGTATGGAGCCGCACGTCTTTTGGAGGACACGGCTCCCGAAGACTTCCAAATACCCTTTCGTTGGGGGATTGAAACGGGGGGATCCAGCACAGAATAGAGAGCACCGAGAGAGGAGACGGAATGGCTCTATACAACCCAGAGCCTTCCCTCTCCTTAGGTAAGTATTTGCTTCCTTTTTTTTTCAAATGCAGTTCCCATTCACTTTAAACAAAAGTCCACATATGTTTCCAACACAGCTCCTCCGTTCAATACTGTCTCAATATAAGGTCTTCATAAGCTTGCATGAGGTTAAAATGTAGTAACACTATACGCTCACCAGATAAAAAGGCCAACCCTTCCAGATCCGCTAACACGCTTTTGGTCTTGCCAGTAAATCTCCTGTGTGTATATCACCAGGCTCTTCAGTTATATATGAAAAAGAAAACAAGTGGACAGCGATAGTGTGATACCGTCTTATCATATAGCTAATATTGCCACCAGTGCTCCCAGCATCCAGCTATATCACCCAGCGTGCCTCCACCACATAAGCACACATGCCTCTCAACAGATGCAGGTGCTGACCCGTAACAGACCAGCAATTCAGCGTGTTCTATATCAGCAATATCAGTTCTCCCCAAGTAATAATCCTAAGGCTCAAACAAGGTTTTTCAGAGCGTAATTCCGTTGTATTAATATCATATATAAATAGTGCACTTACATATTTCCGTATAAAAATGCGCATATAAAATAGACTCTCAGGATCCTCCAGCGGCTCACCGGCTCCTTAGGCTCCGCCCTACTAGTTTTGTCGATTGACTCATCAGGGACTTGGCCAATCAGAGCCGAGAGACGCTATATGTATTTTCCCCTTGCATCACATAGTCCGTTGCTTAAAGGGAACCAGAGAGGAACGGGGGGGTGAAAAAAGGAAAAGATTTCATATATACCTGGGGCTTCTTCCAGCCCCATAAGCCTGAATCGCTCCCACGCCGCCGTCCTCAGCTTCCTGGATCCGCCGGTACCGGGCCCGTCACTTCCGGCGGACGCGGCCAATTGTCCGCATCACAGGGGCTCCCTCCATACACGTACGCATGCGGCTGCGCAGTAGGCAGCCACATGCGTATCTGTATGGAGAGAGAGCACCCTGTGATGCGGACAATTGGCCGCGTCCGCCGGCCGACTCGCGGCAATGAGGGGACCCGGTGGCGGCGGATCCAGGCAGCGGAGGACGGCGGCGTGGGAGCGATCCGTGCGTATGGGGCTGGAGGAAGCCCCAGGTATGTATGTGTCATCCTCTCTGGTTCCCTTTAAGCTGTGTTCATTCACCGCTCCTGCTGCCATTCAATGTAGCAGCTAGTCCTATTGGCTGCTCTTCACTTTAGCCTACAATACCCATAAGCACTCCTCATGTCTTATCCTATTGGCTGCCATATTTCTTATGGACTACAATACCCATAAGCACTCCTCGTGTCTTATCCTATTGGCTGCCATATTCTTTATGGACTACGATCCCCATAATGCTACGCTTCATTCCACGCTTGCTTCACATGGGACTACATTACCCAGAATTCTATGTGCAGCGCTGCTGATTGGTGAGCGTATAGTGTTACTACATTTTAACCTCATGCAAGCTTTTGAAGACCTTATATTGAGACAGTATTGAACAGAGGAGCTGTGTTGGAAACATATGTGGACTTTTGTTTAAGGACAAGACCTCATAATGTTTATATTGTGGCACTGAATTTGAACTTGCTTCTTTTTATTTTTAATTTAATTTTATATTAATTAATTGGCTGTAATCTGTTGAGCGCTCTGCTTGTTCATTGTTTATATATCTGTGAGTGTAGCACACACCTCCCGCAGGAAGCGATCCAGAATAATAGTTAGGTGAAATCATAACTTAGGCGGCTTTTACCCTGCTGGTTGAAAAGTGAGGAGTGCACGGTTACCCTATCAAAGTTAATTGGTTTCCCCCTAAATTGGCCCTAGACTATAATACATACACTACATGATACATACAAAGACATATGACTATGGTAGGGACTAGATTGTGAGCCTCTCTGAGGGACAGTTAGTGACAAGACAATAAACCCTGTGCAGCGCTGCCTAATATGTTGGCGCTATATAAATACTTAAAGGGGCACTATAGCAAAAAATTGTAAAATTTAAATATGTGTAAACATAGACAAAAAAGAAGTACGTTTTTTCCAGAGTAAAATGAGCCATAAATTACTTTTCTCCTATGTTGCTGTCACTTACAGTAGTTTAGTCATTGACAGGAATACAAGTTAAAAAATAGAATTTATCCTCGCTTCAGAGTCTCTTTAAAGGATCACAATTGCCCTGGCCGAAATCGTTGGCACCCTGGACATTTTTCCTGAAAATCCAAGTATTTCTCACCGAAAAGTATTGCAGTAACACGTTTTGCTATGCACATTTATTCCCTTTGTGTGTATTGGAACAAAACAAAAAAAATGGAGTAAGGCTAGGTCCACACTTGTCTGTAGCAGATCGGATCCGTTTCGAATAGATCCGATTAGGTAAAAACAAAATATTTTCTCACAGTTTTTTCATCTTTTGTATATATTTGCAGCATTCTGTGGAAACGTATGCCCAGCCCTGGTCGAGGGGGGGGAGGGGGGGGGAGAAGAGGACTTGAGAACCAAAAGTGTGGAAAAATATCAACAATCTCAAGGTTTCAAGGCCATCTCCAGAGATTTTCCTTTGTCCACAGTGCCCAACATTATCAAGAAGTTTGCATCCGATGGCACTGTAGCTAATCTCCCTGGGCGTGGACGGAAGAGAAAAATTGATGAAAGGTTGCAACACAGGATAGTCTGGATGGTGGATAAGCAGCCCCAAACAAGTTTCAAAGAAATTCAAGGTGTCCTGCAGGCTCAGGGAGCATCAGTGGCAGCACCAACTATACTTTGACATTTCAATGAAATGAAATGCTATGGTAGGAGGACCCCACTGCTGACACAAACATAAAAAAGCAAGACTACAGTTTGCCAAAATGTACTTGGGTAAGCCAAAATCCTTCTGGGAAAAGAACCAAGACCAAGATAGAACGCTTTGGTAAAGCACATTATTCTACTAAAAAATAACAAATATCGATTGCGCTCCCCTTTTGTTTATCCACTCTTCCTCACACACCAAGGCCTGCTGCACATCCCCTCTAAAGCTACATGCACGATCCATATACAGTCATAATTCTCACAAAGTGCGCTACCAATATAGTTCCGTCTTAGATCAATAAAAGTTCTTTGTATATGCCGTCCTCCTGGTCCTCAACGAGAACGCTGCCTGGTCCACTAACAGGTGTGTTCACCACTACAAGATGCAAGCCTCCCAGGAGCTCAAGAAACAGAAAAAAAGACCAGAAAGAACTGATCATAATACAGACTGTTATACTCTTCAAGGGGGAACCTCCACCTTATGGGGGCCCAGTGATAGTTCACACAGTTATGGGGTCACCTTTGCCACCTCGTGCAGTATCCAACAATTAGCACGCTCACCTGGCTGCAAGGCTGCCCCGCCTCACAGACAGCAACTTCACTTGAGTACAGTATATAATACCAGACTTTCTTCCAGATACCTGTACACCCCCAATACCCCCTATGGACTGTATATCCCAGCCCCCCATACTGTCCCTTACACCCTCCACACACCTATGGACTATATACCCTAACCCCCTATACCCTTCCCTTATTCACACAACCCCCTCCCCATGTTAATGCTTTGTTTTGCTTTGGCAATGCTAAATGTATTTGGTCCTGCCAATAAAGCTTTTTTTGGATTTGGATTTGGATACCTTCCTCTCATATATTCATTCCTCAAAAAGAGGGTGAAAAAAACATCATAGTGCAGACAAATCTCTCATGGAGCTCGGGCTGCCACAATATACCACACACATTTCCCCGCTCACCCTTTTGGGCCGCTACCCAAGCTCGCAGACAGCTGTCCTCACTCATACCTGTGTTATGGCACCCAAATCACTCCAGGCTTCCTGTTGTTCCACAGTATATGACAAGCTGGGATATATCTAAACACTAAAAAATCTCCAATAGTGTAAAACCAGCGATTTATTGAATAAAAAGGTGAAATATACTCACAAACATGATAAAAAAGCGCTTGTAAATGTTAAAAGACCAGAGGACGTCTCCTTCAACAGCTGCCGGTCGCTTCCTGCCCTTTAGCTCCACCCAACGCATTTTGTCACTTGACTCATCGGGGCATAAGTCGGGAAGCGCCCCAGCAGTCTTAAATGCAGTTACATCTCATTAGCATAATCCAATCCATTGTATACTTAAAACATATCCCTTTGCTCATCTTAACCTCATATGTGCATTATCCTCCATCAACCCACCCTAAACGCTTGTTTATACCAACTATATCTCATATCTTAGTACCTAAAAGGCGATAGCCACGCAAGTCCACAGTACACTCACTATGTCCAAATCTCGCTGCACTTCCGCCCCTTACTCTCGAGATCTTGGAGCTACCGCTGCCCCTCTGCGTTCCAGCTTAAGACCCAATGTGCTATCAGTGTACACCCACTGGATCCCACGCTTTTCCACCCCCTTCACTATGACAACCACTATGCCGTGCTCATAACCCCTTATATTGTCACACAGTGTGTGCTCTAATGCTGCGCTTCACATCCTATCATTATGCATTCTGTCTCATGCAAAAACAACCAAATACTAATACTGCATTACATATGTGTCTTAAAGCCAATGGGAATCAAATTTTTTTTTTTAAACATGGATGTGTTGCAAATGAAACATTTTTACCTTATCTTATTTTTGCCGCTCCCCCGCCCCTGGATCTGCAAATTTTGCCCCAGAACGGTGCCTGATAAATCCAATATGGTTGCCGACCTTTGCTTTGTCTTCCGGGTCGGCAGCCTCTTCCTTTCTATTACCTCTCACTCTCAAGCGCCAATAAAATAGCGCGAGAGAAAGAGATTTCTGGTGCGCGGCCATGAGCACATGCACGCGCGCACACGTGGATAGAAGAGCACGCACACACGCACTGGGACTGGGACTCGTGACTGTGCACAGTCAAAAGAGCTGCCGGCAGCTGTACAAAACATAGAATAATAGAATAATGACAATCGTCCTTACTTTTTATATAAAGTCTTATCTGCCTGCAGCGCTGCCTGTAGCGCTGCCTGTATTGTCACTGTGCGCGCTCTGTGTAAGCAGGGAGCTGCGCATCAGAATCTGGCTGCAGCGCTGCGCGATCATGGAGGGGAGCACGACTCAGGGGGTGGAGAAAGGGGAGGAGATGGCTGCTCCTCCCGGAGGATTGACAGAGCAGGGGAAATAAGCTCTGCCTCCTCTCTCGTGTTAAAATATTCGACCAAATGCTGATTTTGGGGGCCAGGCTGCAGAAAGAGCAGCGGAATGGGGAAAGAGCATGAGAGGACAATAAGGTAAGTGGTCATCTATAGTAAAATCCCCTCCCAAAAACAGTTTCCATTGACTTTAACAAAATCACCCCATCCATACCTTATATATTCTTCCTACTATATTGACTAATTTATTCCTATCCATATCCCATAATCCCTAAGGCTTATACCTCATAGTGTTTGTTTAGCCCAAATTTATCAAATCCTACTGTATATATATCACACCCTATTTGTGTATGCTCATATCTCAGTATATCCAAATGAATAGCACATAATGGACCATGTACCAGGTCAACTGAAAAGGTGTCAAAATTATCTATCTCCCTCATAATTGTGTCAATAATATACACTAAACAGCATTATTGCCTCCAATCCAAAAATTATGAATTATGACATTCTGCTGTTTATCGAAAATGGACTTAGGCCTACAAAGAAAAGAACACATCACCTACAGTGAAATATGGTGGAGGTTCAATGGTGTTTTGGGGTTGTTTTGCTGCATCTAGCACTGGGTGCCTTGAACGTGTGCAAGGCATCATGAAATCTGAGGATTACCAAAGGATTTTGGGTCACACTGTAGAGCCCAGTGTCAGAAAGCTGGGTTTCATCCGAGATCTTGGGTCTTCCAGCAGGACAATGACCCCAAACATATGTCATAAAGCACCCAGAAATGGATGGCAACAAAGTGCTGGACTGTTCTGAAGTTGCCAGCAATGAGTTCAGATCTGAATCCCATTGAACACCTGTAAAGAGCTCTTAACCACTTTACTCCAAGGATTTTTCACTTTAAAAAAAACAAAAAAACCCCCAGCAATTTTCACCTGTCAGCGCACCTTCCATTCATTCACCTACAACTTTATTACTACTTATCACAACAAAACAATCTATATCTTGTGTTTTTTTTTGCCACCAATTAGGCTTTCTTTGGGGAGTACATTTTGCTAAGAATTATTTTATTCTAACTGCATTGTAGCAGGAAAAATAAAAAAAAGGGAAAAATTCATTATTTCTCAGTTTTCGGCAATTATAGTTAAATATAATATATGCTACTGTAATTAACCACTTTACCCCCGCCCGTACGAATTTTTCCGTCCCTTTTTCCATCCTTTAACCCCCAGGGACGGAGAAATCCGTACTTTCCGCGTTCCCGCCGCTGTCCGCGCTCCCGCTCGTAAACACGCCGCCCGCCGCTAGTAAACACGCCGCCGCCCGCTCGCCCGGAGATCAATGAACAGGAAAATCCATTCCCGTTCGTTGATCTAAGCCCCGCAATGACCCGCTGCTCTCTGATGAGCAGCGCGATCATTGTGAAAAGTAAACACTTACCCAGCCTCCAAGTACTTCCTCCAAGCTTCCGGAAGGACGCTTGGAGGTCGCATTAAAACAAAAAGTTTCTGTGGCCATCTTGTGGCCACATAGTAAAACTACACCCTACACATTTTTCACATACAAATAAATTACTTTTACACAAAAAATTAACTCATTACCTCCCACACTCCCAATTTTTATTTTTTTTTAATTAAAAAAAAAATAAAAAATGTACAATAAAAAAAAATACATAAATAGTTACCTTAGGGACTGAACTTTTTAAATATTTATGTCAGGAGGGTACAACACTGTTACTTTATAAACTAAGGGCTTGTAATTAGGGATGGACGCAAAACTGAAAAAAATGCACCTTTATTTCCAAATAAAATATTGGCGTCAAACATTGTGATAGGGACATAATTTAAACGGTTTTATAACTGGGACAAAAGGGCAAATACATTTCATGGGTTTTAATTACAGTAGCATGCATTATTTAAAAACTATAATGGCCGAAAACTGAAAAATAATTATTTTTTTCCCCACATTTTTCCTATTTTCCCATTAAAACACATTTAGAATAAAATAATTCTTGGCATAATGTCCCACCTAAAGAAAGCCTAATTAGTGGTGGAAAAAACAAGATATAGATCGTTTAATTGTGATAAGTAATGATAAAGTTATAGACGAATGAATGGAAGGAGCGCTGAAAGGTGAAAATTGCTCTGGTGGTCAGGGAGTAAACCCCCTCAGTGGTGAAGTGGTTAAAACCCACACATTTTATTTGGCCATTTGTCTCGGTTATTGCAACATTTAACATTTTTCACAGTTTTCAGTACAATGTATGGTGCCAATATTTTATTTGGAAATAAAGGTGCATTTTTTCAGTTTTGCGTCCAACCCTAATTACAAGCCCATAATTTAAAAAGTAGCCGTAATATGCCCTCTTGACATATGGTACATATTAAAAAAGTTCAGTCCCTAAGGTAACTATTTTTGATTTTTTTTTTAAATTGTATATTTTTTTTTATAAAAAAAAAAATTGGGTTAACTATTGGGGAGTGTGGGAGGTGAGGGGTTCATTTTAAATGTAAAAAAAAAGTTGATGTATGAAAAAAAAAAGTTTGTAGATTTAATTTTACTATTTGGCTACAAGATGTCCTTGCGCATTACTTTTTATTGCGTACCTATAGTACGCTAAATAGGAAGCAATGTGCGCATTGCTTCCGCAAGATGTAAAAAAATGATTGTGGTACCTCTTTGATGCCTGCGACCATTCATATGGGGTCAGAGATTAACGAATAGGAACTGCATTCCCATTCATTCATCTTTCGGCTAACGATCGTCGGCGGCAACAAGCGCGCGCGGAGGGACGTAGTGGCTACATCCCTGCAAGGAGATATGGGATTAGGCAGGGACGTAGTTACTCGTCCTGGGGGAGGTGAAGTGGTTGAAATTGCTGTTGGGAAAAGGCGATCTGGAGCAGTTTGCAAAGGAAATGTGGTCCAAAATTCCAGATGAGAGGTGTTAGAAGCGTATTGATGGTTATAGGAAGCGGCAGATTTCATTAATTTTTTCCAAAGGGTGTGCAACCAAATAATGCCAATATTTTTGTCCAGCCTATTTTTGGAGTTTTGCGTGACATGAGAAATACTTGATTTTCTGGAAACATTTCCAGGGTGCTAACAATTTCGCCCATGACTGTATATGTTGTGCTATGGCAGCTAGTTTGTAAAAATAGGAATTAGAAAGGGCAAGGTGTTCCGAGGACCTGGGTAGTTATTAAGATTTAGGGGCTGCAATTCTGAGTTACCTGCCACTACATATGAGTGTTGAAATGCCAGACTTCAGATGCTTGACATCTTTTTTTGTTTAAAGCGGACATGCATTCAGAAAGTCATCTCTGCTCTAAAAGATACGCAACATCATAATAATCTTTAAACAAAAAACTGTATTTGTTGCAGCTGATACAATCCCTGAAATAAATCTGCACTGTTTCTACTTCCTGAATTATGGAAGCAGACATATTAACACCCTGTGCTTTCAAATGAGCCTATCTGCCATGGCAATCATGTGACACGGGGGGGGGATCAAATTACAACTTGTAATGAAATTAAATAGGCTAAACTCTCTTTATACATACAGGGTGCATTTCTCTATGTTTTCATTCTGTCCTGTGCAAGAGTTCAGGTCCACTTTAACCTCTTGACGACCAGCTAACGCCGATCGGCGTAAACTGGTCGTCTGCGGGTTACCATGGAAACGGCCGTTTCCATGTCAGTTCACGGAGGGTGTCTCCGTGAACAGCCGGAGAGCCGCCGATCGCGGCTCTCCGGCAAAATGTAAACGTGGGGAAGAAATCCCCGCTGTTTACATCATACGGCGCTGCTGCGCAGCAGCGCCGTAAGGCAGATCGGCGATCCCCGGCCTCTGATTGGCCGGGGATCGCCGGCATCTGATAGGCGGAAGCCTATCCTTCAATGCGCAGGACGGAACTCCGTCCTGCGCATTACGGAGAGAGGGAGGTAAGGAGGCAGAGGTCGGAAATGGCTGCGGAGGGGGGCTTTGAGGAGCCCCCCCCCCCCGCAAAACGCAGATAGCCGGCGGCGATCAGACCCCCCCCCGGCAGGACATCCCCCTAGTGGGGAAAAAAGGGGGGAAGTCTGATCGCCCTGGCATAATACTGATCTGTGCTGCAGGCTGGAGAGCCCACGCAGCACAGATCAGCCAATACAGCCCTGGTCGGCAAGTGAATTAAGTAGATTAGTGTATATGTTACGGCCAGAACCCGAAGTGTGGCCACTTCTAGTTCTGGCCGGCCACTTCGGGTTCTGGCCGGCCAATATGCGAAGTGGCCGCAGCGCTGCGGCCAATGTGAGAAATGTTTTGTTGACGCCGTCTCGCCGCGGCCAAATTGATGACAAACTTGCTTAATTTTAATGAAATGTAGCCGGCGGCAATGTCATAGATGAAGCCGCCGGCTTTCGCGCACTGCCTCTCCCCGATCCACCCTCCCTCCTCTCCCCGCCTCCCATTACAATACATAGCAGCCGGCGGGGACATGCAGCCGGAGAGTCGTTCGTCGCGGCAGGGGAATCCTGCCGTTCCTGCAGAGCGGGTGCTGGCAGAAGCGATGTCTGCAGCCTCCCCCGCTCTGCTGCCCCTGCTGCGACGAACGACTCTCCGGCTGCATGTCCCCGCCCGGCTGCTACGTATTGTATGGGAGGCGGCGAGAGGAGGGAGGGGGGATCGGGGAGAGGCAGTGCGCGAAAGCCGGCGGCTTCATCTATTCTATGACATTGCCGCCGGCTACATTTCATTAAATTAAGCAAGTTTGTCATCAATTTGGCCGGGCGAGACGGCTGTAAACATTACATTTCTCACATTGGCCGCAGCGCTGCGGCCACTTCGCATATTGGCCGGCCAGAACCCGAAGTGGCCGGCCAGAACTAGAAGTGGCTACACTTCGGGTTCTGGCCGTAACATATATAATGGATATAGAAGCCGGGGGAAACGAAATCTTCGATAGGGAGCATCTGTCTCGAGAGTGAAAGAGAAAAATCTATCCATTCTTTTATTCTTTTATTTTAAATCTATCCATCTGTCTGATTCATGTCAATGACATGGGTCAGATTCAGTATATATAATTGTGATGTATCATAAAAAAATTGATGCCTGTGTAGGTTACAGAATAGTTGGCTATGTGCAGGTTATGAGCTTGAGCCCAGTTATAGTCATTCTTTTGAGAAGTCAATTTGTAGAGGGATTATTTCCTTTTTATGGAACTTCATTTTAAAGAGGAGCTGTCAGCCATACTATCTCAGAAACAACACATATATAAGTAGATAAATACTTGCTCTTCCTACATAACATGTATTGCACTGTCCACGTTTTGATTTTAGTGATTTTTCTACAGTAAAAAAAGAGAAAATCCTTCTAAGCATTTCCCATTTTAACTGGCTATTTTGAAGCCAATTCTGATGTCACTTCCTCCCTTACTCTCCTCTGCCTGATTTGCCCGCCCTTCACTATAGAAAGTGCTTTGTCTTAGCATGAGAAATATTGGCCAGCATGATAAATAAGGTCAGCATCTGCAACAGTATGAGAGTTCACCTACACAAACCGCTCATAGTATTCAAAATCTGTTGACCCTCCTACTACATGGAGGTTGTACAAATGGCCAGTTATTGGCCAATCAATCATAATTGAAGGTGTGTACCAGGCTTTAGACTATGTAGGGAATGTATTGTGAGTGAGCTTCTTTGAGGGACAGTTAGAAATATGCCTATGTACACTGTTAACCCTCCTGGCAGTCTATTAAAAACCGCCAGGGGGCAGTGCAGCAGTTTTTCTTAAAAAAAATTTTTTAAAGCGTGTAGCGAGCCCAGGGCTCGCTACATGATAGCCGTTGTGCAGTGGCATCCCCCTACCCGCTTCGATCGCCTCCAGCGATCTCCGATCAGGAAATCCCATTCAAAGAACGGGATTTCCTGGAGGGCTTCCCCCGTCGCAATGGCGACTGGCGGGATGACGTCGACGACGACGTGACGTCATTGGGAGTTCCGATCCACCCCACAGCGCTGCCTGGTACTGATTGGCTAGGCAGCGCACAGGGTCTGGGGGCGGCGCGGCGAGCGGCGGGTAATCGGCGCGGAGCGGCGGCGATCAGAGTGCACACGCAGCCAGCAAAGTGCTAGCTGCGTGTTGTTAAACAAAAATTATGCAAATCGGCCCAGCAGGGCCTGAGAAAGCCTCCTGCACGGCTTACCGCCAGGAAGGTTAAGTGCTACAGGTGGTGTTAGTGAAATATAATTACATAATCATAATATGTGTAGCAAGCATGACACATTACAGCTGATTTAGTAAGGTTTGCAGCCCTTGTAGTCAGTGAGAAGTCTGTTTGTGTGGTTTGTTTACAGGTTATGAGACTGTTTTAAAATAACATATTGCTAATTCTTTCATCACGTGTTATAATTCCTAGTGAGTCACAGCAGTGTGTTTGTGTGCTCGTTTACTAATAAGTGTGCTACGAATGAAGCTGCATAGTTGCTTTAATGTCATGTTTGATTTTCTAGTCTTTAGTCACTGAATAGGTTGTCGTAAGCTAGAAATACATATTTGCATGGTGTCTCTCTTCTCTTTGTTTTTAGTAAATTTTATTGTCTATAATGAACATACAGATATATATCAAGTGGAGTCCAGTATGCTGTGCTTACAGGGGTTTTCCTGCACAAAGGCTCCATTTCTTTGAATAATGGAATTGCTCAAACTTCAAGAATAATTATTATTGTACTTCTTGTACATATTATTGTACATTTTTCACTGCCACTGTTTTAACCTGCACTGTAGTTGAATGACCTTTTACCACCCTGGCGTTCTATTAAGAGCGCCAGGTTGCATGAGCAGCAGTATTTTTAAAAAAAAAATGTTACCCTATCATGTAGCTAGCCTAGCGCTAGCTACATGATGCCCCCCTCCCTGCGCTATCCCTCCCACCCCTCCGATCACCGCCGCCGCACTCAGCCCAAAAGCAAATCCCGTTCTGAACGGGATCCCCTTTAGGGCTTCCCCCTGGCACTGATTGGCCAGGCTGCGCAGGGGTCTCGACGGGGGGCGGGGGGGGGGCGGATGGCGGCGAGCGGCGGAGATCAGGATCAACACGCAGCAAGAAAAGTGCTTGCTGCGTGTTTGAAAAAAAAAATTGTGAAAATCGGCCCAGCGGGGCCTGAGCTCGTCCATACCGCTAAGGAGATTAAAGTAGGCTGTTAAGGAATGTTTGTACTCTCTTACAAAAACAAAAACCTAATTGGACTGCAAGTTTGAATCTGAGCTGCCTTGCTGTCCTCACCTCCTCCAGCGGAGTCGGAGGTGTGCGCGCTGACGTCACGGAATACGAGGAAGGAGCAGGAAAGACAGTGCGGTGGCGTGTGACTCTGTTATGTCCGCGGTAGGAGCGTATGTACCCTCTGTCAACCTGTAATTTATGTGGCAATAAATTGGAAAGCTGGTTTTATGTGAAGATTCTCCTTGGCTGACATCTTTATATACGATAGGCTAAGATCCAAGACGCGCTTCTGGTGAGTGCAATCACATTGGGAGAGAGGCTGAAATCCCATATTTGGTGGAGGCACTACCCCCAGGAGTGCATGCAAGGGGTGCAGACTGTGTTTTTTAAAAACAATACTTTGCACTATGTGCGTATTTTAAATCTTTTCTCGGGTTGGAATGCGCAGTGAATCGTTGTGGAATATTATTATTTATATAGAGCTGACATCTTCCACAGCCCTTTACACAGTTCATAGTTTTGTTACTAATTCAGCGGAGCTCTCAATCTTACACCTACCATAGTCATATGTCTATCGTAGTCTAGAGCCAATTTTTAGGGGGAAGCCAGTGAACTTATCTGTATGTTTTTGGGATGTGGGAGGAAACAGGAGCGCCCGTAGAAAACTCACACAAACACAAGGAGAACATACAAACTCCTTGCAGATGTTTCCCTTGCTGGGATTTGAACCGGGGACCCAGTACTGCAAGGCCAGAGTGCCATCCACTATGCCACCGTGCTACCCACTTTTACAGTAATTTTCCAGGTTTTAGTATCAAGAAAACTTCCTATATCTATATAGTGCTGTATATTGATTGTAGCCCCACCCTCCCTGTGATGCTTTGCCTAGACTGTTTAGCTACATGGAATTCTCCTCCCAGAGCATTCTGGCATTATTTTTACTGCCTTCAGAATTATCAGAAACATATATTCTGTAGAGCTGCACCTGATAGGCCTTAAAGTGAACCCAAGGTGAAAGTTATATGGAGGCTGCCATATTCATTTACTTTTAAGCACTACCAGTTGCCAGGCTGTCCTGCTGATCCTCTGGCTCTAATACTTTCAGCCGTAGACCCTGAACAAGCATATGCAAATCAGGTGTTTATGACATTATTGTCAAATCTGACAAGATTAGCTGCATGCTTGTTTCTGGTGACACTACTGCAGCCAAATAGATCGGCAGAGTTGTCAGTCGACTAGTATTGTTTAAGAGGAAACAAATATGGCAGCCTCCATATCACTCTCACCTCAGGTTCACTTTAGGAGGTCACCACCTTTGATCCATTTCAGAATGCAAATGTGAGGAAAAATTTCACAATAGGAAAACAATGACTAAACAAGGCAATGTTCTTACCATCTTCATAGTCTTAGTCGTTGGACCAGATGGCCTATAGGCCACAGGTCCTCAAGCTAATTAAAGAGACACTGAAGACTCATAAAAATCCTCTTTTCACTTCAAAAATCTGTTTCTCATCCCTGCCCTGCCTAAAAGGCTGCATCCCTGTGGCTATAATCTAACTAAATCCCCCCTAACTCCCCCCTCCCTTTCCCCGCAAAATCCACGACTTTCTTGGTCGTGGATGTTGCTGCTGTTGGTGGCAGAGCTTTCAGCCGCAGCTCTGCCTCCATTCGCGTCTATCAACTGCGGATCTCTGCCTCTCCCCCGCCCTTCTCAGTGAAGGAAGATTAAGAGAGGTGGGGGAGAGGCGGCGATCCGGGCTGATAGACGCGCTGAGAGGCAGAGCTGCAGCTGAAAGCTCGGCCTCTCACGGAAGTGCTGCCCGGATTACCCCCGGGGAGTTTGGGGGGATTAAGTTAAATTGAAGCCGCGAGGATGCAGTGTTTTAGGTAGGGCAGGGATGAGAAACAGATTTTTGAAGTAAAAAGCTGATTTTTAAGAGACTTCCGAGTCTCTTTAAATCTAAGCAAAACATATTACCCTCGATTAAAGGGAACCTAAAGCAAGGCTTCCATATTTATTGCCTTTTAACCACTTGCCGACCACCCACTGCCTATGGGCGTCGGCAAAGTGGCACCCCCAGGACTGCGTAATGCCGATCGGCGGCGGCTCCTGGTGGACTGAATTGCCGGGGATCGCACGCAGTGATGCGCGTGCATCCGCCGGCATTAGGCTTCGCCCACCCGTGACATCAACCCGCCGGCCAATTAGCAGCAACGGCGGGTTGTTAACCCCCAATCTGCCGCAAAGTAAGCGTATAATATGCTTTGTAATGTATACAAAGCGTATTATACAGGCTGCCTCCTGCCCTGGTGGTCCCAGTGATCGAGGGACCACCAGGGCAGGAGGCAGCCCCCCTAGTAAACACATACACACACTGATCCTGCCCCTGATCGCCCACAGCACCCCTCAGACCCCCCCTCCCCTATCACCCCCTCAGACCACTGTTTGCACCCAATCACCCCCCTAATCACCCATCAATCACTCCCTGTCACTATCTGTCAACGCTATATTTTAGATTAGGTCCTAAACTGCCCCCTGGGGGCTCCTGATCACACACACACACCCTCAGATCCTCCTCAACCCCCCCCCCCCCGACCCCACCCCTGTGTACTGTATACATCTATCCTCCCCTGTAATCACCCACTGATCACCTGTCAATCACCCCCTGTCACCACCTGTCACTGCCACCCATCAGATCAGACCCTAACCTGCCACTAGCGGGCACCTGATCACCTGCCCACACCCTCAGATCGCCCGCAGACCCACCCTCCAATCACCTCCCAAGTGCATTGTTTACATCTGTTCTCCCCTCTAATCACCCACTGATCACCCATCAATCACCCCCTGTCACCACCTGTCACTGCTACCCATCAGATCAGACCCTCATCTGCCCCTTGCGGGCACCCAATCACCCGCCCACACACTCAGATCGCCCTCAGACCAAACACCCCCCCCCGATCACCTTGCTAGTGCATTGCTTGCATCTATTCTCCACTCTAATCACACCCTGATCACCTATCAAATAACCGTCACCACCTGTCACTGCTACCCATCAGATCAGACCTTAATCTGCCCCTTGCGGGCACCCAATTACTCGCCCACACCCTCAAACACCCCTGATCACCTCCCCAGTGCATTGCTTGCATCTATTCCCCCCTCTAATCACACCCTGAGACACCCATCAATCACCACCTGTCACCACCTAGCACACCTACCCATCAGATCAGGCCCTAATTTGCCCCGTGTGGGCTCCTGATCACTCGGCCAAACCCCCAGATCCCCCTCAGACCCCCTTCCGATCACCTCGCCAGTGCATTGATTGCATCTATTCTCCCCTCTAATCTCCCACTGAGACACCCATCAATCACCTCCTGTCACCCCCTAGCACTCCTATCCATCAGATCAGGCCCTAATCTGCCCCCTGCGGGCTTCTGATCACCCGGCCAAACCCTCACCCGCCCCACCGCAGTGACAGAATTTTTTTCCTGATCACTGCTGGTCTCTACAAATTAATTGTGGCTGAGACCAGCCGTTATGCCACACAATACGCAACCGCCAATCCAAGAAGCTACCAAGCCCAGCCTTTTCGGTGGAAACCACTCCAAGTTTCCGAACGTAACATTTTTGGGGGGCCTTCTCCCTAACATGGGTCTAGTCAAAAAGAATGTATTGCGGTCCTATTGGTCTACGCACCCAATACATCATATGCCCATGTTCTCTGCTGCCATGTCCAGGTCACGATTTGAGAACATCCTGCGCTTCCTGCACTTTAGTGCCAATACAACCTGTCATCTCAGAGGCCACCCTGCTTGTGACCGGTTCCAAAAAATTCAGCCCCTCATAGACCACCTGTCACCAACATTTGCAGGTGCTTATACCCCTGAACAGTCATTTTGAGGCATTTGGTTTCCAGACTACTCCTCACAGTTTTGGGCCCCTAAAATGCCAGGGCAGTATAGGAACCCCACAAGTGACCCCATTTTAGAATGAAGACACCCCAAGGTATTCCGTTAGGTGTAAGATGAGTTCATAGAAGATTTTATTTTTTTTCAAAAGTTAGTGGAAAATGGCACTTTGTGAAAAAAAACAATAAAATTCAATTTCCGCTAACTTGTGACAAAAAATAAAATCTTCTATGAACTCACCATACACCTAACGGAATACCTTGGGGTGTCTTCTTTTTAAAATGGGATCACTTGTGGGATTCCTATACTGCCCTGACATTTTATGGGCCCTAAACCGTGAGGAGTAGTCTTGAAACCAAATGTCTCAAAATTACCTGTGAAATCCTAAAGGTACTCATTGGACTTTGGGCCCCTTAGCGCAGTTAGGGTGCAAAAAAGTGCCACACGTGGTATCACCGTACTCAGGAGAAGTGCTGGGTGGGAGAAATATCTCTGTAAATGGACAATTGTGTATAAAAAAATCAAAAAATTGTCATTTACAGAGATATTTCTCCCACCCAGCATGGGTATATGTAAAAATACACCCCATAAGATAATAATTGAACCGATTAGTGTCAGATAATTAAACATTGCCTCTTTGCAGCTCTCGTGTCTGCACATTTGTTTACTTGCCCAGCCATGACGTACAGGGATCCCTCGTAGCTGTGGCAACCTTTGCCCATGGATTAATACTTATGTGCTTTACTATGCTTGGAAGAGTTGTTCCACCCACATCACTATAATAGCAGGACTGTGTATCCACTTCCAATCTCTATCAGCCCATTGAGACAGCTGGGGGTCAGACCGGAGGTATGTCTCTACCCGAGATACTTATCGCGGTGACTTTGTGCACTGCTCATTTGTGCACCTGGCCGTGGAACTTTAGCTGTTCACTTTGGCTTTGAATGCTGGATATGTCAAGTTCTGAGGAGGATTACATCTCAGACGCAGTGGTTATTGGCAGCATCGCCATTACTGTACAAGGTGACCATGTCACAGCAGGAAGAGAACATTTTTACCATTTTGAATTCATTTATACTATATCGCTAATTACATGCCCTTATTTGCAAAAATCGTGACATACGCATTAAAAAAGTCCCTAGGGTAACTATTTATGTATTTTTTTTAAATGTCACTTTCTTAACAAGTGTATTTTTTTAATAACTGGGGGGGGGGGGGGGTGTTGTAAGGAGTTTATTAATGGGTGATTTATTTGTTTCATTTCATGTATGCACCGTGGGCAGCACGGTGGCGTAATGGTTAGCTCTCTCGCCTTGCAGCGCTGGGTCCCTGGTTCGAATCCCAGCCAGGGCACTATCTGCAAAGAGTTTGTATGTTCTCTCCGTGTCTGCGTGGGTTTCCTCCGGGCACTCCGGTTTCCTCCCACATTCCAAAAACATACGGATAAGTTAATTGGCTCCCCCTAAACTTGGCCCTAGACTACGGTACTTACACTACATAATATAGACATATGGCAATGGTAGGGATTAGATTGTGAGCTCCTTTGAGGGACAGTTAGTGACAAGATATATATATACACTGTACAGCGCTGCGTAATATGTCGGCGCTATATAAATACTAAATAATAATAATAAAAGTGTATGTAGGTGTACCTCTAGCATCTCACTGATGCCGTAACGAGTAAACGGCTCTTTGATCAGGTTTGGGAACACCTGTTCCCATTCACCAATCAGTATACACACAGGGGCAGCAACAACACGTGCAAAGCAAGTGCGGTGGACGATAGTTGTGAGGTACGAATATCTACACGTCTGTAGCTAAGATGAAGTCTCAAGGGGCCGGTCCGATAACTAGTTAAAATATCATTCCGGAAACTTAATTTTTGAAGATGAAGCTAAAGCTGAAATATTAATTGCATAGTTTGATGATCCTAGGAACTAGTACAAATTAGGTAAATTTCTTTCCTGCACCCTCACAAATTATTGTGGGCGCAGGACAGAAATTTAGCAAATTTTTACTTGTTCATTTTTTTTCCCTTGAACTGACAAACTGATGCCTTTTTTTCCAAACAAACTATGTTCCTACAGTATTTTAAGCCTGGTACACACATCCAATTTTGATTGGCCAATTTTACCACTTTCGTGTAGTATAAGAGCTTGCGGACACAATCTTTTTATAGTGTTCAAAGTCTGTTGGCCCTCATTCTACATGTAGGTGGTAAAATAGATCAGAGATTGACCAATCAAAATTTGATGTGTGTATGCACCTTAAGGCCTCTTTCCCACTAAGACGCAACATTAGATGCGATGTTAAGGTCGCACAACGTGCCCCTAACGCAACGCATGGTGGTCGTATTAGAGGACGCTACATAGAGCCGCGTTAAAGCAGTAGGATCAGCCATACTATGCCAGGGGAAAAAAAAACACATATATAAGTAGATAAATACTTTATCTACTTACATAACACATGTATTATACTCTCCATGTTTTGATTTCAGTGAATGTTATATAGTAAATTACGAGAATTCTGTTCCTGGTGAGGGCCATGTCTTTTGCCCACAGTTAAGGCTAACTCGTGATGTCATTTCTGCCCTTTACTTTTTTTCTTGTCTCCTCCAATAGCTGAGTCACCTCAGCCATGCTTGTAAACACAAGTGAGTAGGGGATTAGGTTTCAGATAAGCAGCTGGCAGGGAAATAAAGGGAAGAGGAGGAATAGATTATAGATAAAAAGAACCCCCAGCATGCAATTCTTTGGCACCGACTACTAAAGGGCCAGTGCTCCTTAAGTATGTGATAACTCCAAATCATAACCGCAGAAAAAGTTTTGAATGCAGGCTTAGCATCTTTATCACTTAATACACTCAGACCAGTTGCTGTTGGAATTTGATTTTTATGGTGACGATACCGCTTTAAGCGGCTCGTGATGCATACTTTTTGACGCATGCGCCGGTGGAGACCACGTGGGCGGAACACTCCGCGTCACGTGGTCCCACCAGTCAATAAGCGGCCGCTCCAGGAAGAAAACACTGCAGTGCAGTGAATATTAATTAGCCATGTGGCTGGGATCACTAGCGGACTCTCCCCTCCTCCTCGTGCACGGAAAAAACAACATTACTGAGCATGTGCACACAGTATAACCCGGCTAATAACGTGTATAAAGTACTGCATGCAGTACTTTAACTTAACGTGCAACGTTACAATGTAACGCAATGTGGGCACTATGAACAGCCCATTGATTTTTCATTACTGTGCGTTGGGCTGCGTTACAGGCGGCTGTAACGTCCCACTGTGAAAGCAGCCTAAAGTAAACCTGAAATGAAAGAAAAGTAAAGTTTATACATACCTGGGGCTTCCTCCAGCCCCCTCTAAGTCGATTGCTCCCTTGCCATCCTCCTCCTCCTCCTGGATCCATCGGTAGATGCCCTGTTATGTTCACCAGTCTGAGCATACTGTGCATGCGTGGCATGGCTGCGCGCACGTGCCCTGACCCGCTCTCGTTGCCGGGAGCATTTGTGCCTGCGCAGTACTACTGATTCTACAGAGTACTATTCTCTGCGCAGGCAGAGAATGCCGCAGGAGCGCAACGGGGGAGCGTGTGCAGCTGGACTGCTCCTGCCCGGACTGCTGAAGATAACAAGGCATCTACCAGTGGATCCAGGAGGAGGAGGATGGTAAGAGAGCGATTGGTCTGGTTGGGCTGGAGGAAGCCCCAGTATGTATAGTTTTCCCCCCTGCTATCTCAGGTACACTTTAACATTCAGCTTGATTGAATAGCAAGCTTAGTTGGATGCCCTACGTGTGAAATACAGTGTCTTGAGCTGAGAGATGATTGGCAGGTGGGTCAGAGTGTTTTCCATTTGCTAGCACCACCAAGCAGCCACTGACTAAGCTTAACATCTGCTGGTGAATAGTTATCCCAAAAAAGGTAATCCAATGATTTTTGCACTCTGAGAGGAAAATGCTCTTTCAGCTGGGTCTGTAGATAACCTACACTTTGGCTGTTGTGCTTAACTAATTTTGTTTTTTACCACTTTACCCCCGCGCGTACGTATTTCTCCGCCCCTTTTTCCATCCTTTAAAAACCAGGGACGGAGAAACACGTACTTTCCGCGTTCCCGACGCTGCCCGCGCTCCCGCTCGTAAACACGCCGCCGCCCGCTCGCCCAGAGATCAATGAACGGGAAAATCCATTCCCGTTCGTTGATCTAAGCCCCGCAATGATCAGCTGCTCTCCTATGGGCAGCGCGATCATTGTGAGAAAAAACTCACGTGTCCAGCCTCCTTATTCTTCCTCCAAGCTTCCGGAAGGAAGCTTGGAGGTCGCATTAAAACAAAAAGTTACTGTGGCCATCTTGTGGCCAAATAGTAAACTACACCCTACACATTTTTCACATACAAATAAATGACTTTTACACATAAAATTAACTCATTACCTCCCACACTCCCCATTTTTTTTTTTTTTTTGTAATTAAAAAAAAATTAAAAAATTTACAATTAAAAAAAATACATAAATAGTTACCTTAGGGACTGAACTTTTTAAATATTTATGTCAATAGGGTATAACACTGTTACTTTATAAACTATGGGCTTGTAATTAGGGATGGACGCAAAACTGAAAAAAATGCACCTTTATTTCCAAATAAAATATTGGCGCCAAACATTGTGATAGGGACATAATTTAAATGGTTTTATAACCGGGACAAAAGGGCAAATACGTTTCATGGGTTTTAATTACAGTAGCATGCATTATTTAAAAACTATAATGGCCGAAAACTGAAAAATAATTATTTTTTTCCCCACATTTTTCCTATTTTCCCATTAAAACACATTTAGAAAAAAATAATTCTTGGCATAATGTCCCACCTAAAGAAAGCCTAATTGGTGGCGAAAAAAACAAGATATAGTTCATTTCATTGCGATAAGTAATAATAAAGTTATAGACGAATGAATGGAAGGAGCGCTGAAAGGTGAAAATTGCTCTGGTGCTCAGGGGGTAAAACCCCTCAGTGGTGAAGTGGTTAAAGTTTAGATAGATATTGCTCTTGGACAGATACAGATAGCCTCTTGGAGTCCGGGAAGTGAGCGCTGACAGTGCATTGTGAGCATGTGGTTACATCCCCATTCTACCCATGTGACCATATGCCAGCCCTGTTTTATGTGGGGGGGCATGGCTATGATTATTTATGTAGTTGAACTCTACTTCCTGGAAGCTTTGACTGTAGAGTGGCTGCCACAGATTTCTGTAGTCTTGTTTTTCCATGCAAGCAGTATAGATGGAATAGTAAAACTGTATGCAAATACTGTGAAGCTTTTGGCCTCTTTACAGGAACTGCTGAAGGCTCATCGCCTTTCAGCTGCTTCTGTCCACCAGCCAGATGCTTGCTAGCGCTCTACACTGGCAGTGAACAGGGGGCCCTCCCCTATGTAGTTGTATCCGTGCTCATACACAATATTACTGGTGTTACCGAATGCCGCCATTCGGCTACATTTAATTGCGGCTGAATGGCACTTGTGGCCGGCAGCCGGGCAGAACTACTCATAAATTGAGCAGTTCAGCTGTTTGTCCGTGGAAAAGGGGCCTTAGTTGAGCACCCCATGGAAGGAGCGCTCTGTACTAAATAGTAGTGAGAAAGTGCCTCATACATCACTCTAAAAGTCTTTTTGATGCATTATAAATAATAGCCTGAACTGGGGCTTTTAAGGTTTTGCTGAATGTATTTAATACGCTATTTTTACGCTTCGGTAGGACGCTTTTACGCATGGTTGCAGTTGAGGAATTTACGTGTACGTTTTTACGCATTATCAGGACGCTTTTACGCATGGAAGTGGCGGACGTCATTGACGTCAATTCGTTCCGTTTTTCGGCAGTACGCTTCTCGCATTGCCCTCTGGGAGATTGAGAGGAGCGTTATGACAGTGCTGTGGTTTCCCATCAGGTCCTCCTGACTTGGTAAGTGCTGATTGGCCATTAAGGATATGACACTTTTTAAATCATGCTGTGGTAACGGCTGCTGATTTACATATCTGTTCCCCATCAGGTCCTCTCATTATGCTTTGCCCTGTGATTGGACATTCATGCTTTTTTGTATTGTGATGTTATCTGATTGGTCCATGTGACCTTATTGAAACTGTATATAAATGCCATTGTGTTTGTTATCTCTTTTGAGTGAGCCTTTACAGCTTGAGGAAGGAGTTTGCCTCCGAAACAGTGTCTGTCGCTGTCCCTGGGCTTTATCTTTATGCAATAAAGAGCTTGAATACATCCACATGGTGCTGCTGACCTCTTCTACTTATGCTTTGGGAGCTGCTGGACTACAGCGCCATATCAGCTTAGCACACGGATACCCTCACTAGGGTGCCTATCGACTGTGGTGTAACATGGATATGGTCCGAGATGTTGGCACCGTGAGTGGTAATGAACGCAACCTGGCGGCCATCACCCTTGCCTATGCGGTTGAAGAGGCGGCACAGATAATGGCAGAGGCGGCTGGTGAGACCTCCTTCCTACAAAAAATGGATCCTAAGCCCCTGAAAAGGGAACTGGAACAGCTGAAGCGTCGGCGCATTGACCTCGACTTGCACGCCAAAACTTTGGCAGAGTACCACAGATGTGGACGTATTCCAAGACAGATGAGAGCTAATGTGGCCCCACTTCTCTTCCCTAGAGATTGTGATTTCTGTGTTGGATGGGAACATATTTGGAATAAAGCGGCCTTCGACGCCATGGTACACACTGTGGTGAGAATTCGTAAGAAGCTTCCAGTGATTGATTCTAAGATCTCTACGATCGAATCTAGCCTGGAGGAACTTTTGCCTGTTAAGGAGCTTACTCAGTATGAGGATCAACCACAACTCCGTATGGACACCTACCTGAATACAGGTGAGGAGGAGAAACGTATGAAGTTCCAGCAGGACGCAATGGATTATTCCTCGGGCTTCGTATATGCCTGGCAGAAGGCTCCAAGTGCTCGTAAAAGGAGACCCCCCTTCCAAAGACCAAGGCGTCCAGGCAAACCAGGCCAACCTAAGGGACCGGCTCCGTCTAACAGTGAGGCATCATCGGATGTCCCAGTATCCTCTGGGGGTGAGAGTTCACCTACTACACATCGAAAAAACGAAGAGGGGGCAAACGGTACAAGCAAAGATGCCGGAAGCAACAAGGAGGTCCCCAAAACCAACAAAAGGAATCTTCGACAACGCAAAAATTAGTTGTCAATATTTCACATCATGTGCTTTTGAATGAAGAAACTAAGGCCCTTAATCATGGTTTGGATTTCTGCCCCACCAACCCTCCGGATTTTTTCCTCATAGAACAGGAATGCTATCGCTTCCTGCGAAGCATTAAATTGAAGGCCTTCTTCTCCACTAATAATTTTTTACCTCGACAACGGATTGAAAGGGAAGGACTCTTTTCACTAAGGGACTACCAGCTTACGAATAAGAGTTCCTTTGTTCCACCCAGCCACCCTACTATTGATATTTTTGCTTCTAAATTGATGGATGGAATTAAGGCGATGGAGCTGGACTTTAACAATGGTCATTTGAAGATCAAATTAAATTTAAGTAGTTCTTAAAGGGATGTGCTGGCTTCTGTACAGAGGAACTCTGATATCACTGTTCGGGTAGCAGATAAAGGGGGAGCAGTAGTGGTCATGGACACTAGTTATTACAGAGAGGAGATTTTGTTGCAGCTTGACCATACTTCAGTCTATAAGAAATTGAATTGATTGAAATGCATGATAGCTTTCATCTTCCTGTTAATTTGAATCGTATTTGTTACAGCAAATAAAAAGAAATGTTAGAAAATTGTACAATGACTGCTATAAAATCACACGACACATTCAAATTATTTCCCATAAAATGAAAAAAAAAATGTTTGAACAGAATATTATGTTAATACACTGTAAGATTACTAAAATTGTTCCTTATTCTGCAAAATATGTACTTATGTCTTATTGATCTCTTCAGGTGAATCCTGCAGCTGGTCTGGTGTCTATTCTAAAGAAACGGAATGACAACGAAGGAGACAAGCCTTCCCAGTCATTGCAAAAACAGGCAAAGAGGAAAGTACGTTTTCAAGAAACCGAAGATCCACTTGACCAAGGTTGTATTTTCCCAATTTTCATTTTTTTTTTTTAAATTATTGAATAGATATGCAGAAATATATAAAACTTGTGAGAAAATTCTTAATAACAGAACCTGGGTGCGCTGGGCCGAGACATGTTACACTCAAAAGCTCAAGACAAGAAAGTAATACCTTATATATACCTAATACACAGGTTCTGTTCCAAGAGATTGTTTGTAAGTTGAGTCCTGTGTTATACATAGTGAAACGTGGATTAATGATTTACTTCTAGATAACTCTGGATTTGGATGTAGAGTTTAAACTATGTTTTTTTATTGTTTTTAATTTGCTTTTAATGCGTTTCAAACTACTTATAACAACATATAAAAATTACTTCTAACAGCATATACAGTACTGTGACATTTAACAACAAAAGTATGTAATAAAAAGTATTGTATATTTTGTACATGAAGATAACTTTGTATCTCTGAAATGTTGTAGCTCAAGTTGTTTGTAAGTAGGGGACTGTCTGTATACAGAATAGTTTTCTAGGTGTATTTTTTTTTTCCAATCACTCACTCATCTCAAAACATCTACTCATACCTGGTAGTTTGCATGATGCCACATGCATTCCATTCTATATAAATACACGAGATATTAGCTAGATTGCTTCTCCCATCTATAAAACTTAAAGGACAACTATCAAAGTTAAAGGAACTCCAAGGAGTAGTTAAAAACAAAATTGGAACTTACCTGGGGCTTTCTCCAGCCCATCGTAGCTCGAGAGGTCCCCTGGCGTCGTATTGGCTCCTCTGCCAGTCCCTCCGCATCACGACCAGCGACACCGAGGCCAAGTGTCAGGCTGACACTTCCTGAATGAAGACGCTGGTCGTCATCACGCCGGTCAATATGTGACAGTACTGCGCATGTGCGGTTTTCTAACTGTAAACCGCGCATGCATAGTACTGTCACGCCGGCCGCCGTGAAGACGCGTAGTGGCCGGTGTGAAGACGACGAGCGTCATCGTTCAGGAAGTGTCAGCCCGACACTCAGCCCCGGTGTTGCTGCTCGTGACTTCTGTGGAGGGAGAGGAGCCAAGAGGACGCCGGGGGACCTCCCGACCTATGGTGGGCTGGAGAAAGCCCCAGGTAAGTTCCGAATTTGTTTTTAACTACTCCTTGGAGTCCCTTACAATACAACAGCTTTTTTTTCATGTTTTATGTGAAGAAAATTTACAGAGAACAGTTTTCACTGTGTGCATTACTATGGAGGACTGTGTCAAGCACATCCAACATACATAAGCAATCTTCGCTGGCTGTAATCCTATGAGTAAAATGTATTCAAAATGATAGAAAGCAGAAATATACAGTAGCAGTAAAAAGTATGTGAACCCTTTGGAATTATAAGGATTTCTGCACCACTTGGTAATAAAATGTGATCTAATCTTCGTCTAAGTCACAATAGACTATATACAGTCTGAGTAAACTAATACCACACAGATAATTAAATGTTTCCATGTTTTTATTGAACACACCATGTAAACATTCACAATGCAGATGGAAAAAGTATGTGAACCCTAGGATGTACTAACTGGTTGAACCTCCTTTGGCAGCAATAACTTCAACCAAACATTTCCTGTAGTTGCAGATCAGACGTGCACAACGGTCAGGAGTAATTTTTGACCATTCCTCTTTACAGAACTGTTTCAAATTCAGCATTATTCTTTGGATGTCTGATGTAAATCGCTCTCTTGAGGTCATGTCACAACATCTCAATCGGGATGAGGTCAGGACTCTGACTGGGCCACTCCAGAAGGTTTATTTTCTTATGTTTAAGCCATTCTGTTGTTGATTTACTTCTATGCTTTAAGTTGTTGTCCTGTTGCAACACCCATCTTCTGCTGAGCTTCAGCTGGTGGCCAGATGGCCTTACGTTCTTCCGCAAAATGTCTTGATAAACTTTGGAATTCATTTATCCTTCAATGATCGCAATCTGTCCAGGCCCTGATGCAACAAAGCAGCCCCAAACCATGATGCCCCCACTATAATACTTCACAGTTGGGATGAGGTTTTGATGTTGGTGTGCTGTGCCTTGTTTTTTCCTCACATAGGCTATCATTCATGAACAGGCTGTCGGTAAACAGAATCAGTGCGGGAAAACGCCGCTGGCGGATTTTTAGACTTCTGGGTGGGCATTCATGAAGATGTATCCATGTGCGGAAGCAGTGCGGAGATTCCCCGAACTAAGCTGGCGGTAGGCAGGCGGTAGGCTTGCGGAGACACGGAAGCTGCCGAGTTGATACATTTCTCCGTGTTCCGCTCTGCTGCAGCTGCCTGGGAGGT
This sequence comes from Hyperolius riggenbachi, assembly GCF_040937935.1. Lineage (NCBI taxonomy): Eukaryota > Metazoa > Chordata > Amphibia > Anura > Hyperoliidae > Hyperolius > Hyperolius riggenbachi. Next base: position 359,925,977 of record NC_090649.1, on the reverse strand, counting down.
CTGTGTGTCTTTATTCACTTACATTAGTATCGCCACATCAGAGGCAGCGGTACTTCCCGACCTCACACCGCTTGCGGTGATCTTCATGAATGAACATTTTGCTACATTTGTACCGATAATCACCGCACAAGGCGGTGATTTATCACTCTGCTCAGTAGTGTCATTTTTCCATGCGGAAAGAGGCTTTATGAATGCTGACTTTGCCGAGTGGTCGGTAAAGTCAGCTGTTTTAAGCATTTCCGCATGCGGAAATGCTTTATGAATGATAGCCATAGTGTTGTGTGTTTCTTCTAAACAACTCAACTTTTGTCTCATCTGTCCACAGAATATTTTGCCAGTACTGCTGTGGAACATCCAGGTACTCATTTGTAAACTTTAAAAGTGCAGCAATGTTTTTTTTTTTTTTTTTTTTTTTTTTTACAACAGATGCTTACTTTGTAGCATCCTCCCATGAACTCCATTCTTGTTTAGTGTTTTACGTATCATAGATTCACTAACAGGGATGTTAGCATATGCCAGAGACTTTTGTAAGTCATTAGCTTATTGAGCATTTTGTGCTGTGCTCTTGCAGTCATCTTAACAGGAAGGCCACTCCTAGGGAGAGTAGCAGCAGTGCTGAACTTTCTCCATTTATAGATAATTTGTCTTACAGTGGACTGATGAACAGCAAGGATTTTGAAGATACTTTTATAACTCTTTCCAGCTTCGTACAAGTAAAAGTTCTTAATTGTAGGTCTTCTGAGAGCTCTTTTGTGCCTGGCATCATTCACATCAGGCAATGCTTCTAGGGAAAAGCAAATCCAAAACTGGTGAGTGTATAGGGCAGGACAGCTGTAACCAACACCTCCAAACTCATCTCATTGATTGGACTCCAGCTGGCTAACACCTCACTCCAATTAGCTGTTGGAGATGTCATTAGTCTATGGGTTCACATACTTTTTCCACCTGCACTGTGAATGTTTACATGGTGTGTTCAATAAAAACATAGAAACATTTAATTATTTGTGTGGTATTAGTTCAAGCAGACTGTGATTGTCTATTGTTGTGACTTAGATGAAGATCAGATCATATTTTATGACCAATTTCTGCAGAAATTCTTATAGTTCCAAAGTGTTCACATACTTTTTACTGCTACTGTAGCTTCAAATAGGTGTGTAAATAACTCATCAGCTGCAGCTCTGTGTGCCTGATCCTATCTGTCTCTCTCGATCTCTCTCTCTCTCTCTCTCTCTCTCTCTCTCTCTCTCTCTCTCTCTCTCTCTCTCTGCCTCGCAGTGTAAACAGTTTACAGACTGGAAGAGGTCATTCTGTATTGGGGGAAGCATGCAAGAACAGGAAAAAGTACAGGTCTCTCTCTTCAGATCCTTCTCTGTAGCTGACAAATCCCTCAGCTGTCATCGTATGAAAAAGCAGTGTGTGTAAGCAGTACAGAAGCAAACAGTAAATCATTCCTCTGTGAATAGTAACAGAGAATTGGAACCTATCTACATGGTATAGCTCTAGCCTGACACCAACACAAACTGTTGCAAACAGGTTGTAAACAAAGTATTTTTTTTTCACACAGCCTGTGATGAGAGACTTCTGCAAAGCTTTCTATTCTTGCTGGCAAAAAGCTCTATGGGTATGTGGGGTTTACAGAAGGACAGTTTCTTTGATAGTTGATCTTTAAGCTGCATACACATTATACTATACTCTGAGGTGGTTGTTAGTGGCCATCTCGGCCATGAATCCAACATGTGTGCAGGTGTCCCTAAAGCTCAATAGATCTTGGCAGGGGACACAAATTTAGTCCAAATTGTGCGTGGTTTTGCATCTTAAAGTAAACCTGAACTGAAAATAAACTTAAGGGATAACTAAAGTGAATGTGAAGCTAATTTAAAAAAACAAAACAAACAGATACTTACCTAAGGAAAGGCTCTGGGTCCTAATGAGCCTTCCTGTTCCTCTCACGGTTCCATCACTGGATCCCCGGTTCAAATCTCCCGCCACGGGAGGATTTGGTAGTCTTCGGGAACCAGAGTGCTCCCGAAGATGGTTGGTTCTGTACTGTGCATGCGCAAGCGCACCTACTCGCACATACGCAATACAGAGCTAACCATCTTCGGGAGCACTCCAGCTCCTGAAGCCTCGGGCAGCGATCGGAGACTGCTAACAGGGGAGCCAGTGGTGGAATGCGGGGACCGTAGGAGGAACGGGAAGTCTCAAGAGGACCCAGAGCCTTTCCTTTCCTTTGGTGAGTATCTTTTCTTTTTTTATCAGTTAAAATATAGTGCATGTAAACATATACAATGAGGAAGTATATTTCTTCCAGAGTAAAATGAGCCATAATTTACTTTTCTCTGGGGTTGTTGTCACTTACAGTAGGTAGTATAAATCTGACAGAACGGACAGGTTTTGGACTAGCCCATCTCCTCATGGGGGTTTCAAATGGATTTCTTTATTTTCAAAATGCACTTAGTGAATGGCAGTTGCTCCGTTCAACTACCAAAAAAAGTGTACGGTGAGCAGGGAGGCTGGCCAGCATCTTTTTCAGGGAGTGTCTTTATAAAGGATAAAGGTCATGCTGAGAATCCCCTATGGAGAGATGGACTAGCCCAAAACCTGTCGGTAATGTCAGATTTCTACTACTTACTGTAAATGCCAGCAACATAGGAGAAAAATAATTTATGGCTCATTTTACTCAGGAAGAAAGATACTTCTTATTTGAATGTGTTTTAAATTTTAAGAGTTTTGTGACGGTTCCTCTTTTTCCTCTTCTAGTTTTACATGTATACCTATGTAATTTATTCACAATAAGTTACTGAGAGGGTTAAGTGCTATCTAGACATTGTTTTAAGGTGCATGCACATTCGTTTAAACTTAACAGAGATGGCCCCAACTGGCTGCCTCTGCCAAGAATCAAGTTACTCCAGCATGTTGCTGAAAGATTCAAAGCAATGGATCTGGTCAGCGAAGTGGGATGCCCCCCTCCTTACCACTCATGCCAGAATCTGCCCCATCTCATTCCCCCCCCCCCCCCCCCCCCCCAAATTGGCAACAGAATGCATTGTTAGCTTGTATTGTAGGTCTATGATGCACCTGTATAGCACTTTCTTCTAAATTTCCACCCAAGGTATTGATTCCTTATCCCTGCAAGTAACAATAATTGTGCTGTTGTGTGCACCCTTAAATGAAGACATTATCAGGTAGTTGTCTGGCTTTTTAGCTGCTGCTGAAAACATTACTAATGAATTTGACGCTGCTTAATATGTTGGTGCGTTACAAATAAAATAAATTAGTATTACTAATTAATTAAGGTATGTTCAGACAGTCCTTTACTTACAAACACTGGAGTTACAAAGGTCTCGTACGTGGAAAGCTGTCCTTATGTGCAAAATGTACTGTTTTGATATATACTTTTATCACATATTACAGTATTGTATAAACCAGGCATCGGCACTCTATGTCCGGAAGACCATATGCAGTCCATTAATTTTTTTTTAATCTGGCACTCCGCTTCATCCCTGCATCCAGTGATGTACTATATTTACAATAATGTGGGAGAGACGGCTCCCTTGCCCTTTCCCTCCCTTCCTATGCAGAGTTGCAAATGAAGCATAAATGAGATGGCTTAGCTTCCTTCCATAATCTCCCTTCAGCCATGCATCCAGCGTCCCATCTCCATGATTACAGTGCCATCTCATCATGTGACACACTGTCAGTACATGCTAGCTGAGCACATGGCAAGACACACTATAGCCATAGAGATATGAGTTGCATGGCTAAATTCAGACCTCGCCATAAATTGAGAGCCTGTGCTCCACTCGAAACTCTGCATAGGGAGGGAGCGGCGCATCTGCTGACTGCTACATATACTGGGGAGGGTCTACTTAAAGAGAACCTGAGGTGGGGTTCTAAGAATGATATCCGCACACAGAGGCTGGGTCTGCCTCCCAGCCTCTGTTGCTATGTAGTGTCCCCCCCAGCCCCCCCCCCTGCACTCTGCTATGCCCCCATAAATCACAGCTGTGCTGTTGACACGCAGCAGGCTGTGTTTACCTATGTAGTGTCACTCTCGCCGCTCCCCCCGCCTCCTGCATAGCTCCGGTCCCCCCTCCCGCGTTCCTTCCCTCCAATCAGCGGGGAGGAAAGCGACGTGGGGCGGGGACCGGAGCTATGCAGGAGGCAGGGGGAGCGGCAAGAGTGACACTACATAGGTAAACGCAGCCCGCTGCGACACACTGCGTGTCGACAGCGCGGCTGGGATTTATGGGGGCATAGCAGAGCGCAGGGAGGCCTGGGGGGGCACTACATAGGGACAGAGGCTGGGCTGTATAGGCAGACCCAGCCTTTGTGTGTGGATATCATTCTTAGAACCCCACCTCGGGTTCTCTTTAAAGTGAACCAGAGACGAAGCACACTCATGTATTTTACCATATATATCAGTGGGAACATTAGAGAAAACACCTACCCTGCTCTCCGTTTCATCCTCACTGCTAAAAATGTCTGTTATCAGCTGTGATAAGAATCCCCGACTGAGCATTCAGTCTGGCTTTGCTGGGAATAATTATAGCTGAGTCATTATAGCAGAGCCACAAGGGGGCAGGCTTGGGCTTGAAAAGACACCAGAGAAGACAGACTCAGCTATAATCATTCTGTAGCAAAGCCAGACTGAATGTTCAGTCGGGGATTCTTATCAGAGGTGATAACAGTCAGCTTAAACAGAGAACAATGAAACAAAGAGCAGATTAGGTGTTTACTGTCCTGTTCCCACTGATTTATAAGGTAAAATACATGAGGATGCTTCGTCTCTGGTTCTCTTTAATACTGGGGCACACCTGGCTACCTATATTGGGGTGGGGGCTTATTTGCTACTTAAAGGGAACCTTAACTGGCGAGGAAAAATAAATTCACTTACCTGGGGGCTTTCCCAAGCCTCCTGCAGCCGTCCGGTGCCCGCGCCGGTCCTTCGGTGCCCTCCGGTCTCCCTCCGCCGCTAAGTTTCGTTTTCGGACGACTGCCAGTCGTCCTCGGGCCACTTCCGCATTCCTCGTCGTAAACTGCAGTAAAGCGCGTCCGCATGACGCGTTTGGCGTCATGCACATGACGCGTTTGGCGTCATGCGGACGCGCTTTACTGCAGTTTACGACGAGGAATGCGGAAGAGGCCCGAGGACGACTGGCAGTCGTCCGAAAACGAAACTTAGCGGCGGAGGGAGACCGGAGGGCACCGAAGGACCTGCGCGGGCACCGGACGGCTGCAGGAGGCTTGGGAAAGCCCCCAGGTAAGTGAATTTATTTTTCCTCGCTAGTTAAGGTTCCCTTTAAACTGTGGGCCTACCTAAGACTAGGCGCATTTGGCTTCCAAACTGGGGAAGCGGCATATGCTAACTAATGGGGGAAATCTGCTACCTATTCTGGGGGCTACTGAATGCCTGCATTAACATCGCTATTTAACCTGTCCTCCTCCACTGGCATCTTTCCGTCCCCACTCAAAAAGGCTGTTGTGACACCACTACTTAAAAAAACCATCTCTAGATCCTACCACACTCGCCAACTACCGCCCAGTGTCACTTCTCCCATTTGCATCCAAATTACTTGAACGCCATATACATGCTGAATTAAGCCATTATTTATCTAACTCCATACTTCATCGGTTCTAGTCTGGCTTTCGCTCTAACCGCTCCACAGAAACAGCCCTTACTAAAGTGGCCAATGACCTTCTTACAGCTAAATCCAAAGGTCAATTTTCCATACTCATCCTTCTTGACCTGTGTGACAATCCAGGCCCCGCGATCGCGTCGAATCTGCTCCTGTTAGCGTACGCAGGAAGTACAGTGAGCAGACTGACAACAAAGACCGGTTGCTGGATCGTCAGAGGTAGAAAGGTTAATGCGACAGAGCGTGCCAATCCCTTCTAATCTGCTCCCGTTAGTCTGTTCACTGTACCTCCTGCGTATGCTAACGGGAGCAGATTAGACGGGATTGGCACGCTCTGTCGCATTAACCTTTCTACCTCTGACGATCCAGCAACCGGTCTTTGTTGTCCGTCTGTTCACTGTACCTCCTGCGTATGCTGACAATGAAGATTGTTCGCGCAGCTGCCGTCAATATGTAATGGGACAATCCCTCACCAATCCCGTATTACAAGGCCACTGTTGCCATGCAGGTCTCATGCACTATAGACTGCTGGAGGCAATTTCACTGTGTGCGTAGTAAACGGTTAAGATTGGTTGGAGGTGCCCATACATGTACAATCCCGATTGTATATAGAATCGGTAAAGTAAAAGTATCGATTTTGCGCTGGAAATCGGGTAAATTCACTGCCACCACTGTCTGATTGAATGCATGGAGCAGTAAGTCTCCAACGTTATCATAATATGGTAGCCAGCCCAATCACGTTCGACATGCTCCAGTCACTGTTCGGGGAACAGTCACTTCCGAAGGCTTAAAGACTGTGAGCAATGTGATGTTTAAAGAAAGGTTACTGGGTCCATTTATGATGCAATCTCGATTGTACGTCCGATCAAGAAACTGTTATCGATTTTGCACAGGAAATCAGGTACTAGGTAATCCTAGAGGGAAGAAACGGTTATTCACAACCTAGCTAGCAAATCAACAATTTATAAGCAAATAATAAAACAATGCGGTAGTATGACTGACTCTTCAGAGGGCAGATTCGTTATAGCAGCAATCAGATGACCAGAACAGACACAAGACTGGACGATAAAATCGTTAGTTTTATTCTATAACTACATATACACAGCTTAATTTAGCCCACAGATATATACCTGTCCGGCAGAACAGATTGGTTTGATAGAACGAGAATAGAGATGAAAAGAAACAGAATGTCTTAATATACAGTTCAAATACCGTTATTGGTAGTCCATGCGGCAATTGCAAGTCTTTGGCGGAAAGTCCAAGATGGCGGTTGCCATGCGGCCAGAGGCCTTTGTGCAAAATAATAATATGGAGGTTTTGGCCAGTGTCCAGCTGGCTGCCAGGATGTTGTTAGGCCAAGATTTCAGATGATGACCCTGAGCAACCGGGGCCCAGTTAAGTTATACCCCTCACTTCAGCAAGGAAGAGTTAGGGAGCGTGGATCACACACCTCTTTGGAACATGAGATATGCCCGCCCCTCTCATGGACACAGGAATATATCTGAATCATGATAGGTATTCTATCTCCAAAACCATACAAGTTATGTTAAATCTAATAACATTTTTAGGTTTGTCAGAATTTATCGAGAACATTGATATCAAACTTGAGGGGTCAGACCCCTGGGGTATTAGAGGGTTATTTTAAAACCGTCTTACTTCAGTTCTGGGGGTCTGATTGGTAAGGAAACCTCTCAGAACCAGTGTCATGTGGAATCTAATAAACTCCATGAATTTGAGGGACCTGCGATCTTGGGAACACCAGAAATATTACAAAACTGTGCCTATTATTAATTATAGCTTGTAAGGTTTGTTGAACTTTTGGGCATCTCCAGTTGGCGTGATAAAGAGCACTCCTGTCTTCTTTCAACTCAGGCCAAAAGGCTGCTATGTGTCGGACACCTGCTGGGTCGGTGCCTAGCAGTCTAAAAAAAAGAGCAGTGTAGGTGTGAGATTTCTCTCTCTCTGCCTGGTTGGGTGTCCTGGATGCCAGGAAACCCGCTCCTCACACTTGGGTGAGAGAAGCTATGTAATTAGAGCCAGAGCCAGGAAGGAGAGAGGAAAAAAAAAGTGTATTGAAACCAAAAAAAAAAAAAGAGCCATTTTGGTTGTTTTGCAAAGAAACTTGCGTTTAGCGCTCACATGATGCATAAGCTGTTTTCTCGGGAACCGCAGAGCATCACAACCTGTCATCAGCATTTGATACTGTCGACCACACCTTACTCCTACAGATACTTTCAAATGTTGGCATAAAGGGCTCCGCTCTCTCATGGTTATCTTCCTACCTCTTTGGAAGGTCCTTCACAGTCTCGTACTCGGATCAGATCTCTTCTCCTCATGCTTTGTCTGTCTGGGTTCCTCAAGCCTCTGTCCTTGGCCCTCTCCTCTTCAATCTACATGCACGGTCTTGGTAACTTAATCAACTCATTTGGGTTTCAATACCACTTGTATGCAGAAGATACATAACTGTACCTCTCGGCCCCAGACCCTAACTCCTTCCTCACATGTGTTCCTGACTGCTTGTCTGCTATATCCTCCTTCATGTCTTCTCACTTCTTAAAACGTAATATGAGTAAAATAGAACCAATCATTTTTGCACCGTCTCTGTCCACCTCTCTGCCTGAAGTAACAATAAATGTTAATAACACTCCCATAACTTCAGTTCCCAAAGCACAGTGCTTGGGGGTAATAATCGACTTATCTCTCTCTTTTATTCCTCATGTTCACTTTCTAACCAGCTCCTGTCATCTCCAACTCAAAAACATATCTCGCATCTGACCTTTTCTCACTCAAGACACAACTAAAATGTTAATACATGCTCTTATAATATCTGGTCTGGATTACTGTAACATACTACTTTGTGGACTACCTTCTAACAGCATGGCCCCGCTCCAGTCGGTACTGAACTCAGCTGCTTGTCTCATTCATCTTTCTTCTTGATCTTCCTCTGCTGCCCTTCGCTATCAAGCTCGTCACTGGCTGCTAATTAACCAGAGGATCCACTTCAAACTCTTAACCCTAACCTAAAACGCTCTCCACAATCTCCCTCCATGGTACATAGCCCAACTTATTTCCAGATACCAACCCAATCGCAATCTCAGATCTGCACATGATCCTCTATTGTCCTCCTCTAGAATTACCTCCTCACATTCACGTTTACAAGATTTTGCACGCACTTCACCCTTCCTCTGGATTGCCCTTCCCCCAACACATCCGTCACTCGCCAACCTTTGTTACCTTTAAGCGCGCTCTAAAAACTAATTTGTTCTGACAAGCATATACGTTACCAGGGCTGTGGAGTCGGAGTCGTTGAGTCGGGCAGTTTTGGGTGCCTGGAGTCGGAGTCGGGAAAAATGCACCGACTCCGACTCCTAATGAATTTGTAACTGTAATTAAAATAGAAAATATGATAAAATGTTCTATTTCTCAGATAATAGTCATTAAAAATAATGTATATATACAGTATATATACAGTAATAGCTGTGCATAGTCCACAAAAATGAAATAAACCAATCAAAATTAGTTACTTGTGCTGCTTTAGTAAAGCAGTCCCCATATTTTTAAGGTCAGATATACATAGCTGATTGTGACTGTATATATGATGTGTACACAGGAATCTCTTATATATACTAAATAACATCTATGCTGTAAGAATAAAGCCTGATGTGTAGCTGTGTCACTAATAGAGATGGTCAACGAGATGGAAATAATTCTGCATTGATGCTGATTTATGCAAATGTATGCACTCCCTTTGCTGATGAAATCAAATAAATTGATATGTTGTTAAAATTTGATTTGGTGACTACAAATTAAAGGTTAACTGAGACGGATGAAAAGTAAAGTTTTATACATACCTGGGGCTTCCTCCAGCCCCCTTCAGGCTAATCAGTCCCTTGCTGTCCTCCACCACGCGGATCTTCTGCTATGTGTCCTGGTAATTCAGCCAGTCAGCGCTGTCCAGCCGCATGCTGCTCCCACAGCCAGGAACATTCTGCACCTGCGCAATAGTGCTGCACAGGTGTAGTATGCGCCTGGCGGCGGAGTGTGTGCATGCGCACTACGCCCGACTGGCTCAAGTACCTGGACTCATAGCAGAAGATCCAGGTGGTGGAGGAGGACAACGAGGGACTTATTATCCTGAAGGCGGCTGGAGGAAGCCCCAGGTATGTATAAAACTTTAATTTCATCTGTCTCAGGTTTACTTTGTTACACAGTAGTACTATACTCTACATATGCACTCCCCACAGAGCTGCAGGGATCCACTGAGAATGCTGTGCACATTGAACACAGAGGTGTTGTCTGTTTACAATCTCCTCATTCCCCTGCAGAGTACCTGCACATCATTCTTACATGTACCCACACTTACATTGCCTAGGGCCTGATAGATGTTCTTTGTTCCGGTTTGTACCTTTTACAAGTACTCTTACCAAGGACTAGTTTTAGTCTAAAGGGAATAAATATAGTAGTCTACATATCCTTCTCACTTCAGTTGTCTTGTAAAATTCCTAAGCGTTGGCAGTTAAGAGACGAATTTCATGTTACATACTTTTAATCAACAAAATTGTAATATGCAAATTAGAGGAGTCGGAGTCGAGGAGTCTGAGTCGGTGGAATCCTAAACTGAGGAGTCGGAGTCGGTGGATTTTTGGACCGACTCCACAGCCCTGTACGTTACCTTAGACCACTTCCCTTTGTCCTAAGACCAAATTGCACTCCTACTGGGTATCCTAAAACACACTGCCTCTATATATTTGTTGTATACTACCCCTCCTCTTGCTCCCCCCCCCCCTCATTCTCTTTAGATTGTAAGTTCCTAAGGGCAGGGCTGTCTCCCCCTTTTGTGTCTTGAAATTGTATTATACATTTTATTTATCATGTTACTTTCATTACCAATGCTGTATTTTGTATCATTTTTATATTTGTCACTAAGTATGTATCTTGGTGTACACTATTGTCTGTATTATTATGTGCCCTATGTTCGTTTCTTACTTTGTACAGTGCCACCGAATATGTTGGCGCTTTATAAATCAATAATAATAATACTTAAACTGTTGGCCTACTTAAGACTAGGCGCATTTGGCTTACAAACTGGGGGGTGCAGCATATGTTACCTAATGGGGGAAATTACTAGGGGCATATCTGCTACTTATTCTGGGGGGCTACTGAATACTGGAAGCACATGTAGCTACCTACACTGGGAAGGGAGGCAGGCACATCCACCACCTAAACTGAAGGCCTACCTAATATTTGCAACACATTTGGATTCCCATACTGGGGGAGTGGGAGATGGATAGAGTCACGCCTGCTGCCTATACTGCAGGGAACTGCCTAATACTGGAGGAATATTTTCTACCAATAATGGGGGCCTACCCAATACTGGGTGAACATCTGTCTTCCTACACTGGGTCAAGGGGTGCAAATCTGCTATCTAAACTGAAGGGTCTGGCCCATCTGTAAAATATAGGAACCCATTGGGCTCTATTCATAAAACATTTGCGGAAAATAAAAATCTTGGAGGGAAAACACTGCATCGGTATTTTAGACTTTTGTGTGCTAATTCATAAAAAAGTTTACACTTGCGATAAAAGGTCGGGAAATCCCCGCACTAAACTAGCGGTGCTGGCTGAGTTGATACATTTTCTCTGTGCAGAGACAGTTACTATAAAGGAGGAAGCCCCAACTTCCCTTTAGATGTGCACCAGGGGGGGTTAAAGGAAACCTGAGATAACCCCCTATGCCATAATTTATACTTACCTGGGGCTTCCTCCAGGCCCATGTTCTCCGTTGCCTTCCTCGCCATCCTCCCCAGCCATTCCATTCTATACAATCTTCACTAGTAAAAGGGTTCCAGTTGCAGTGCGCATCGGTCACACGTGCCCCTGTTGTCGGGAGTGTTAGCACTGTTCAGGTGCAGAATGCTCCCAGCAATGGGGGTGCACGCACGGCCAGGCTGTGCATGCCCACTGCAACCTTACTGACATGACTGAAGCCCTTTTACCAACGAAGATTGTAAATGGAAGGATTGGCTGTGGAGAATGGTGAGGGAAACAATGGAGCAAATGGGGCTAGAGGAAGCCCCAGGTAAGTATAAATGCTGCCATAGAGGGTCATCTCAGGTACACTTTAAAGGATGTCCAAGGTGACAGGATGAGATAGACATGTATATGTACAGTGCCAAGCATACAAATAATAATGCTATATTACTTTTCTGCTTTTTCTGCCTAAAAAAGTTAAACATCAGGTATGCAAGTGACAGTTCTTCTCCAGTCGGTACCTAGTCAGACTATAGCAATTAGGGTTTCCATACATTACTCGATTTGCAACAACAATATCTGTCCGATGCAATCATAATTGTGCTTCAGAAGATGGCGCTTCACAACCTCATTGGACCATCTACTACATAAGAGTCCACTCAGTAAAGTCCACATATGATCAGACAAAAATGATTCCTATGGATTGTCGAAGATTTTGTCATACATTTCCAAAAGGGTGACCACCACCACCACACCCAATGAAAACTGACTCACCAGACAACAGTACCTATATGTATGCTGGTTTATTCAATTGTGCATATAAACATAATACAGTGATGTGTCTTTTGTATCCATCATAAATTGCACATAACGGTACATTGGTTGGAAGGAGGCTAATTTTGCACTACCGCTTTTCTACGAAGGCCTCCGTAGAAACGCAAAACAGCTGTCAGGCTTTTAGTGCCCAGTGTCCTGGTATTGGTCCTCTTCATATAGGCAAATCAGTGGTTAAAACCTCCACTTTAAAATTAATGACCTCAAAGAAAAAGCCTCCAATAGTGTAAAATCTTTTCACATTTATCACCTGAAATCTAGCAGTGTAGAACCAGACCTAGCCCTACATACGGGGAGAGCCACTAGAAAAACCTCTAAGCTTTTTTTTTTTAACTAGCTAATTTGTAAGTGCATTTTTTAAATACATAATAAATGTGTACTAGGAGGATAGATACAATTTATCTCAGATTTCCATAAAAGCGTACCTGAAGTCATATTAAAAAAAAAAAACTAGATACTTTTTATGGAATAAACAGTATACAACTTGGGGCATCAAACTTGGAGAGGGACTTAGTACTTGTTGACAATAAGTTATATAATTGTATTTCATGCCAAGCAGCTGCAGCTAAAGCAAATAACATTTTTTATTTCATTAAAAGGGAAAGAAAAACTTTGGATGCTATCATAATACTGCCCCTGTTTAGCTCTCTTGTGAGGCTGCATCTGGAATATGGAATACGGTTCTGGACACCGCTTTACATGTCGAGGAGTCAGAGCAGTTTTTGGGTACCTGGAGTCAGGGAAAAAAATGCATCGACTCCTAATGAATTGAAACTTATAATAGTCATCATAAATAACTTAGATATACAGTAATAGCATTACTTAGTCCACAAAAATGAAGTACTAAAAGTAGTTATTTGTGCTGCTGCAATAAAGCAGTCACCGTATTTCTAAAATCATTGATACTTATCTAAATGTGACTGTATATCTGATGTGTACACAGGAATCTTTTATATATTAAAAATACCATCTCTGCTGTAAGGATAAAGTCTGATGTGTAAATGTGTCACTAATAGGGATGGTCACTGAGATGCACATAATTCTGCAGTGATGCAGGTTTATGCAGATTTGTATGCAAATTAATGCACTCCCTTTGATCCTGAAATCAATTAATTTGATACGTTGTTTAAATTAGGTTTGGTGACTACGAGCTAAGTTACACAGTAGTACTATAGTCTACATATGCACTCCCTGCAGAGCTGTTGTGAATCCACTGATAATGTTGTGCACATTGAATGCAGAGAAGATGTCCCTCACCCATAGAACTGGTTCAGACTGTGCATAAATGTGTAATAAAAGAAGAATCCCCTCATTCTCTTGCAGAGTACCTGCACATCACTCTTACATGCACCCACAGTTACATTGCCTTGGGCGCAATCTATGTTCTTTGTTCCTATGTGCACCCTCTACACCCTCTCACCAAGGACTAGTTTTGATTTGTATTTAACAGATACTTTACCGCTATATCTTAAGTTTTGTTAAAATGCATCTCTGGTTCACATTAAAAAAAAAGAAAAAACAGAGGTACACTAATGCTTAAAAGATAGAATGTCCCAACACATTGTTTAACCTTCCTGGCGGTAAGCCCGAGCTGAGCTCGGGCTATGCCGTGCAGGAAGATATCTCAGCCCCTGGTGGGGCGATTTGCTCCATTTAAAATGCTGTACGCGCAGCTAGCACTTTGCTAGCCGAGTGTACAGCTTGATCGCCGCCGCTCTGCGGCGATCGCCCGCATGCAGCGGCGCAAGAGGGCCTCCCCCCCCGCCAGAGCCCTGTGCTGCCTGGACCAATGAGTTCCGGGCAGCGCTATGGGCTGGATCGGAGGCGTCTGACGTCCATGACGTCATTCTGATCGTCGCCATGGCGACAGGAGAAGCCAAACAGGGGAGCGCGTTATATACGCGTTCCCCTGTTTGCTATTGATGATGGCGACGATCGCACTAAAGGGACACATGCGCCCTCTAGTGGTGTTTAATGTAGCTACCACTCTGGTAGCTTTACATAAAACAAAAAAAAAATTAAAAAAAAAGGATTTTTGCCTATATGGCAAAAAAAATTAACCGCCAGGAGGGTTAATAGGATTCACTGGAATCTCATATCAGCTTGGTTCCGGTGCAGAGATCTGCCCCCTTGCAGAAAATGGCCCTGTTCTTTTCTATATCAGATATAGAAAAGGCAGAGGCCTCTTTCTGCAAGGTGGCAGGACTACACACTGGAAACCGGTTGAGATGGGGCTGCGGTGAATCTTATTATACAAACAGCATACTGGGGCATTCACGTTGGCAATGACGGGCTGGGATGGCTGACAGGGTAAGGTTTCAACTTTCTGGCCAGGAAGCTTTTTGTTCCCATAAGTAGATGCCATCTTAAAGATAATCTGTAAACTTAAAAACATCCCCTGGGGGTAACTTACCTTAGGAGAGGGAAGTCTCTGGTTCCTAACGAGGCTTCCCCTGTCCCACGGTGGCAGCGCTAGATGCATTCTTCATGCATTTATTCAATATTGTCCTTTTCTGGCTCCAATGCAGGTGCAGTAGCGGCTCTCCGCTTGGGCTCAGGCAGAAATAGCGAAGCCCAATCGGGTCCTCTCTACTGTGCAGACAAGAGTCACCTGCACCTGTGCAGTAGAGCGGACCCAAATGAGCTTGGGTATTTCCGCCTGAGCCCATCAGAAAGCTGCTACTGCACTTGCGCCGGTGCCAGGAAAGGTAAATATTGCAGGTGCTACTGCGCCACAGCCGACGTCCAATGTCGGCTGTGGTTTCGGGGGGCCATCTCTGCCACCCTGGGAAGGAGGAGGACAAGGTAAGCTTTGTTAGGATCCAAAGGCTTCTCCCTCCCGAGGTAAGAACCCCCAAGAGACCTTTTTAGCTTCAAAATTCCTAAGCTTTGGCAGTGATGAGATGCCGTTTATATTACATACTATCAATCAACAAGATTATAACATGCAAATTCGAGGAGTCTGAGTCAGAGGGATCCTAAACTGAGGAATCGGAGTCTGAGGATTTTTGTACAGACTCCACAGCCCTGGATCAACCATCAGATTCGATAATCATTTTCGAATCTGATAAAAATCAGTGCTGCCAAAAGCATGCCTGATCGACAATTCAACCAATTTTAGACCGAAATTGGTTGCATGCATCGATTGGACATGCTGCAAAAAATATCGGACTGACCTGCTCAGGTCAGCGACGGTAACTGCGTACAATAATTGCGAATGCAACGGAAACTCCTGCCAACGTCCCCCAAATGTAAATGTACCCACTGATGATGCTCTGTCTCTAAACCACTTGAGGACCAGAGGTTTATACCCCCCAGTGACCAGGCCATTTTTTACAATTTGGCACTTCACAGCTTTAACATTTTATTGCTCGGTAATGCAACTTAGCACCCAAAATGAATCTTACCTCCTTTTCTTCTCACCAATAGAGCTTTCTTTTGGTGGTATTTGATTGCTGCTGCTATTTTTAGTTTTATTTTTAGTAATAAAAAAATAGTAGAAAGTATATGGAGACTGCCATATTTACTTTTAAACAAAACCAGTTGCCAGACAGCCCTGATCCATTTGGCTGCAGTAATGTCTGAATCACATCAGAAACAAGCATGCAGCTAATCATGACAGATCTGACAACAATGTCAGAAATGCCTGATCTGTTGCATGCTTGTTCAGGGTCTATGCCTAAAAGTATTAGAGGCAGAGGATCATCAGGACTGCCAGGCAGTATAAGGAAATAAATATGGCAGCCTCCAAACCCTTTTGTTTCAGTTGTCCTTTAAATATATCTGTGTCAAGTGGTACTTCAGAAAATCTTTACCACACCACTTGGTACTTGGTGAGCTCAGACTTTCAAAATGCGTATATAGAAATAAAATGTTGAGAAACTCTGTTCTACAGGACTTGTCACAACTCTTCTTAACATGAACTACTGTCAAATGTCATGCAGAATGCTAGGCTAACCTGCATGGCTTGACAAATTCATTTAAAAATTACAATTTGGCAAGAAATATCCATCCTGATGTGTACCTGAAGAGGAGACCAGGGACATTCTGTGAAGATGCCTAACACTTGTGATTCTCCCTGGCCTATAAGCAGGGCCGAAGCTACCATAGGAAAAAATGGGCAATTGCCCCAGGGCCCCAAAGCTTGTAGGGGCCCCCAAAGTGTCCCTCCCCCACCTTAACTGTTGTTCCCCAGGGACTCTGCAGAGTCTGTTAAGTTGGGAGATGATTGGGAGAGGGTCAGCAGCCAGCTCAGGGGCCCAGGAGGGAAATGTGGCTGCAACAAAGGGCCTCTAATGACCCTTATTGGTCGGGGGTGTCTGTTGGGGGGCCCCTAGGCTAATTTTGCCCTAGGGCCCAATTGTTACTTGAACCGGCCCTGCCTATAAGATACAATTTATGAAGTGTGTAGGCAAGTTTATCTTTAATTACAGATGCATTTACTGTGTTGTTATAGTATACAACGATCATTGCAAGACAGTGATTATTGTAATGTTCACATTTTTATGGGAAATTGAGGAAGAGGAGATTACCTACTCAAAGTAGATATTTTATGATTATAATATTATTTTGCTAATAAATGTTTTGTGTTAATATGCTGTGGTGTCTGACTAAATATTTTTTCATTGCAGAAGAACTGGGTGGAGGCTCCTGCATATTGCTCATAGCACTGTGCATTGCAACAGTGTTTCTTAGCATTGGTGGAACTGCTTTATACTGCACATTTGGAGACATGGATTCATCAGTATGTAAAGATTTTGCTGCAAACGTGGATTTCTATTATACTCAGACAGTACAAGGAATAGAAGAACTAAGACATTGGTTGTTTATAACATAGGGGATTGGACTGGTAAATGTATCTGGCTATTGGCTGCCACTATGTCTTTGAGACTATGGATTTTTATCCCCTCTAATGGACATTTAAGTTTTATTTGAATTTTTATTTTAAAAAAAGTCTATTGTTGTAATAATTATAAATCAATATAAAAGACACTTATAATGGTGAAAAATTGGTACGGAAACTTCCCAAAATCATTTAGGCGACAAGTGACCACAAGACTTGCAATCCGCCTACGGTTTCTTTTTTTCTGTGGCATTCAGTTTTTAATGCAATAAGATTGTGTATGTTTTGTAAATTGGACTCCAGTACATACAATTTGAACTTTTGTTTTTAATGTGTGTTCTCATTTCAATTCAAATGAGCTTCTGTGATCCGAACACTGAACCAGAGTCTGCTTGGAAGTCATCATGTATATCGTGAAGTTTGTAAATTTAACTTTTTCTCTACTCCAGTACAAAATATAGCATCTCTGTTTTCCATACCCTATTCAAATTAATATAAACAAATCTAATTTGCTTTTTTTTTTGGGGGGGGGGGGGGGTTGGACTGTTTTAAAGTACTGAAACAGCAGAGAACACCACCCTCAAATAGCCATGCATGTTGGTTTGCAGTGTATATGGAAGATTTCAGTTTGTTCTCTGTAAAAACTCTCGTCATTTAGAGGCTTGACTTTTGTGATTTGGAGGCTTACTCCACTCAGCACAAATTGCTCTGCTGCTATTAATATTTGCTTCCTCTTTACATTATAATAATATAATCTTGATTGTATAACCTTGTCCAATGTTGGGGGAGGGGGGTTCATTAAGAGGTTTTGTACCAGTCACAGTTGCTTCTAACTATAAAACAACACAGTACTTACGTATTATTCCGTCTGGAAAATTTGGCGTCTTTTTGTTAAAGTTCTGTTTCATCCCCTAGTCAGATCTAACCATTTTTGGAAAGCTGAAAGTCCCGGCTTTCCTTTGCACTGGGTCCCGAGTCAATTCGATGCCCCATTCCCAAGTTAGGGGGGTTGGAGGACGGGTTTTCCCTGCACTTTGCTGCCAAGTGGAATTAAGTCTCCTGCCCATACCAGTAAGACAGAGAGGAGACGAGGGTGCATAGCTGCGCTGCTCCTTCATCTGCTATGAGATATACAGGGCACTTGACATAAGTTTTGAAGACACAAATTTATGCTGCGAAGGAAGAAGACCGACCGGGTGTGCTGCTTATCATCATGTCAGGTTCGTCCCGTACTTCTGTAATTGCACTTTCTGCAGTCAAGTTCAGGGAATGCCCATGCTTCAAAATCCCATAACTTGGGAACTGAGCATCATACCAACTTGGACCCGGTGCAACAGAAAGCCGGGACTTTCAGCTTTCCAAAAATGGTCAGATCTTCCTGGGTGAGCAAACAGAACTTTAACAAAAAGCTTCCAAACTTTCCAGATGGGATAATACGTAAGTACCTACAACACCTGCCACAACTTGAATTCTATGGACTGTCAACATCAACAGTGTTGCTTAGTAGCAGCGTATCTTCTACTGTAGGAGCAGATTGTTGATGCTTCTAAAAGTTTGTGGCACTTTTTTTGTTGGTGAGAGATAGTCACGTAGTAGAATCACATTGCTCATAAACCTACAGAACAGTCACTAATATCCTCATCTTAAAGAGATTCTGAAGTCTCCTGAAAACCATCTTTTTATTTAAGAAATGTGTTTAACATGTTAGCCCTACCTAAACCGCCGCATCCCCGCCGATGTAATCTAACTAAATCACCCCTAACTCTCCGGGGGCGATCCAGGCAACGCTTCCGGGAGAGGCAGAGCTATGAGCCGCAGCTCTGCCTCTCAGCGCGTCTGTCAACCCGGATCGCCGCCTCTCCCCTACCCTTCTGTCTTCCTTCACTGAGAGGGGCGGGGGAGAGGCAGAGATACGCGGCTGATAGACGCAAATGGAGGCAGAGCTGAGGCTCATAGCTCTGCCTCCAACAGCAGCAAAATCCACGACCAAGAAAGTCGTGGATTTTGCAGGGGAGAGGGAGGGGGGAGTTAGGGGGGATTTAGTGAGATTTCAGCGGCGCGGATGCGGCTGTTTAGGTAGGGCTAACATATTAAACACATTTTTTAAATGAAAAGATGATTTTCAGGAGACTTCAGTGTCTCTTTAATGGTGTTGCTGCTAACTATATTCATGTTTTAACATACTTTTAATAGAGTATTTAGCTAAAAAATGCAATCAAAATTGTATGGTGTGTGTGGCCTGCTGTACTGGTTTATAAGACAATCCCACAAGGGTCTCTTTTTGATCCATGGCATAATGAACAGAGAAGCTGCAAAAAGAGACATTTTATATAGTATTCATCCATATAGTGCTGATATGTTCTGTTGCTTTTTGCAGAGAATAAAGAACTAAAAACCTGCCGCATGCACATAGACAAACTATGGCCACTGTAGCAGATACCTCACTGTTTTCTACAGGGCCGGTTTAATCCCTGATGGGGCCCCGGGGCAAAGGTAGCCTGGGGCCCCTATCCCCCAGAAAATTTTAATATAGCTGGCTACTGCTCCACCTTCACCATCCCTACCCTGCCAGAACCCCAACCTGTCAGACTAATAGATCAGCTTTCGGGGCTCCAGGACAATAGCAACATTTGTATTGTACCTGGATGTGCCTGCTGCTGTGCTGGAGCTGCTTGCCCATCTTCCTTCCCCTGCCTGTGTGACCCGATTCTTGTTACACATAATATGATGTACACGGTCACAAGACACAGGAAGTGGAATGAAGACAGGCAAGCATATCCAGCACAGCAGCCGGGACAGCAAAGTAAAATACAAATGCTGCTATCGTGCTGGGGCCCCGATAGCGGATATATTAGTTTGACAGTGCGGATCAATTAGGTGAAACATTGGGGTTCAGGGATCGTGGCGGGGGAGGGGGGTCAGCAACACAACCCCGCGACCACAGTAATGGTAAGGGGGAGGTTGGGGGCCCCAGCAGTGCTCGGGGCCTTGGGGCAATTGCCCCCCTTGCCTTAAAGGAATACTATCAATACCCAAGTGTTCTAAAATGGCATGTACAAATAATGTCTAAGTAGCTGTGTAAACATTTTCCTACTTTTCATGTTAAATATCAGAGGCAAAAGCTTTAACTTATTGAGGGTAGGATTTAGCTATATTGGGACAAATCAATTGCAGAAGGGGTGTCTGCTTCAATGCACACCATATCAAACTACAGAGTATTTGCTCAAGGTAGCACATGTACAGGCCATCTGCAGTTTGCTAATGCACATCTAAATGCTTCAGAGGGAAATTGGGTAAAGTGTTGTGTTCAGTTGAGACCAAAATTGTGCTTTTTGGCATCAACTCAAATCTTTCTGTTGAGAGGAGAAGGAATGCTGCTTATAATTTCAAGAACACCATTCCCACCTTAAACATGGAGATGGGCACATTATGCTTTGGAAGTGTTTATCTACTAAGCGGACAGGACACCGTAACCACATTGAAGGGACAGTGGGCATGGCCATTTACATCTTGGGTGAGCACCTCCATCCCTCAGTCAGGGCATTGAAAATTAATTGTGGATGGGTATTCTAGAAGGTCAGTGACCCAGAACACATGGACTAGGCAACAAAGAAGTGGCTCAAAAAGAATCACATGAAGGTCCTGGTGTGGCCTAGTCAATCTGCAGACCTTAATCCAATAAAAAATTTATGGACGGAGCTGAGGGTTCGAGTTGCCAAACATCAGCTTCAAAACCTTACAGACTTGGAGAGGATCTACAAAGAGGAGTGGGTGAAAATCCATCTTGAGAATTTTTCAAACCGGATAGCTAACTACAAGAAATGTCTGACCTCCACCAACTATTAAGTCATCTTTTGATAGTGGACCAAACACTTATTTTACTCATTACAATACATATCACGCTCTGACTTTGAGGCACTAGGTTGTTCTGTCTCTCACAGTTGCAATAAAGCTACCATTACAATTATAGACTAGTAATTTCTTAGTCAAGAGGGCAAGCGAGCAAAATCAGGAGGGGATGAATACTTCTTTCCCTCACCATACCTGGTTGAAAGTCATGTAAAAACAAAATCAAATTTCATCTGTATAATGTTCCTGGTGGGAACTAAACTGATGACCTAAGTACTGAAACATCTCAGTCTACAACTATGTCACAAATGTATGGCCAACAGCAGATACAAAATTTTTCTTTGCTTAGCTCTCTGTATGTTTCAGTGAAGTGCTTTTTTTATGCTGGTTTCACTGTTGTGGTACATGGTGTAGGGATACAAACTAGGCAGGGCTGTGTCAGTCTTGTGGCAAGCCTAGGCTCTGAAACCCATGATCATAAATCTTATGTAGCTGTCAAATGTATGTAAATAGTGAATTCTTCCTGAAAGCTCTTTCAATGATATATACATAAAAACTTAGATATAATTTCTTTGTCAATAAATGTTAATTACTCCATCCTGGTGTTTTACCCATATTTCTACCCATAGTTAAATAGATTTTGTATTATTGTCTGAATTTGAGGAAGCAATAATTAATAGCAGTGCATGAAAATGTCTGCATGGAACATTTACAAATGTTACAGTAAATTCCATTCTGGTACTTGTCTGATAGGAGTAAGCCTTTACATGAGCATTAATTGCTGGCAATATTTCTTTTGAACTTGGTTGTATTGGCTGGCCCAATACATTTTCTTGCTTAAATATACTTGTTTGTTTAGTTTAAAGAGAATATGAGTATTTGTTTGAATAAGATGATCATCAGTTTGATTTTAATGTGTTTTGTTAATCATTAAAGGGGCACTATGGTGAAAACTGTAAAATGTAAAATCCATATGTACAAATACATACAGTTGTGTTCAAAATTATTCAACCCCCACTGAAATTGAGTGTTTTGGCCAATTTGACATTGATTTTGATCATTTCAGTCATCTTGTTTACAATTAAATCAAAGAGGCACTTGTAAGTCAGACAAATATAACAAAATTTATAATGAAATAACTACAAATGTATTTTCTGTGCTCACATCATTATCAGTTTTATTCAACCACCAAGTGCCATTCATTCTTAGTACGTAGTACAACATCCTTTGCCAGTTATAACCGCTTTTAAACGTGAAGCATAGCTTGACACAAGTGTCTTGCAGAGATCTATGGGTATCTTAGTCCATTCTTCATGGGCAAAAGCCTCCAGTTCAGTCAGTTCTTAGGCTTGCGCGCTGCAACTGCTTTCTTTAGGTCCCACCAGAGTCTCAATCGGATTTAAGTCTGGTGACTGCGATGGCCACTCCAAAATGTTCCAGCCTTTAATCTGCAACCATGCTCTAGTGGACTTGGATGTATGCTTGGGATCATTGTCCTGTTGAAAGGTCCAACATCTCCCAAGCCTCAGGTTTGTGACGGACTACATCACATTTTCTTACAATATCTCCTGGTACTGAAGAGAATTCATTGTACCTTGCACACGCTGAAGCTTCCCTGTACCTGCAGAAGCAAAACCGCCCCAAAGCATGATTGACCCCCACCATGCTTCACAGTAGGCAAGGTGTTCTTTTCTTCATAGGCCTTGTTCTTCCTCCTCCAAACATAGTGTTAATCCATGGGCCCAACCAGTTCTAAGTTTCAGTTTCATCAGTCCACAGAACACTACCACAAAAGTTTTGGGATAGTGTTCTGTGGACTGATGAAACAAAATTAGAACTGGTTGGGCTCATGGATCAACACTATGTTTGAAGGAGGAAGAACAAGGCCTATGAAGAAAAGAACACCTTGCCTACTGTGAAGCATGGCGAGGGGTCAATCATGCTTTGGGGCTGTTTTGCTTCTGCAGATAACTGGAAAAGGATGTTGTACTAAGTACTAAGAATGAATGTCACTTGGGGGTTGAATAAAACGGATAATGATGTGAGCACAAAAAAGACATTTGTGGTTATTTCATTATAAATTTTATGTTATATTTGTCTGACTTACAAGTGCCTCTTTGATTCAATTGTAAACAAGATGACTGAAATGATCAAAATCAATGTCAAACTGGCCAAAACACTCAATTTCAGAATGGTTTGAATAATTTTGAACTCAACTGTATAAGATGTACATTTGTCCCAGAGTAAATGTACTATAACTTTTTTACTTCCTTTGTAGCTGTCACTACTGCTGGGAATACACCATGAGATATTTTGGCAGATAGATGGTTTGATAGATCATATCCGACAGGTCCGATCTTATTTTCAATCGTTTTTCTGATCGATTTCTCATAGAAGTGAATAAAAATTGATAAGAAAAATGATCGGAAAATGGATCGGACAGTAAAGGTACCCATACACTCGTCAGATTGGCAGCAGATAGATAAGAAATGCATCTGATGATCTATCTGATGCGTTTTTAGAACATTTTTTACCAGGATAGAATTCCAATAGATTTCAGTTTGAAATCTATTGAAATTCGATCTGATGGCATTTTTTTGCCATCAGATTTCCATTAAGGCCAAAGCAAACTGATAAGCAATCTCATCAGATCGACCTAAATTTTCCACCCTGCCTGTTAGATGGAAATCCATCGAAATCGGCCATCGATCGGTCGATTGGCCAACCAATTTGCAATCGATCGGTCGGCCAGAAAATCGGCTGAGTGTACGGGCCCCTTAAATCTGCTGAAAAATCTCATTGTGTATTCCCAGCATAACGGTGGAGATTTTAATCCGCTTCCTTGAATGGCAGTGGCACAGTCCAGCTTCCAGAACAACGTGCGTGCATGTGAGCAGACAGACTGGCTGGTATATTTGAATACTTCTGTTCTAGGTAGTGCTTTTGAAACAATTTAAAGAAACTCTGAAAATCCCCCATGAGGATATGGACTAACTCAAAACCTAATAGTAAGAGATTCAGAGTTGTCAGATAATACCAACTGTATATTACAGCTAGTGATGCTCAAATACCCCTTTTCAAAATTCGAGTTAGGTCGAATTCGAATAGTAAATTATTCGAGGTCAGTCGAATATTCGAGTCGAATAATTTTTACTATTCGATTCGACCTCGGACTTCGAGCTCACTATTCGAGTCGGTATTCGAGCTCACTATTCGAGCTGACTATTCGAATTGGCCTTAAATAGCTTCCAACACTTGTTTTGAGGGTGAATGATGCAAGAAACATCTTTTTTTCCAAGTAACAACAGCAAGTGATTATGTGGGGATGTTCCTTTAAAAAAAAATGTGGAAAGAGAAGTTGTGTCCTTAATTTTGTTCAGTAGTGTTACTGTATATACTTGTTCTTCTTCTTCTTTATCTTTCTTCTTCTTCTTCTAGATCTTCTTCTATATCTTCTTCTTCTTCTTCTATATTGTCTTCTTCTTCTTCTTCATCATCTTCTTCTTCTTCTTCTTCTTCTTCATCATCTTCTTCTTCTTCTTCTTCATCATCTTCTTCTTCTTCTTCTTCATCATCATCATCATCTTCTTCTTCTTCTTCTTCTTCATCATCTTCTTCTTCTTCTTCTTCTTCATCATCTTCTTCTTCTTCTTCTTCTTCTTCATCATCTTCTTCTTCTTCTTCTTCTTCTTCTTCTTCTTCTTCTTCTTCTTCTTCTTCTTCTTCTTCTTCATCATCTTCTTCTTCTTCTTCTTCTTCTTTTTCTTCTTCTTTTTCTTCTTCTTTTTCTTCTTCATCATCTTCTTCTTTTTCTTCTTCTTTTTCTTCTTCTTTTTCTTCTTCTTTTTCTTCTTCTTTTTCTTCTTCTTTTTCTTCTTCTTTTTCTTCTTCTTTTTCTTCTTCTTTTTCTTCTTCTTTTTCTTCTTCTTTTTCTTCTTCTTTTTCATCTTCTTTTTCTTCTTCTTTTTCTTCTTCTTTTTCTTCTTCTTTTTCATCTTCTTTTTCATCTTCTTTTTCATCTTCTTTTTCATCTTCTTTTTCATCTTCTTCTTCATCTTCTTCTTCATCTTCTCCTTCTTTTTCAATATCGTCTTCTTCTTCTTCACGTATTTCTCTTTTCAATTTTTTTTTTAAAGAAATGCAGCTATTTTTGAGCGTAACAAATAGCTGGTGGGCGCACGCATGTTGGAAGCGCCATTGTATGTGCTCCCTGGCAGTGGAAACACAAAGACAGCAGGAGGTAAATTCAGCAGCAGGAGGAGGAGGATGAGTGTGTGGCAGCAGGCAGTCAATGAGGCAGGCAGCTCGCCGTGACATAATAGCCCTGGTACCTAGCGGTGATACCAGGGCTGTAAATAAACACAACAGGAGGTCCCAGACAGCGGTCGTGCAGCCCACATTGTGTCCAATACACAACTGGGACAACACAGTTTTCAACCCGGGCACCTCAGAAAAATTAAACCTTTTTTTTTTTTTTTTTTAATGGTTTGTTTGGTTTTGGTTTTGCAACCAATATAGCTATTGTTTGACGTAATAGCTGGTGGCAGAGTGGCAGCAGAAGGTAATTCTGTGTACCCTGGCAGTGGGAAACACAGACAGACAGCAACAGCAGCAGGAGGAATGGAGGAGTAATGTGAGCAGCTATTGTTTGACGTAATAGCTGGTGGCAGAGTGGCAGCAGAAGGTAAATCATCTGTGTAGTGTACCCTGGCAGTGGGAAACACAGACAGCAGCAGCAGCAGGAGGAGGTATGGAGGAGTAGTGTGAGTGTGGCAGCAGGTAGGCAGCGTGACATAATAGCCCTGGTACCTAGCGGTGATACCAGGGCTGTAAATAAACACAACAGGAGGTCCCAGACAGCGGTCGTGCAGCCCACATTGTGTCCAATACACAACTGGGACAACACAGTTTTCAACCCGGGCACCTCAGAAAAATTAAACCTTTTTTTTTTTTTTAATGGTTTGTTTGGTTTTGGTTTTGCAACCAATATAGCTATTGTTTGACGTAATAGCTGGTGGCAGAGTGGCAGCAGAAGAAGGTAATTCTGTGTACCCTGGCAGTGGGAAAGACAGACAGCAGCAGCAGGAGGAGGAATGGAGGAGTAGGCGAGCAGCTATTGTTTGACGTAATAGCTGGTGGCAGAGTGGCAGCAGAAGGTAAATCATCTGTGTACCCTGGCAGTGGGAAACACAGACAGACAGCAGCAGCAGCAGCAGGAGGAGGTATGGAGGAGCAGTGTGAGTGTGGCAGCAGGTAGGCAGCGTGACATAATAGCCCTGGTACCTAGCGGTGATACCAGGGCTGTAAATAAACACAACAGGAGGTCCCAGACAGCGGTCGTGCAGCCCACATTGTGTCCAATACACAACTGGGACAACACAGTTTTCAACCCGGGCACCTCAGAAAAATTAAACCTTTTTTTTTTTTTTTTGGTTTTTGGTTTTACAACCAATATAGCTATTGTTTGACGTAATAGCTGGTGGCAGAGTGGCAGCAGAAGAAGGTAATTCTGTGTACCCTGGCAGTGGGAAACACAGACAGACAGCAGAAGGGCAGTACACAGCAGCCCACTGTAGGTGTAAAATGTGTGGCTGCAGGCGACGTAATAGTCAAAGTGAACCAGGCTGGCTTAGTGAGCAGGAGCCAGGAGGTGGTAAAGGGTGGTAAGGCACATTAACGATGGTTCCGGCAGCCAGTTCATGTCCCCCTCTCGCCGACAACAGGGGCCAGGAACTCGCCTTCCACCCACGCCTGGTTCATCTTGAGAAACGTCAGTCTGTCCACAGACTTGTGAGACAGACGTGAGCGTTTCTCGGTGACCACGCCACCAGCTGCACTGAAGCAGCGCTCGGACAGCACGCTGGAAGGGGGGCAGGACAGCACTTCCAGGGCGTACTGCGCCAGCTCGCTCCAGATCTCCATGCGCTTGACCCAATACTCCATGGGATCAACAGGGGCATCGCTGTCAAGCCCGCTGTACGACCTCATGTAGTCAGCCACCATGCGGGTCAGGCGCTGGCTGTGACCGGAGGAGGATGCTGCTGCATGCATCTCCTCTCTAGTCACTGCTGCCGGAGCCTCTACAGTCCTGTAGAGCTCGTGGCTGAGAGACAGCAGGTCTGTGGGGCGCTTGCTGCTGCTGGATGCAGGCACCTGCTGCTGCCTCTGTGCTGGCTGCTGGACAGTGGGGGTGGAAGGCTGGGGGAAGGCTTCCTCCAAGCGCTCAACAAGGGCCTGCTGCAAGCTCCTTATTTGTTGCGCTGGGTCTCCTCCTGCAGGCGGCAGGAACTGGCTCAACTTCCCCTTGAGGCGTGGGTCCAACATCATGCTGATCCAGATGTCCTCCCTCTGCTTCATCTGGATCACCCTGGGGTCCCTGCGCAGGCACGTCAGCATGTGCGCTGCCATTGGGAAGAGGCGGGCCACGTCTGCTGGCACATCGACGTCAGTGCTGTCCTCATCCTCCTCCTCTGCCGCCTCATCCTCTCTCCACCCCCGCACCAACTCAGCTGCGCTGTG
This sequence comes from Hyperolius riggenbachi, assembly GCF_040937935.1. Taxonomy (NCBI): domain Eukaryota; kingdom Metazoa; phylum Chordata; class Amphibia; order Anura; family Hyperoliidae; genus Hyperolius; species Hyperolius riggenbachi. The sequence goes on along the minus strand of NC_090649.1, from coordinate 359,898,543 downwards.
CTGATCCCCCTCATCAGCAGCCAGGTCAGGGACCTCCACCAAGTCCTCCTCCCCCTCAGAGGTGGACTGCGCAGCTGGTTGCCGCTCCTGCTGGTCCAAGGCTGCCGCTCCCTGTTCCAGCAAAGCATCGAGGGCCCTGTTCAGCAGAGAAACCAGGGGCACCCACTCGCAGACCATAGCATGGTCCCTGCTCACCATGTTTGTGGCCTGCAGGAAGGGAGCCAGCACTAAGCACACCTGCTGCATGTGCCTCCAGTCATCATCGGGGACGATGGACGGGATGTTGCTGGTCTTGTCCCTTCTCTGAGCGGCGGAAACAGTGGCCAGGGCAAGGTACTGTTTGACAGCGCGCTTCTGTTCAACCAGACGCTCCAACATCGCCAGGGTGGAGTTCCAGCGAGTCGGAACGTCAAGGATCAGCCGATGGCGTGGCAGATCCAGCTCCTTTTGCACGTCTTCCAGGCTCGCACAGGCTGCAGCCGAGCGCCGGAAGTGACGCACAACATTCCTTGCCGTTTCCAGCAGTTCGCCCATCCCCTGGTAGGTGCGCAGGAACTTCTGCACCACCAGGTTCAGCACGTGGGCAAGACAGGGGATGTGGGTCAGGTTTCCCCTGTCTATTGCGGCAACCAGATTGGCCCCATTGTCGGCCACCACCTCTCCGACTCTGAGGCCTCTGGGGGTCAGCCAAATCCTCTCCTGCTCCTGGAGTTTGGCCAACACATGGGTTGCCGTCAGCTTGGTCTTCCCAAGGCTGACCAAGTGCAGCAGCGCTTGGCAGTGGCGGGCCTTCACGCTGCTGCTGAGGCGGGGGGTTTGGCCAGGTGTGCCGGAGGATGGCAGAGGATCGGAGGAACCTGCTGCAGTTCCCCTGACCCTGCGGGGTGGCACCACCCACTGTGTTGCTGCTGCTGCTGTGCCCGCTGCTGCTCTCCCATCCTCACCCCCTTCCACCAAGCTGACCCAGTGGACAGTGAAGGACAGGTAGCGGCCTGTCCCGAAGCGGCTGCTCCAGGAGTCCATGGTGACGTGGACCCTTTCACAAACCGCGTGCTCCAGCCCTCGCTCCACATTGGCCATCACAAAGCGGTGCAGTGCAGGAATGGCCTTGCGGGCAAAGAAGTGTCTGCTGGGGAGCTGCCAGTCTGGGGCTGCGCAAGCAAGCAGCGCACGAATGTCGCTCCCCTCCTGCACGAACGTGTACGGCAGGAGTTGGGAGCACATGGCCCGTGCCAGCAAGCCGTTCAGCTGCCGCACGCGACGGCTGCTGGGAGGCAGAGCCCTAACCACCCCCTGGAAGGACTCGCTCAAAAGGCTCTGGCGTGGCCTTTTGCTGACACGGGAATCAGCAGACACAGCAGAGGAGGCCACTGAGGACTGGCTGCCAGAACAGGCCTCAGTGTCGGCGGCAGGAGTTGCAGAGGGGGGAGGAGCAGTGCGTTTCCGCACTCCTGCTGGTGCTGCTGGAGGAGCAGGAGGGCGGGTGGCTGCTGTTGCTGCTGCTGCTGCTGAAGGCTGTGCAGTGATGGGTGTGGTGCCACTGCCAGCACCAGATGCCTTCAGCCTCTGGAACTCCTCATGCTGGTGGAAATGTTTAGCCGCAAGGTGGTTGATGAGCGAGCTGGTGCAGAACTTTAAGGGGTCTGCACCTCTGCTCAACTTCCGCTGACAGTGGTTGCAAGTGGCGTACTTGCTGTACACAGTGGGCATGGTGAAATATCGCCAGATTGGTGACTTAAACATCCCACTACGGCATGGAAGCGCTGCTGCCTGTCTCCCTGTGGTGGTTGGGGGGGGGGCTTGGGTGCGGCTGGTGGTGGTACTGGCAGATGCTGCTGCTGCTGAGCCTGAGACACCAGCAGGCTGTGGGACCTGCCTACTGCTGCTGCCAATGCTTGCAATGATGCGCCTCCTTGCAAGGCCCACAAGAGCATCCTCCTCCTCAGAGCTGCTGAGGACGACATCCCCTGGAGGTGGTGGCACCCAGTCTCTGTCTGTCACCGGGTCATCATCATCCTCCCCCTCCTGAAACATGTCCTGCTGGGATGAGGACCCCCCCAAACTCCTCTCCTGATGCATGGATGGGCTGCTTGATTGTCGCCACAGTCTTGCTGTCCAATCCCTCATCCCCCAAAGTGCCCATCAGCATCTCCTCCTCAAAATCGCCAACAACAGCAGACAATTGACTCATGATGCCTGGGGTCAAAAGACTGCTGAATGACAGGTCGCCAACTGACGGTGAACTGGCCTCCTCCCCAGGCCCTGCTGGGCGGCTGCTGCGAACAGGGGTGGTGGTGGTGGTGGTGGTGGTGAGGGTGGAGGCCTCGGATGCAGAGCTGATGGCGGGCTGCTCATCCTCCGTCATGAGTTGCACCACAGTGTCTGCATCCTTTTCCTCAATGGGACGTTTCCGACCCGGCTGGAGGAAAATGGGAGCAGGTGCTACACGCTGCTGCTGCTGCGTCTCTGCAGCGTGATTTGCAGATGCTCCTGCTGGGCGGCGCCCAAGGCGTCCACGGCCAGTGGCTATGGGAGGAATGTTAGCCACTGACGCTGCTGCTGCTGCGGAACTGTGCATGGTGCCGCGGCTTGCCACAATGCTGCTCCCTCTCCTCCTGATTCCCTTGCTGCCCTTGCCCAAACCGCGCTGGCTGCCACTTCCAGACATCTTCAATGTTTTGGGCGTATAGACAAAAGTTTTTTAAAAGGGCGGGTGAAAAGTGGGGTACTTTAATGAGGTGAGTTGGTTGGTTGGTGAGGTGACTGAGTGAGTGTCCCCTAGTACAGTAAGTAAGTAGTAACAGTCAGGAAGTACAACTAGCAGTTACAATAATCAGTAGTAATCACAAGTAAATTTAGTGTGTGTACACTCAGACAGTGAGTGCACGCACGCAGGAGCTAGTAGCCTATGAACACAGTGACTGAGTGTCCTAGACTCCTAGTACAGTAAGAGTAAGTAGTAACAGTAAGTAGAACTAACTAATTACAATAATCAATCAGCGATCAGAAGGAAATGGAGTGTGGGTGTGTGTACACTCAGACAGTGAGTGCACGCACGCAGGAGCTAGTAGCCTATGAACACAGTGACTGAGTGTCCTAGACTCCTAGTACAGTAAGAGTAAGTAGTAACAGTAAGTAGAACTAACTAATTACAATAATCAATCAGCGATCAGAAGGAAATAGAGTGTGGGTGGTGTGTGTACACTCAGACAGTGAGTGCACGCACGCAGGAGCTAGTAGCCTATGGACAGTGACTGAGTGTCCTAGACTCCTAGTACAGTAAGAGTAAGTAGTAACAGTAAGTACAACTAACTAATTACAATAATCAATCAGCGATCAGAAGGAAATAGAGTGTGGGTGTGTGTACACTCAGACAGTGAGTGCACGCACGCAGGAGCTAGTAGCCTATGAACACAGTGACTGAGTGTCCTAGACTCCTAGTACAGTAAGAGTAAGTAGTAACAGTAAGTACAACTAACTAATTACGATAATCAATCAGCGATCAGAAGGAAATAGAGTGTGTTGTGTGTGTACACTCAGACAGTGAGTGCAGTGCGCACACGCAGGAGCTAGTAGCCTATATGAACAGTGACAGTGAGTGTCCCTACGGGTACAGTAAGAGTAAGTAGTAAGTAAGTACAACTAACTAACAATAATCTATCAGTAATCAGAAGGAAATAGAGTGTGTGTACACACAGACAGTGAGTGAGTGCACACACGCAGGAGCTAGCTAGTAGCCTATAAACAGTGACAGTCAGTGAGTGTCCTACTCCTAGTACAGTATAACTACAATACTATTAGTAAAGGACAGCAGAAATACTGGTATAGATGAGAGAAATAAACAGAGGACAGCTGCCCACAGAGGCAAGGCCCCCCTGAGGCCTAAACCTGTAAGCTTGCAGCAGCTGCCTGTCTCTAATGTAACACACAAGCTACTAACTAAAATACAATGTCTAAATAACTAACAACAATATAGGTGTGTATAGGAGGTGTATGTGAGCAAAAACGCTAGGTAAATGACCACAATAGAGCTCTTGCTAAGCCAAAGCACAAAGGAGCAACTCTCTCTCTGTACAAGTCTCAGGCAAGCACGGAGAAACGTAACATGGCGGCCGCTATTTATAGGGTAGGGGCTGGCCAGGGTCCCCCTCTGTGATTGGCTGCCGTCAGAGGGCCTGGGAGCCCTCTGATTGGCTCTAAGGACATCAATCTGGGCTATGACGCTATTCGAGCTCGGTACCGAGCTCGAATAGCGCCGGGTTGCTCGAATAGCTCGAATAGTGAATGGGCTATTCGAGTGTACTCGGATAGCCCATTCGAATAGCTCCAGCTATTCGGAGCTCGAATACCGAGCTCGAATAGCTGAAAAAGAGCTCGAATATTCGAGCTACTCGAATATTCGAGCTCTGCTGAGCACCACTGCTTACAGCTACATAGGAAGTAAAAAAATGACAGTGTGTTTACTCTGGGATATATGTATGTATGTGTACACATGTATTTTTATACTTAAACTTTCTCGCCATACTTCCCCTTTAAGGACGGCTGAGTAATGTTTGGTTCTTACCTACATTGCACAACACCAAACCCATTATTATATTTATTATCCAGTTTGGAAAATATTTAAGTAAAGTTATGAGTTAACACTGTAAAATTAATGAAACCATGTGCAATGTGCAGTATGAAAGTAAAATAGTGTAAAATGGTTGTATTATGTAAGAAGAGCTCCTATTACCACTTAAAAAATTGCAGAGTAAAAGGTATGCACATAATGGCATTTGGTTGTCCATGCCAAAATGTCTAAGTTCACTGGCCTTATTTTGTGTTGTGTTTTGTTGTCTCCTTTATCTGTGTATAAATGCAAATCTTTGCAATAAAATCAAATGGTTATTTTATTTGGCTGTGGTGTAGTTACTGCTGCGTATTTATGACCCTTTTGCAATGCATGCTTTATCATAAAGGTGAGTAGTATAATTTGGGCATGCTACATAGTCCTATAACCTATTATCTATTTGTATGTGCATAGATTGATATTATTGTAATTGTTTGCCTTTGGTGGTAAAGACTTGTTTTTGTTTTTATAATTTACAGGTGCTGTGTACTAAAAAGTGTAATTCACACTTTGCACCCAATCCTGACCACGCTAGATTAGGTCCGCTATGAGGAGACTTGTGAAGACAGCGGCTCACTGTGTGAGACAACAAATTACAGCAATGGATTGATCAATTTATACTCTTTAACCGCTCAGGTTCCTGTAGCGCTCCAAGAAGAATGTCCCTCTTGTGCTTGATCACTTTTCCTGCAAGGGATATGAACTGTACAGAGTGTTATACTTTTATGTGTTATTGTTACTTCCAACACAAAACCACTGCAAGCGATTCCTCCATGAGGAGATCAAGTGTGTGACCACAACCATGTGGAATAAACACACATGCGACATACCCCATCCAAATGAAAGGCCGCTTACCGTATATCCACCCACTCCTATGACAGGCAGTGAAATAAGCGACAACCATAGCCCCTTGACACATCATTGGTATACACGTTTAGTGTAGTTGTGGAGGGTGCACCACCAGTTTGTTACTACATGTGGTATCATTTTAACCGCAACGAGTTGTAGAATACGTTTTGGTGTGTTTTAAAGCTTGGACCCATGTCACATAAGAAATAGATAGGGACAAACTCATTCGAACATAAAAATTAATTTTCAAAATTATGATCAAACTTGAGAAAGTATTAGTAAAACTACACAAGACATATGTGGTAACATTTTAACTGTGATAAGTAGTAGAATAGATTTTAGGGTGTATTAGGGTTAAGGGCTATGTCTTGTGTATTCTTTTAGTAACAAAACTGAATCAAAAGCAATACAATTTTCATATATTCTATACCAAAACCAAGACTTGTAAAATGAAAACAAAGAGACAGAATGTAAACAAAAATAACTATATTGTTACCTTAGGAACTTGGCTTTTTAGATATATATGCCATGAGGATATATTACAGTTTTACAACAATACTGTCAACATACATTGTGCTAGGAACATCATCTAAATCCTGTAATAACCAGGATGGATAAGCAAATAACATTTGTGGGTTTAACTTATAGTTAGCACTGTTTATAGTAAAGCTATAATGGATGTAAATAGAGAAATTACAAAACAAAAATATAATTCACTAAAAGCCTAATTTGTCCTGAAAATAAACAATATAAAGATCATTTAGGTGTGACAAGTAATAATAAAGTTAATGGGAGCAGTGCTGATATGGGAAAATTGCTCTCGTCCTGAAGTGGTTAATAAAAAAAAAACTCCAGTAAAAGTTCCAAGTAATCCCCCACTATATTGGAGGTATACTCTTAGATTCATGCACAGTAGTGAGGAAGGTGCCTCTGGGCACGCAGGACAACTCTGACCCTCCACAGTTTCCCACTTTGGTTCCTAAGCAATGTCTGTTGCCATCCTCCTACCAAACAAACTAGTGCAGATGTGAACAGCGCATCTGGGAATAATATCCTTTATACTGTATTTAATTTCAATCGATTAATTAATGATGGTGATCCTGATCCTCCTTCAGTGATGCATGTCAGGGAACCAGCATAAGAGCCACCCCTCTTCTTCTGCCGTTTCAGCTGCTACCTTCATGTATAAGAATAAAAGCCCTATAGCAGTCAGGAGTTGATCTACATCTACAGGTGGGTGCAGGGTTCACAGAGAAAGCACAAAACTTCCAATATTCAGATAGGTGTGCCAGAAGAATTTTTGAAGCTTGTGTGTCACTTCTTTATAATTTATCTCAGCATTTGCTGAAAATAGTTACTTAAAGAGGAACTCCAGTGAAAATAATTTAATATAAAAAGGTGCTTAATTTTTACAATAATTATGTATACATGATTTAGTCAGAGTTTGCTCATTGTAAAATCTTTCCTCTCCCAGATTCACATTCTGACATGTATTACATGGTGACATTGTTACTGTAGGCAGATTATGTAGCTGTTCTGGCTTTAACAGACAGCTATAAACAGCCATTTCCTGTGTGTGTCATTGTTACATTGTGGCAGTTTGCCCAGAGTACCGTACGGTACCAGAGCCTCTTGTGGGAGGGGTTTCAGCACAAAATCAGTCATACAGCGCCCCCTGATGGTCTGTTTGTGAAAATCATTATATTTTTCACGTAAAAGTGGGTATCAGCTACTGATTGGGATAAAGTTCAATTCTTGGTCGGAGTTTCTCTTTAAAACCAACTGTTTTGTATGTCAGTTTATCATGGTCATTGCCACTTTACACTCTTTAAGGCCAGATACTGAAAAGCAACCAATGTTCATGAATTAACCACTTTGCTACCACACGCCGTTTATAAACCGCTCACGGATGTCAGTACTCAGTCGCAGTGTCATTTATAAACGGTACTGTGACAATCCAGCCCCACGATCCCATCTAAAATATGTTAAAAGACCGGTTGCTGGATCGTAAGAAGAAGGTAGTAATGTGACATAGCGTGCCAATCCTGTCTAATCTGCTCCCTTTAGCATTAGCAGGAAGTACGGTGAGCAGACTGACAATAAAGATTGGTTGCAATGCTGTCGACAATATGTAATGTGACAATCACTCACCAATCCCGTATTACTAGGCCACTGTTGCCATGCAGGTCTCATGCACTAGAGACTTCTGGAGGCAAATTCACTGTGTGCGTAGTAAACGGTTAAGATTGGTTGGCGGTGCCCATACATGTACAATCCCAATTGTATGTACAATCGGTAAACAAAAAATATCGATTTCACACTGGAAATCTGGTAATTTCACTGCCACCATTCTCCGATTTGATAGGGCGATGAAACCCCGATGCTATCATAATACGGTAGCCAGCCCAATCACGTTCGACATGCTCCAGTCACCGTTCGGGGAATAGTCACTTCCGAAGGCGTAGCCTCCCTGGCGGTAAGCCCGACTTGAGCTCGGGCTGGGAGAGATGAGCTGCGAGCGGTAAGCCCGAGCTCAGGTCGGGCTAGGGAATTCCCTGCTCTTTAGGAAGCTGATTCTTATGAAAAAAACAAAACAGACACAGAGACCGGGAGCCCGATCTGGTGTATTATCAATGAGACACCAGACTATGTGCGTAAAACAGTGATATACTCACAAAATTGGGTTGCTGTAGAAAGCAACCACCTTTCTCGCATGTGAGGAAGTACCGTCCTCACTCGGCCTTGCTTCTGATAGTAATATAGGTCGCAGCTCCAGGTAAAAAGTTGGCCACTTGGAACAACTTCCAAGTGTGCACTCCCCTATACCGGGGTGGCAAAGATTCAAGAAGGGTAGGAGGCGCCCGTAGACTTATATCAGTGGTAGATAATATGGTAATAATAAAGTAATAATAGAAAGGGTTCTCCGCCCTACCGGTTTCGTCATCAATGACTCATCAGGGGCATGATGACGAAACCGGTAGGGCGGAGCTTCAGGCGCAGTGTGCGGAGACGCTGGATACAGATGGCAGCAGCGAGGACGCTTAACTTTTAAATGCGCATTTAATCCTATTGACATGTGAGTGCAATACTATTTGTTTTTATACATTATTAAACGGAGTTACGCTATGGAAGCCTATTTCTGAGTTCTTTAAGGTGCAGTACTGGCTGGCCGGTGGATAACTTAAACAAGCGATTATAGCTGGTCAATACTGGATCAGCCATAGAAGTCGGTGAGCGTGCATTTTTCTCATTTTTCCACGGTGGTGGAGTCACGAGTGGGGAGATATACACTGAGCACGAGTGGTGATTATAAGAAAAGTTGAAACAGGGTCACGCTATGTTTCTGCTATTTCTGTCTTTTTGAGTGATATCTTGGAAGAAGCTGGTTCGTGAGAAGAGGGGATCACATCTCTTCACCTCAGAAAAACGCTTATGCTGATTTTCAATTGATCAGCCAATCCCGTCGGTAAGGTTGTTTTTGACATTCAATTGTGGATCCAATTAAGCTGGTGCTGGAATAATTTGAACTGTTGCCGTAGAAAGTACAGTCTCGAGTAGCAGCACAGTCTCGCAACACTGGGACATTTATGTATACTGGCTATATGTGTTGGACTCTCTGTCAAGTGATATACCATTCACACAATATGTACTTTGTTGGTAGGAAGCAATGCTGAGCGCTACACCCACGCATCATATGGTGCATTATTAATGCTGTTTAGGGAGGTGATACCCCCCAGGGTTTAGCGATCCATTGGGATAAGTGTGTTTTTCTTGTGAATTTAGTTGAGATCATTGATGAGAGGAGCGCAAAACCACTTTCTATATTAACACATGGATATGTTTTGTTTTAAACCATTCCATTGGCTTTATGTTTAGGGTCATTGTCCTGCTGGAAGGTGAACCTCCGCCCCAGTCTCAAGTCTTTTGCAGTCTCCAAGAGGTTCCCCAGTCTCAAGTCTTTTGCAGTCTCCAAGAGGTTTTCTTCCAAGTTTGCCCTGTATTTGGCTCCATCCATCTTCCCATCAACTCTGACCAGCTTCCCTGTCCCTGCTGAAGAGATGCACCCCAGAGCATGATGCTGCCACCACCATATTTGACAGTGGGTATGGTGTGTTCAGAGTGATGTGCAGTGTTAGTTTTCCGCCGCACATAGCGTTTTGCATTTTGGCCAAAAAGTTCCATTTTGGTCTCATCTGACCCAGAGCACCTTCTTCCACATGCTTGCTGTGTCCCCCACATGGCTTGTGGCAAACTGCAAACGGGACTTCTTATGCTTTCTGTTAACAATGCCTTTCTTCTTGCCACTCTTCCATAAAACCCAACTTTGTACAGTGCATGACTAATAGTTGTCCTATGGACAGAGTCTCCCACCTGAGCTGTAGATCTCTGCAGCTCATCCAGAGTCACCATGGGCCTCTTGACTGCATTTCTGATCGGCGCTCTCCTTGTTCGGCCTGTGAGTTTAGGTGGATGGCCTTGTCTTGGTAGGTTTGCAGTTGTGCCATACTCCTTCCATTTCTGAATGATCGCTTGAACAGTGCTCCGTGGGATGTTCAAGGCTTTGGAAATCTTTTTGTAGCCTAAGCCTGCTTTAAATTTCTCAATAACTTGATCCCTGACCTGTCTTGTGTGTTATTTGGACTTCACGGTGTTGTTGCTCCCAATATTCTCTTAGACAACCTCTGAGGCCGTCACAGAGCAGCTGTATTGTACTGACATTAGATTACACACAGGTGCACTCTATTTAGTCATTAGCACTCATCAGGCAATGTCTATAAGCAACTGACTGCACTCAGATCAAAGGGGGCCGAATAATTATGCACACACCACTTTGCAGTTATTTATTTGTAAAAAATGTTTGGAATCATGTATGATTTTTGTTACACTTCTCATGTGTACACCACTTTGTATTGGTCTTTCATGTGGAATTCCAATAAAATTGATTCATGTTTGTGGCAGTAATATGACAAAATGTGGAAAACTTTAAGGGGGCCGAATACTTTTGCAACCCACTGTGTATATATATATATATATATGTATGTATATACTGTATGTGTGTGTGTATATATATATATATATATATATATATATATATATATATGTGTGTGTGTGTGTGTATATATATATATATATATATATATATACACACATACACACACACGTAGATACACATACGTACATGTACGTACATACATACATACATACATGTCAGTGTTCTCCCCAGAATTTTTTTCCAGCTGGGTGGTATGAAATCGTAGCCGGGTGGCATGAAAAAGTAGCCGGGTGGGGCAATATGAGAAAATGCTGGGCTGTTACTTCTGTGCACAACTCTCCTTATAGCATAGGAAGAGGTGAGCCGATGACAGCCGGGTGCTCATCAAAACTAGCCGGGTGGAGCACCCGGCTAAAAGAGCCTGGAGAGAACACTGCATGTATGTATGTACATGTACGTACATACATGTATGTATGTACATACATACATACACGTACGTACATGCATGTACAAACATCCATGCATGTACGTTCATGTATGTACGTACGTGTATGTATGTACGTACATGTATGTATGTACATGTTTTTATGCACATGTATAGAGAGAGTTTAGCCTCATTTGTATCTAATCACAAGTAATTTGATCTCTCCCCTGTGTCACCTGACTGCCATGGCAGAGATGGCAGAAAAGCTTATTTAAAAGCACAGGATGGTAACAATATAGCCATTTGGTTCCCAACTGCTTCTGCCAAACTGTTACCGATTTTTGCCTTGATTTTGACTGCTTTCTGCCTGCCGCCAGCACCAACCTCTGCCTTGATTTTGACTACTCTTTTATTTGTACAGTATCAAAATTTGTAAGGGTCTTCATAAACTTAATTAATTCACAAAATTGGTTCTAGTCTTTTATTTATATGCGGAATGTCGACCGGGTTTTTATTCTGTCATATTTTGGTAAATTGCGACTTACGAATTGGAGGTCGAAAATTCTAGAAAAAAATGTACTGCTTTTGACTCATAATTCCAGACAGAAATGCACCGCCAGGGAGGTTAAAGACTGTGAGCAGTGAACCACTTCAGCCCGAGTGCAATTTTCACATATAGGCGTTGCTCCCGTTCATTCGCAAATAACGTTATTACTCCTTATCACAGCTAAATGATCTATATATTTTTTTTTTCAGGACAAATTCGTCTTAGTGTGTGTTAATTTTGTTTAGTAATCACCTTATTTTCTATGCATTTTAAAGGGAAAATAACCAAAAACATTTTTACAAAACTAACTATTTCTCGATTTACATCCATTATAGCTTTACACTAAACAGTGCTGACTATAAGTTAAACCCACTAATTTTATATAGAGGTGTCTTTTTTCTGTTTTTGTTTTATGCTTTCTCGTTGTACACTTTCAATGATTACAAGGCCTTATTTTGAAAAATAATAGTAATATACCCTCATGGCATACATATTTAAAAAGACAAGTTCCTAAGGTAACAATATATGTTGTTTCTTTCATATTCTGTCACTTTGTTTTCATTTTACAAGTCTTTTATTTTGGTACAGAATATGCGAAATGTAATTTCTGTTGATTCAGTTTGTGACAAAAAAAATACAGGAGACATGGGCCTCAACCCTAAAACTCTTTAAACTCTATTCTACTACTTATCATGGTTAAAATGATACCACATATGTCTCTTGTAATGTTGCTAAAACTTTCCCAAGTTTGATAAGAATTCTGAAAATGACTTTTTATGTTTGATTGAGTTTGTCCCTACCTATTTTTCATGTGACGTCGTTCACAGCTTTTAGACACACCAAAATGTATTCTACAACTTGTCACAGTTAAAATGATACCACATGTGCCTCATTTAGTAGCAAACTGCTGGTGCATTGTCCACAACAACACTGGACAAATATATTCATCCAGTTAGGCTTAAGTGGTTAAAAAAAGGTTACTGGGTCGATATATGTTGCAATCTCGATTGTATGTCCAATCGATAAACTAAAGTTATCGATTTTGCACAGGAAATCGGGTACTAGCTAATCCTAGAAGGAAGAAACTGTTATTTACAACCTAGCTAGCAAATCAACAATGTATAAGAAAATAATAAAACAATGCGGTAGTATGACTCCTCAGAGGGGCAGATCCTTTGTAGCAGCAATCAGATGACCAGAACAGGCACAAGACTGAACGATAAAATCGTTAGCTTTATTTTAAAACTACATACACACAGTTTACTTTAACCCACAGATAATGGTTTGATAGAGAGTAGATATGAAAGAGAAACAGAATGTCTTAATGTACAGTTCAAATACCGTTATTGATAGTCCATGCGGGAATCGCAAGTCTTTGGTGGAAAGTCCAAGATGGCGATTGCCATGCCTTTGGCAAAAACCCCTTGGATTATTTTTCACAGTGTCCAGCTGGCTGTCAGATGTTATTCAACAAAGATTTCAGATGAAGGACTTTGGGACCTCGCACAGCTGTGTCATTGGGATTTTAATCCTCACTATAGATGGGAGGGGTCATGACAAGTCCTGCCTTGTGAAATTTGAATAGGGCAGTGCTCGGTTACACAGGGAGAGATTCTGGCCCAATTCATGTTTTGCCCGCTTTCTCCATGCCCGTAGGGCAGCCAGGAAACAGAATGCATATTCGCACTCAGCATAATTTTACAATTCATTTGATACCACTCATGCTGACCATGGATAGCTCATAAAACAGTTTTTGACTTCCAATGTTTGTAGTACTAGTTCTGAAAGATCCAGATGGTTGAAAATCTCTCAGAACCAGTGTCACATGAAGTCCAACACACTCTGCAAATTTGATGGACCTGGTAGCCTTTGTAACACCGGAAATATTACAAAACTGTGCCTATTATTAAATATAGTTTTTAAGGTTGGTTGAACTTTTGGGAGCCTCCAGCTGGAGTGAGAAGGATCACTCCTGTGTCTCTTTCAACTCAGGCCAGAAGGCAGCTATGTGTCAGACACCTGCTGGGTCAGTTCCTAACAGTCTAGAGAAGGAGGCTTTTTATTAGCTTCTGTCCACCTAATTTTTGATGGATGGCTTATAAACTCTCTAGGGTGTACCAAGTGGCCAGGAGACCCGCTCTTCGCACTTTGGTGAGAGAGACTCTGTGATTTTTAAAAAAAAAACTGCCAGTGCATGCTAGCAGAGCCAGGGAGTAGAGAAAAAGTTGATTTGAAAAAAATAACATTTTGGTTGCTTGCAATGCAACTTGTGTTTGTGACGTCAATGGCGCACACACGGTTTTCTCGGGAATCAGGTGAGCGTCACACCTCCCTCCGGGGGAAGATTGCGGAACAACTGTTCTCACACGAAACCACGACTGAAGCAATACCAACTTGGGTTCATTACAGCAGGAAAGACCATCGGCATTCTGATGCCAGCTTTCTGGTTTGTGCTGGATAGTGACATCGTACTGCTGGAGCGCTAAGCTCCAACTGAGGAGTTTTCCATTGGTACCCGCAGTCCGCTTCATCCAGCTGAGGGGGTTGTGGTCAGTGATGACCATGAATGATCGCCCATATAGGTACAATTGCAACTTCTGGAGGGCCCACACTATCGCTAAGCACTCCTCTGTTGTGGAGTAGGTGGCTTCCCGTGGAAGTAGCTTCCTGCTCAGGTATAGGACAGGATGCTGATTCCCGGTTGCATCTACCTGACTAAGTACGGCGCCCAGACCCTAAGTACGGCGCCCAGGAAGCGTCCGTTTGAACAATGAACTGGCGGGAGAAGTCGGGAGCTTGGAGGACAGGAGCGCTAGCCAGCGCCTCCTTCAAGGCCCGAAATGCCTACTCTAGTTCTCGGTTCCACGTGACCTTGTTGGGTTGTTTTTTACCCGTTGCTTTGGTCAGTGGTTTAGCCAGCGTACTATAAGATGGAACGAACTTCCTATAGTACCCAGACGTTTCCAAAAAGGCCTGAATTTGCTTTTTGTTGGTAGGTTGAGGCCATGCTACAATGGCATCGACCTTCCTTATCTGGGATTACAGGGTCTGTGCCTTAGGTAGTGAACCTCGGTCATGGCAATCTGGCATTTGTTGGTCTTAACGGTCAGATTGGCAGCGGACAGTCTTCCCAGTACCTGGGACAAATGGTCGAGGTGGAATTCCCAGGTGGGGCTGAATACAGCGATGTCATCTAGGTAGGCTACTGCGTAACCTTGCATTCCTTTCAGCAGTTCGATTATGGCCCGCTGAAAGGTTCTTCATCCCAAAGGCCATACGCGTAAACTCATAGAGTCCAAAAGGGGTGATGAATGTAGATTTCGCTCTCGCCTCTGGCACGACCGGAATTTACCATTACCCACGGCTCAAATCCATGATTGTCAGATAGCTGGCGGAAGGCAGCTGATCCAGCAATTCATTGATTCGTGGCATGGGATATGCATCCGTTGTGGTGATGTCATTCAGTCTTCGATAGTCGACACAGAACTGGGTCGTCTTGGCTTTTTTGAGGACTAAGACAACCGAGGCGGCCCATGGGCTAGCGGATTTCTGGATGACCCCCAGTTGCAGCATCTCCTCAATCTCTCGCTTTATCTCGGCTTGCAATTCTGGTGAGGTGCGATAAGGGTCCCTGTCGTAAGGGCTTGTGGGTCCCAGTGTCAACTCGGTGAGCAGCTAGGTTGGTTTTGCCAGGGAGTCCTGAGAAAGTGGCGCTGTGCGCACTCAGGAGGGCGGTGAGCTGGCATTGCTGTGGGTAGGAGAGGTGGGGGTTGATGTCCCAATCCTCCACCACTTCTTGTAGCTCTGCTAACAGGTCTATCAAGGGATCTGGCTCTAGCTGGCTACACACTGCCATCACATATTGTTCTCGCTCCTCATGTGCTTTTAACATGTTCACGTGGAACAGTTTCTGTCGTTTACCTCCCAGGTCTACTAGGTAGGTGACTGGGTTTACCTGTTTCAGAATGGTGTACGTCCCCTCCCATGCGGCCTGCAATTTGTTGTGCCTGACAGGGAGTAGGGCGTAAACCTTCTGGTTGTCCTTGTATGACCGATCTCTAGCGTGCTGCTCTTACCAGGCATTTTGTTTGGCTTGGGCCTTGGACAGATTTTCCATCATGAGGGCTACGAGGGACTCCATTTTGTCCTGAAACTTTAGGATGTACTCCACCACGGAGACTTCGGAGGGGTCACCTTTCCCCTTCCGGGTCTCCGAATCACTTTTAGTGGCCCTCGGACGTCTCGGCCATATAGGAGTTCAAAGGGCGAGAAACCAGTGGACTCCTGCGGCACTTCTCTGTAGGCGACTAGCAAATGAGGCAAGTGTCTCTCCCAGTCCTTCCCCTGCGATTCTAAAAAGGTTGCCAGCACTGGAAGTGGTGTGCTTGGAAACCCCATTTTGGCGGGAAACCCCACATGCGAGAAAATCCTGATGAACCACTTCCCGACCGCCTAACGCACAGAGACGGCCGGGAAGCGGACCCCACAAGGACCAGCTCATGCCCAAAGTCGGCGGTCCTTGTAGGGGCATGGGCGGAGCGATCGCGTCATCCGTGACGCGATCCTCCGCCCGGGATCGATAGCCCGGCATTTTGTCTCCGCTCGCCGGCCACTTAGCAGCGCCGGCGAGCGGGGGAATCCGCAAATACAGCCAATCAGGTAGTATAAGGCACTTTGTTAGGTAAACAAAGTGCCTTATACGTGCTTCCTCCTCGCCTCGTGGTCTCATTGTTGCAGAGACCACCAGCGAGGAGGAACCACTTTGTGAGTATACAGCACACATTGTTGTTTTTTGCTCAGAGTCCCTGATCTCCCACCCCAGCCTTCATACCCCCCCTGATCACCCCAGCAGACCCCTGCCAGCACCCTTGCACTCCTATATAACCCCCCCCCCCTGCCACTAACTAGCAACGCTGTCCCTTAGTTTAGGTCCCTAACTGCCTCCTAGACAACCCTGATCCCCCCCCTACCTTTAGATCACCCCCAGACCCCATCCCAGACTACTCCCCTGTATACTGTATACATCTGTATACAGCTACCTTACCCCCTGATCCCCCTCTGATCACCTGTCTATCACCTGTCCATCACCCCTCAGCACTCCCACCCATCAGAGCAGACCCTAACTGCCCCGCGGGGGTAACCGATCACCTGCCCAGGCGCTCGATTGCCCTCATACCCCCTTCCTGATTACATCCCCTGCTCTTTGTTTACATCTGTCCTCCCCAGCAATCACTAACTGATCTGCGATCAGTAACCCCCTGTGTCTGCCTCTCATCAGATCAGGACTCAGTCTGCCCCGTGCGGGCTCCTGATCAACCCCCCACCCCCTCAAATCGCCCTCAGACCCCCCCCCCCCCAATCACCGTCCAAGTGCATTGTATTTGACTGTGCTGTGATTGTATCGATTGTGCTGCGCTTGTATTCGATTGTGCTGTGATTGTATTTGATTGTCCCGTGATCCCGTGATTGTTTGATTGCCTCTGAGACCCCACTTCCCAACAACCCCCCCACCCCACCCACCCCCCCATCACCTTCCGAGTGCATCAGATTTGCTTGTGCGGTGATTGGATTCGATTGTGCTGTAATTGTATTTGATTGTCCCGTGATCGGCTTCGATTGCCCCGTGATTGTTTGATTGCCTCTGAGACCCCACTTCCTGCCACACCCAACCCCACCCTCCCCCCATCACCTTCCGAGTGCATCAGATTTGATTGTGCTGTGATTGGATTCGATTGTGCTGTAATTGTATTTGTTTGTCCCGTGATCGGCTTTGATTGCCCCGTGATTGTTTGATTGCCTGAGACCCCACTTCCCGCTACACCCAACCCCCCCCCCCCCCCACACCCAACCCCACCCTCCCCCCCCCACCACACCCAACCCCACCCTCCCCCCACCACCTCCAACCACCACCTTCCGAGTGCATCAGATTTGCTTGTGCTGTGATTGGAGTCGATTGTGCTGTAATTGTATTTGATTGTCCCGTGATTGTTTGATTGCCTCTGAGACCCCACTTCCCACCAACCCCAATACCTCTCAAATACTCCCTTTTGCTAGGTAGGTGCTCTTTTTTTCTGGGTAGTCTCAGAGGAAAACCCCATAAATTTAGCAATCCACAATGACAAGAAGGGGGCTTTCCGATGAGAAGGTATACAGGTATATGGACCAGTCGGATGAGTTCTTTTGGGAAGAATCATCCGTTAAATCATCCGGGTCTGAATTTGAACCTGTGGAAAGCAGTGGGTCCCTGACTGAAAGTGATGACGAGGCTTTGGTCCCGGCTAGAGCCAGGCGTACCAGACCCCATGTCGTTAGACCGCAAGTGGAGCAGGATCCGCCTCAAGGGCAGCAGGCTGGTGCTAGCGCTGATGATAGTTTTCTTGGTGAGGCAGGCACCAGCAGCGCAGCATCTCCTGGACTTGGTACCAGTACTTCCGTAGACCCTGGTGAAGTGGTGAGCGCCAGCATGGAAGTTGAAACTGGTACGGTGGCAAGTGCAGTAGTACCCCCGTCGCAGCCACCAAGAAGAAGACGGGCCCGTAGTACCCATAGACTCCCAGAGGTGCTGGCACAACCAGATTGGCAATCCCCTGATTCCGCCGCACCCGTAGTGCCCCCTTTCACCGCCCAGTCTGGAGTCCAGGTGGCGACAGCTCATCTAGGAACGGCCCTAGACTTTTTGCAGCTGTTCATCACCCAGGTTCTCTTGGACTTAATTGTGATTGAGACCAACCGTAAAGCCACACAACTCATCACCGAGCACCCGGAGAGCATCTATGCCCAGCCTTTCCGGTGGAAACCAGTCCAAGTTTCCGACATTAAAATCTTTTTGGCCCTTATCCTTCACTTGGGACTAATGAAACAGAATGTATTGCGGTCGTATTGGTCTACGAACCCAGTACATCATGTTCCCTTGTACCCTGCTGCCATGTCCAGGACACGATTTGAGTCCATCCTGTGCTTCCTGCACTTCAACGACGACGAAACCTGTCATGAAAAGGGCCACCATGGACCGGCTCCACAAAATTCGGCCCCTCATAGAGCACCTGTCATCAACATTTGCAGATGCTTATATCCCTGAACAGAACATCTGCGTAGACGAGTCCCGCTTACGCTTTACCGGGCGCCTTGGCATCAAACAGTACATCCCAAGCAAGCGCGCCCGGTATGGGGTGAAACTGTATAAGCTCTGTGAAAGGGCCACAGGCTATACATGTCGTTTTAGGGTCTATGAGGGAAAAGACTCAAAATTGGAGCCGGTCGGATGCCCTGACTACCTGGGGAGCAGTGGAAAGGTTGTGTGGGACTTGGTGTCACCCTTGTTCCAGAAGGGGTACCATCTTTTTGTGGACAATTATTACACAAGTGTGGCCCTCTTTCAGCACTTAAACTTAGAAGGAATCCGATGCTGTGGCACTGCGCGGCCTAGTCGCCAGGGCTTCCCCCAACGGCTCGTTACCACCAGACATAAACGGGGGCAGAGGGCCGCCTTGCGTACTGACGACCTGCTCGCGGTGAAATGGAGGGACAAGAGGGACGTTTACTTTCTGTCCACCATTCACACAGACACGACAGTCCAAATTCAACGGGCAACTGCGGTCATTGAAAAGCCCCTTGTCGTCCACGAATATAATGTCAACATGGACTTCAATGACCAGAGGTTAGCGCCCTATTTAGTTTCCCGGAAAACAAGACGCTGGTATAAGAAAGTGTCTTTTTATCTGATTCAATTTGCAGTATACAACAGCTTTGTTCTCTACAGTAAGGCTGGGAGAACTGGATCTTTCCTTCAATTTCAGGAACAGATCGATCTGGACATCCTGTATCATTGGACTTTGGGCCCCTTAGCGCAGTTAGGGTGCAAAAAAGTGCCACACATGTGGTATTGCCGTACTCGGGAGAAGTAGTACAATGTGTTTTGGGGTGTATTTTTACACATACCCATGCTGGGTGGGAGAAATACCTCTGTAAATGACAATCTTTTGATTTTTTTTTTACACACAATTGTCCATTTACAGAGTTATTTCTCCCACCCAGCATGGGTATGTGTAAAAATACACCCCAAAACACATTGTACTACTTCTCCCGAGTACGGCGATACCACATGTGTGGCACTTTTTTGCACCCTAACTGCGCTAAGGGGCCCAAAGTCCAATGAGTACCTTTAGTATTTCACAGGTCATTTTTGTTTCAAGACTACTCCTCACTATTTAGGGCCCCTAAAATGCCAGGGCAGTATAGGAACCCCACAAATGACCCCATTTTAGAAAGAAGACACCCCAAGGTATTCCGTTAGTAGTACGGTGAGTTCATAGAAGATTTTATTTTTGTCACAAGTTAGCGGAAATTGCTTTTTATTGTTTTTTTTCACAAAGTGTCATTTTTCACTAACTTGTGACAAAAAATAAAATCTTCTATGAACTCACCATACTCCTAACGGAATACCTTGGGGTGTCTTCTTTCTAAAATGGGGTCATTTGTGGGGTTCCTATACTGCCCTGGCATTTTAGGGGCCCTAAACCGTGAGGAGTAGTATTGAAACCAAATTTCTCAAAATGACCTGTGAAATCCTAAAGGTACTCATTGGACTTTGGGCCCCTTAGCGCAGTTAGGGTGCAAAAAAGTGCCACACATGTGGTATCGCCGTACTCAGGAGAAGTAGTATAATGTGTTTTGGGGTGTATTTTTACACATACCCATGCTGAGTGGGAGAAAGATCTCTGTAAATGGACAATTGTGTGTAAAAAAAAATACAAAATTGTCATTTACAGAGATATTTCTCCCACCCAGCATGGGTATGTGTAAAAATACACCCCAAAACACATTATACTACTTCTCCTGAGTACGGCAATACCACATGTGTGGCACTTTTTTGCAGCCTAACTGCGCTAAGGGGCCCAAAGTCCAATGAGCACCTTTAGGCTTTACAGGGGTGCTTACAATTTAGCACCCCCCAAAATGTCAGGACAGTAAACACACCCCACAAATGACCCCATTTTGGAAAGTAGACACTTCAAGGTATACAGAGAGGGGCATGGTGAGTCCGTGGCAGATTTCATTTTTTTTTTGTCGCAAGGTAGAAGAAATGGAAACTTTTTTTTGTCACAAAGTGTCATTTTCCGCTTACTTGTGACAAAAAAATAATATCTTCTATGAACTCACCATGCCTCTCAGTGAATACTTTGGGATGTCTTCTTTCCAAAATGGGGTCATTTGGGGGGTATTTATACTATCCTGGAGTTCTAGCCCCTCATGAAACATGACAGGGGGTCAGAAAAGTCATAGATGCTTGAAAATGGGAAAATTCACTTTTTGCACCATAGTTTGTAAACGCTATAACTTACCCAAACCAATAAATATACACTGAATGTTTTTTTTTTTATCAAAAACATGTTTGTCCACATTTTTCGTCAGCACAGAAAGTTGTCAGCACAGAAAGTTCGAAAAATCATTTTTTTGCCAAAATTCATGTCTTTTTTGATGAATATAATAAAAAGTAAAAATCGCAGCAGCAATCAAATAGCACCAAAAGAAAGCTTTATTAGTGACAAGAAAAGGAGCCAAAATTCATTTAGGTGGTAGGTTGTATGAGCGAGCAATAAACCGTGAAAGCTGCAGTGGTCTGAATGGAAAAAAAGTGCCTGGTCCTTAAGGGGGTTAAAGCCCACGGTCCTCAAGTGGTTAACAATGCCATGGAAAGTTGAGAAGGAAGTCACACATTACCTGACATCACTGAGTGAGGAAGAGCAATCTCGCCATGTTGCGCAGTAGTCCAGCATGGCCGTCACTACACAAACAGCTGTTTGCGGTGTGTTACACGGTGAGTTTGGTGTGTCAGTGTGAAGCAGTACTCTAATTACACTCCCTGATTGATGTATACACATGCAAGATGTTTGAAAGCACGTTAGGCCTGCAATTTAGCGTTCAATGTGATTTCTGCCCTTAAAACGCTGCTTTGCGTCACATCCAGATTATTCCCCGGGACTTTTGGCATGTATCCCACTCCGCCATGCCCCCCTCCAGGTGTTAGACCCCTTAAAACATCTTTTCCATCACTTTTGTGGCCAGCATAATTTTTTCTATTTTTCAAAGTTCGCCTCCCCATTGAAGTCTATTGCGGTTCGCGAACTTTTCCGCGAACCGAACCTTCCACGGAAGTTCGCGAACCGAAAATCGGAGGTTCGCAACATCTCTATTTGTTACTTTAAGTAGGGCAGTTTCGGTTGAGTGGCTGGGGCGGAATCCAGACTGGAGGTCATCAAACAGAAAATTAGCAGTGAGGTGATGGACTTAAGTATAGACGTGGCACTTGAGTAGTTTTGAAGAGAAGAGGAGGAAAGAAATAGGTTGGTAGTTGGGCAGGGAAGGAGGTCAAGAGAAGGTTTTTTGAGTATAGGCGTCATAAGGGCTTGTTTGAAGGAAGATGGAACGATGCCTCTGGTGAGAGAAAGGTTGAAGAGGGAGGTTAAGGCAGGTGAGATGGTAGAAAATAAGTGAGTAATGAGGTGAGAGGGCATGGGGTCAAGAGGGCATGTACCGGGGGGGGGGGGGGGGCGATAAATTACAGCGATTTGGAGGTGAAAGGGGGTGTAGGCACCTACTGAGTGAGCTTCAAAGGATGAGAAGCAGAAAGAAGGGCCAACAGGGAGGGGGCTGAATGAACAATTTTGAGAAAGGATGATACCTACACCCCCACCATGTTTGTTACCAGGTTTGGGTGTGTGGCTGAACTGTAGGCCTCCATATGACAGTGTAGCAGGTGAGACAGTGTCTGAGGGGAGTAACCATGTTTCAGTAATTCCAAAAAAGTTGACGCCATGCGAGATAAAAAGGTCATGGATGTATTCCACTTTCTTACAAACAGAACGGGCATTCCATAAGGCACCTGCTATGGGATGGGGATGACTGGGGGTGCGGCATATGTGAAAAAGGTTAGTTGTAGGAGGAGAGCTGTGGGATGTGCAAGGCAGGTGGGGAGGGGAGGTTTGTCTGTGGAGAGGCTGTGGCCCAGGGTTAGGTGATATATCACCAGCTGCAAGTAGGAGGAGAAGGGAAAGTGTCAGCAGATGAGAGTGGGATTTAAATATTGCCTGTGAATGTTTGGAGGTGCAGGGGGGAAGACAGAGTTTTTAGGAGAGAAAGAAGTTCATGAGAGGCTAAGAAAGGTGAGGAGAGCAGGGAGGGTGAGATTAGTATGGTTTGTGCTACATGGGGAGGGTGCATGTAGCTATGCTGCCTACATGTGTAAGCCAGAAAGCAGAACAAGGAAAAGAGCAGGTTAAACATGCTTTGTTGTTTAGATGCTGTTTAAAAGTATGAATTATTCCTAACTTGAGTGTAAGTGTTGTGGCTGGAGAAATCTGTAGAATTTCTGGTAAATTTTGGCTCGAACGACACTTTGAAACAACACTTTGAAGCAGACACTGAAGCCTGACACATCAGGGGCCTGACTGAGTGTGTGCTTACATACAGTCTGACCTACTGAGTTGATCACCACACCTCTATCAGGTGGGCCTCCTTAAGGAAATTAACACAGCAGAGAAGACTTACTAACATGCAAATTAAACAAATGTCTGTCTGCCAGCCAAACTTACAACCCAGCAAGGAATAAAAGATGTCTGTAAAGTATATTTCAATGTGAGACTAATATTTAAACTAGCATTGTAATTTGCAAACATAAAAGAGGAAAAAAGCACAGGATAGTGATCGAGAGTCATACCAGTTAAAAAGACAGAATGCAGCCTAATACAGGAAATGCATGGAGTTTGCAATCGATTAAAGATTGATAGTCGATGAAAGATTGAGAGTCATACCAGTTAAAAAGACAGAATACAGCCTAATACAGGAAATCATAAAGTATATTAAACAAATATGTAGTTTACTTAGTATAAGATGGTTACTTATCAACTGACCTTCTCGGTTGAAACCACCTACCCTTCTGTCAAGGACCGCAAGGACTGATTCGTGATTGGGTTAATCGCTCAGATTCAGAAACTCGATCTCGTGGTCACTTTGCGCATAGATGCCCATATATGGCTTCTTAATCTATGAACCGACTAGCCGAGAGGAGCGTTCTGATTCCAAAGGATTCACCACACACATACAATTTCAAATGCTTGCCACCATGTGCGAATCGGCGCATGGCCGTAACTATAATAATACACTGAGAACACTTAACTAACCCTTAGTGGTATGCAGGGATCGGCACCAGATCTGTCTATCTGTGCCAGATTTCAGCATACGGGTTGTAGATGCAAAAATACTATAGAACACAAGGTAACATTTTCGGAGGAGCAAGTATAATTGTGTATGTTCAGGAACAGGTCATAACTGTTAAAATGATTTTTAAACGTTTTAATAACAAAAATGCATTACACAAATTTACATATACTAATTAACATATAACACAAAGCATAAAATAAAAGGAAGTAAATGTGAAGGGATACTTAGCTGCGCAGTCCTTGTGGGATTGAATGAATAAAGTCCAGTTCAAATTCAGTCATTGATATCAGAGTCCTTCAAACAAACATGCATTTGGTCCACCCAGGAACGCATGCCTGGAGAAAGTTCTTTGTCGATGAAATTTTGGAAGACAAAACAGTCACTAAAGGGGCCAGACTTTTATAGAAGTAAGAGAACCCGAGGTGGGTTTGAAGAATATTATCTGCATACAGAGGCTGGATCTGCCTATACAGCCCAGCCTCTGTTGCTATCCCAAACCCCCCTAAGGTCCCCCTGCACTCTGCAATCCCTCATAAATCACAGCCACGCTGCTGACAAACAGCTTGTCAGAGCTGGCTGTGTTTAACTCTATAGTGTCAGTCTGCTGCTCTCCCTGCCTCCTGCAGAACTCCAGTCCCCGCCTGCATCCCTTCCCTCCCTGCTGATTGGAGGGAAGGAACGGGGGCAGGGACCGAAGCTATGCAGGAGGCGGGGGAGCAGCTGAGACACTACAGATGTAAACACAGCCTCACAGCAAGGCTGTGATTTATGAGGGATTGCAGAGTGCAGGGGGACCTTAGTAGGGTTTGGGATAGCAACAGAGGCTGGGCTGTATGGGCAGATCCAGCCTCTGTATGCAGATAACATTCTTTAAACACACCTCGGGTTCTCTTTAAGAGTAGGGGGGGGGGGGGCAACTGCTCTGCAGGGCCAAGGGTAGCCCCAAATTCACAAGCAGAAATTACACCATTTATAAGTAACCTTTGCAATTTCTTCCTGGATTGGCTTACAGTGAATCTGAGAGCATAGTTATAACTTGCAAGCACTGCTTTATCAAATGATACCGAACACGGACAGGCTACGAGGTGCGCTCAGCGAATGTTGAATAACTCGGTTTCTGTAGCTTCTAGAAGGTCCTAATTTTAACTACAGTTTATCCTGAATTTTAGAAACGTGGATATCTTTGTCTTGTGTCTGAGATAATTCCTTTTCTAGATATTAATAACTGAGATTTTCCTATTGTCTAATTCAAAGTTTTGGAGGGAACTTTGAGAAAGGTTGTTATCTGATGCTGCTGGTTTCCAAGAACAACATTTGCCAGTAACACCTCTGTGTGAAGAGCCACCTGTGAAATGCTTCCTAGGCAGGTGATGTTGGAGAAAGGAGAAAAAAAATTGCTTCTTGTACATTTTAAAATGAAAATGACAGTAGCTATGCTGGACCATACGCAAATCGGTCTCTATTACGCACAACTTTTCAAAGTGTTCATCACACCTTCCACTATTGCTCGTCAAGGAGGCATAGAAGGTGGGAGTAATTGAGTATTCAATCTTTTAAATATTTACTAAACTTTCTATCAAAGATGCCATAATTGGCAGCATAATCCATGATGGCAAACCATGATGCCGAAACCCTCGAACCTACGTGGTTCTTGCCTTTTTCATGAACGCTAACTCAGTAAAAGATCAAGTCTTCAAATCGTTGCTATCATATAAATCCGGCATAGTGAAGTCTGAACTCTTTATAACAGTAATTATAGAATGACGTTATACCTTAAAATGAATCAGAGCACTCAGTATTTGATTTTATGTAAAAGATTGTATTTGCTTATCATACAGTATATATACAAAATATGAAAAGTTCCAAGTAGCGTTTCCTTCTAACAGTATTCCATCTCCTCAGGCCTTTATAGCCAAGCAATCATTAATATTCTAAGTACATTCAAATAAGAATAGAACAGTTGCGTTTTGTAGAATAGGATCAAAAGTAGTTTCATCTGTATTGGTCGCTATGTATATAGTAGATGTGTAAAAATGTGTAATCTTCTTTAAAAATTATCATAAAAAATAGCTTCTAAAATAACTTCTTGCTAACATCTTAACATAATTAATGCTGAAAAATTAATAAAGTAAATAACCAGAACATTAAGCATATTACTCCTTCTCGGTCATCTCTTCAGCATCTAGAACCAAGGGCCATATGCAATTCACTTTTTCACCTGCGTTTTCACCTAGGAGATAATTTTTCATATTCAAATTAAAATAACTTTCCAGCACTTTTTAACTAAAAAAGTATCAAAAGTAGGTGAAAAAGTACTATCAAAAACATTGTGAGTATTTTCTTGCTTTCTGGGGGCTTAAAATGCATTTTATTGACAAATTTAAAAATAATTCCTAGGAGAAAACTCAGGTGAAAAAGTGAATTGCATATGGCCCCAAGTGTGGGAAGGTAGCTTCTGGCTTGTAGCTAAGTAGGTGTCTTTCAGAAGAGATCTGGTCGGGATGTGACGTGCTAGGAGTTTCAGCTCCTATTTTTATAGTCACTGGATGCAATATGGCTGCCTAATGTGAAATTTCCCTAAATCTCTGGTTCTGATTGGCTGAGATTTCCATGTGTCACTCCTTCTCATGTTTTCAATACCTAACATTTAAAATAACCATAACACGTTTTGTTTAAAAATTCCTTAATTAACTTATCTGTGGGAATAGACGTAGTTTGGGATCCTTACACATACTGACACATTTGTTTATCGGGTCAATTTGATGCAGTTAATTAAAAACGGACGTCAACAGCCATCTTGACCTGATGATTTGACTTAATTGCCTCAGACATTGGTACTTTTAAATATTAACAAATGGCTTTCTATCTCTTTCATGACGTACTTCTGATAATGTCTCTCTGCTAATTAGTTTGGAATGTGTCTGTCCTTTCCCTGAAATGGAGTCTCAAAGCTGTCAATTACAGATAAAGTAATTTAATGCTTATTGAAGTATACAGGGCTTCCTATATACTAGTTCAAATATATAGTTTATTATATAATTCCTCTTAAAACAATTCATTATATAAGATATAATTGCATATTAAGCTTAATAATCATTTTCTATGTTAATTGTATGAAGATTATAAAACTGCCAGGTGGCACTGTAATATAAAGTATAATATTTTGATTAACAAATGCTTTAACAAACTGATATTTTAAATTTACAATAACATTTTGAGGTTTAGCTGCCATCACTAATTTCAGCATATTGAAAGAGAAACCGTAATTAAGGATTTAACTTAATCCCAATCAGTAGCTGAAACCCACTTTCTCTTGACAAATCTTGTCCTTTTCTCAAAAGGGAGCTCTGTATGGCTGATATTGTGGTGAAACCCCTCCCAAAGTGTGATGTCAGCACCACTGTGGGAGCCTTGTTGCATTGTGGGAAATAGCTGTTTCCAACTGCCAAAAATGCATCATGTCTTTCCACAGGACATCCCCTGCCAGCAGTAAAAATGGCGCCCTGTGATAAATGTCAGTACCATGGATAGGATGAAATCCGCACACTCCCAGGTTTCAAAAAAGTCTAAAGGTTATTTATTTAAGAATCACAGATACAGCAAAATGGCTGACATGCTTTGGATCAAATATCAGCCTTTGAAGGCTATGAGTAAGGATATTTGATCTGAAACATGTCAGCCATTTTGCTGTATCTGTGATTCTTAAATAAATAACCTTTGGGCTTTTTTGAAACCTGGGAGTGTGCGGATTTCATCCTATCCATGGTACTGCTTCTGCTATTTGGCCTCCCGCACCTCCGTTCTGGTTGAAGAGGTAGAGCGGTGTGTTTCTACTGTAAATCTGAAAATGTCAGAATGTAAATCAGGGAGAGGAAAGTTTTTACAATGGGCAAACATTAACTAAATCATTTATAAATAATTATTGTTAAAGAGACTCTGTAACAAAATGTTCAGCCTTTTTTCTACTATCCTACAAGTTCCTATATCTATTCTAAATTGCTCTGGCTTACTGCAGCCTTTTTTAGTTGCTTCATTGCTGTAATAAATCAAATTAATTCTCCTTTGTCAGCCCAAAGAGGAAATGGCTGTAATTGTTTACAGACAGGAGGAGGTTACACTGATAGCCCTGCTCTCAGTCTCTGAGTCTTTCACATACTGAAAACTGTGAAAAGCAGAGCTCACACATTCCCTGCTCTCAGTAACTCAGTATCATCTACTGATAAAAGCTGATAATTGTGAGAAGCATAGCTCATAGACTATTGCAAAATGCAGACACGGACCTGCTATCTGTAATCACTACTAAAGATTGCAGTGTTCTTTACAAGGTTAAACTTCTAAACTATGAAATAAACTTTAAAGGCTGCATTTATTGTTCAATAATATAACCTTTCATGGAAACTGTAATGCAGTTTATAGGAGCATGCAATATTATGATGAACTTCCTGTTTGGCAGCCATATTTTTTGTTTACAAAAACAGTTTATAAAACTGCTTTTTTTTTGGCCAGGATCCTGGTGGGAAGCAGTGCAAATGTGACAGAGGGGGGCAGGAGATGAAAACCTACAGGCCGGTATGTTTATCATTATGAGGTTTTTAGGTTACAGATTCTCTTTAAAAATGAAGCATTTTTTTTTTCATTACGTTATTTTCACTGGAGTTACTCTTTAATTCCCAAAATATAGAAAGACATGGTGACCTTGCTTTTTGTCTGAAACTATTATCTTAGTCTCCAGAAGAAATTAAAAACAATTCCGCTTGCAGGATACATTTGAAATGAAGCTATTTGCACTTGTTTAAGGAATAACTCTAGCTAGCACATAAATGACAATAATTATTGACATGTACAGTATACATATCTTTTGCCAGACTTATTTATTATAGATGACAAACAAGAATATACAAGACAGGGTTTCAATGTGTTATAACAAGGAATCTGACAACATAATTATCTTGTTGATCCTGAATTGTACAACACATACAGTAGAGACATACTGATCAACGGGAATAACAAGAAGAATCCCAAAATCAATGAATAAAATAAAAGTGCATAAATTAGAATTCTAATTAAAAGAGGTAAATAAGTGCATTTAATCTGCTAATGTAGGCTACTGTACCAGCTGATGTATCTTCATCTGTTTCAGGGATATTACTCTCTTTCCAAAGGGAATAAGATCAGCAAGGGCACATTTTCCATATTAGACCAAACAATGCCATAGTTGGGGGTCACACCCACACAATGTGGGATTTTCTGATTATGTAACACTTTGAGGAGAATTTTCTGGCCAAACAGGTGGAGAGGTTTCACCACTTCAAATCTCTTGATTGTGCATGCGGGACTAAAGCCAAAACCTTGTGCCAAAATACACCCCTGATCCTTAGATAGTGGGCCATCACTGAGATTAATTACTTGCATTACATCATCATCATCATCATCTTGTGTTCAAATGGAGCAAACCACTGAAGATGATTAAGGAGGGGGGCATACAGTATCTTACAAAAGTGAGTACACCTCTCACATTTTTATAATTATTTTATTATATCTTTGTATGGGACAACATTGAAGATAAATAAAATAAATAAGATATGACATTTGATACAATATAAAGCAGTCAGCGTAAGGGCCCCTGCACACTGCATGCGATTCCGATTTTTAATTGTTCTTTACATGCGATTCCGATTTTTAATTGTTACTGCATGCTGTGTTTTTTCTGCGTTTTTCTGTTGATAGCATGAAGGGAAAATCAGAATCGCAAATTGGAATCGCAATTTGGACTTGGAGTGTGCAGGGAGCCTTATGCCTGGTACACAACATGCAATTTCCTATTAGATAGATGGGTCGATAGTTAATTTCTGCCAAATCGTTTTTCTGATCGATTTTCTGATCACTTCTATGCAAATCGATCAGAAAAACGATCAGAAATCAGATCGGACCAGGCGGAAATTATCTATTTGATTCATCTATCTGATGAGAAATTGCATGGTGTGTACTAGGCTTAAAGCTTGTATAATGCTGGGTACACACTATGAGATTTTCTGGCCGATTTACTGTCAGATCGATTATTTCCAACATGTCCGATTTGCTTTCCGATCAATTACCAAGCATTTTCCGATCGATTCCCTATTAAAGTTAACGGAAATCGATTGGAAAATGCTTGGAGATCGATCAGAAAGCAAATCGGACATGTTGGAAATAATCAATCTGAGGCTCCCTGCACACTGCAAATCCGTTTTCTGATTCTGATTCCATTTCCGATTTTCAATTCCCTGAATACATTCAACAGAAAAACGGATAAAAAAAAAACGCAGCATGCAGTAAAGATTAAAAATCGGAATCGGAGGTAAAAACCGATTCAAAAGCGGAATTGGAATCGGAAATGCATGCAGAGTGCAAGAGGTCTGACAGTTATTCGGCCATAAATCTCATAGTGTGTACCCAGCATCTCAGTGTAAATTTGCTCTCCCATCAAAATAACGCCACACACCGGGCCATATCCTATTGCTGATCTCGCCAGCACTAAGCGGCCGAGTTCTTAATTTAGGCGATGGGAGAATCGCCTCATCCTATTTAAGACCTCCACCCCCACCCCGGATGTAAAAGAACTCGCTTGGGCGATATAATCACCCAGCTAGTTCTTTACACGTTATCCAACTGTCTTTTTTATGTAAGAGCAGGTCTACACACTAATGCACATTGTTGCTGCTGCATCTGGGGCTCTCCTTTAACCACTTGCCGACCAGTGGATTTCTGAATGATCTGTGCTGCGTAGGCTCTACAGCCCGCAGCACAGATCAGGTTTTAGCCAGGGCGATCAGACTTACCCCCTTTTTTCCCCACTAGGGGGATGTCCTGCTGGGGGGGTCTGATCCCCGCCGGCTCTCTGCACTTTGCGGGGGGGGGGGCTCTTCAAAGCCCCCCTCCGCAGCGTTTTCGGTGCTCCATCCCCCTCCCTCCCTCTCCCTCCCTCTCTGAGCTGCGCAGGACGGATTTCCGTCCTGCGCATTGTAGGATAGGCTTCAGCCTATCAAATGACGGCGATCCCCGGCCAATCAGAGGCCGGGGATCGCCGATCTGCCTTACGGCGCTGCTGCGCAGCAGCGCCGTATGATGTAAACAGCGGGGATTTCTTCCCCGCGTGTTTACATTTCGCCGGCGAGCCGCGATCGGCGGCTCTCTGGCTGTTCACGGAGACAGCCTCCGTGAACGGACATGGAAAGGCCCCATGGAAACCCGCAGATGACCAGTTTACGCCAATCGGCATTAGCTGGTCGTCAAGAGGTTATTAAGGAGGCCCCCAGAGCTCCCCGTCGGGCTGCTGCACATTGCCAAAGCCCCCCACGTAGCTGCGCTGTTAGCATGGACCAATACACATACCGTCGCTAATATCCCGCCTCCTCGCCTCACTGTAATTACTGTGAATTGGAGCCCTGGCAAAGCATCTTTTGAAGCTCCCGCCGGGGATCCCCATTGGTCCATTGTCTGGACCATTTTATTGGCTCAGACAATGGACCAGTGGGGAGCCCCGGTGGGAGATCCAAAGATGCTTTGCCGGGGCTCCAATACACAGTAATTACAGTGACTCATACACTGTAATTACACGACGGGAAACTTGCGGTGAGAGGCGGCTGGTGATTAACGGCAGTATGTATATTGCTCTGGGGTGACAGTGCAGCTATGTTGGGGGCTTCGGTGATGTGCAGCGGCCCGACGCGGAGCTATGGGGATCTTCTTATTAAAGAAGACCCCCAGATGCAGCAGCGGAAGATGGCAGCGGATGTTCTTCGGGTGTGCACGCATGTGTAGGGAGCTGCAGGACAGCACAACCGGGTAAAAGGGAGCATTGCTCAGGCTTTCATCTGAGTAATGCTCCCTAACAATCGGCCATCGCGCAAAGGAAATCGGCAATAGGATTTGACGGTAATCCTTACCCGATGGAATGATAAGTAGCTTGCATCTGCAAGCTACATATCACCTGAAATAGAAAATGGCTCACAGTCATTAACCACTTAATTACAACCAGAATTATAAAAACGTCCTGCTAGAGCCTCTTTATGGCTCCAGGACGTATTCATAAGTCAAACAGTGCTGCTGCTGCTGCTGCTGCTGCTGTGCATGTGCGTGCTCCCGCGCATGCACGTGCGTTCCCGTGCACATGAGATAAGTGAGAAAAAATACACCATAGTAAAAATACAGCTTTATTTCCAAATAATATATTGTCACCATACTTTCGACTAGGGACATGATTGAAAAGTTGTGATAACCAGGACAAATAGGCAGATACAATGTGTGGGTTTTATGTACAGTAGCAGTGTTTATATTAAAACTATAGGGGATGAAATTGGAGAAATAGTGTATTTTTTTTTTCATTTTTCCTTGCTTTTCCCTTTAAAATGCATAGAAAATAAAGTAATTACTGAAAACAAATATCAACCCCAAAAAGCCTAATTGGTGGTGGAAAAAACAAGATATAGATCATTTCATTGTGATTAGTATTGATTAAGCTATTGGCAAATGAAAGGCATGAGCGCTGAAAGGTGCAAATCGCTTTTGTCCGTTAGGGTAAAAAACGCTTTGGGGTGAAGTGGTTAATATCTAAACTGCGGACATCAAAACTGAGTACACCCTTTAGTAAAAGTGTTAAAATTGTGCCAAAAGTGTCAATATTTTGTGTACCCACCATTATTTTCCATCAACTTTCTTGGGCATGGAGTTCACTAGAGCTCGACAGGTTGCCACTGGAATGCTTTTTCACTCCTCCATGACAACATCACGAAGCTGGTGGATGTTAGAGACCTTGCACCCTGAGTTTGAGGATGCCCCACAGATGCTCAATAGGGTTAAGGTCTGTAAACATCCTTGGCCAGCCCTGCACATTTACCCTCAGTTTCTTTGGCAAGGCAGCAATTGTCTTGGAGTTCTGTTTGGGGTCATTATCATGTTGGGATACTGCCCTGTGACCTAAACCAATTTAAATTAGTTTTCTCCTAGGAGATAATTTTTCATTTTCTATTAAAGTGAACCTCCGGACTAAAAATCGACTCAGCAGCACTGAAAAGGCTTTGTGTTTCTTTAACAGTTTCACAGCATCAGAACTTTTTTTCTCTTATACAAGCCTCATTTTTAGCTGCACAGAAGAAAACTGCCCGGGCTTTTTTCCCCTGATGCTGTGCAAAGCATGATGGGATTTCTGATTTTGTTGTTCTCGTTCTGCTGTTTTGGTGCAATTTTTTTTTTTACATTTTGAATTTGACATTCAGCTGGGAGGGGTTATCAGCTGGGAGGGGTTATCAGGACACAGGACAGTTGGAACCGTGTCTCCTGCTCCTTGTCACCTCCTTTCAACCAAAAAGATGGCTGCTCCCATGACAAAGATGGCAGCCCCCATGAATCACAAACATTTGCCTGTTCTTTAAAAACCGGGTGGGTAATAGATTATATTACCTATCTATTCTAATTAACATAACTAATGTAACTTGATGACAGTATGTTTGTTTAGGCTGAAGTTCCGCTTTAAATTAACTTTCCAGCACTCTGCAATTGAAAAAGTACCAAAAATTAGATAAAAGAGTACTATCAAAACTATTTTGCGTATTTTCTTGCTTGCTGAGGGTTTAAAGGCATTTTATTTACAAGTTTAAAAATATCACCGAGAAGAAAACTCAGGAGAAAAAACAAATTGCATATGGACCCCAGTTTTTGAAGGTAGGGGATCATGTTTTGTTTCAGTATGTCACAGTAAATGCAACATACTGATGGTTCCCTCAATTAACTAGCTCCCCAGTGTCGGCAGCACTGATGCAGCCCCAAATCATGACATTCCAACAGCTATGGCTGACTGTAGGCAAGACATATTTGTCTTTGTACACCTAACCTGTTTGCTGCCACACATTTGACCCAAATATGTTTATCTTGGCCATTAGACCACAGAACAGTGTTCCAGTAATCCATGTCCTAACATAATTTGGTTGAAAAATGACATCCATCGATCTAGTTTAACCAGAAGAAAAAAAAATCTACTTCCTGAAGCCGAACATATCCCAGTTGACACAGGGGACGGTAAAAAACCTTTACAATTAGCCTTAAGGGCTCGTTCACACTGCAGGCATTTTTGGTTTTTTCTTTTTTCTTTTTTTTACACGCGGGCGATTTGTAAAATCGCCCACCACATGCTTGTGCAATGAATGTCTATGAGAAGGTTCATATCAGCACGGGTCTTGCGCTTTCCGTTCAGTAAAGCGATGCATGGACCATTTTTGAGGCGATTTCCTCAATGGAAAGTATAGGAGAAACACAAAACGTTCACAAAATCACTTTGTGTAGCAATTGCGTTCGCGTTTTTAAGAATAAATACATTGTATTTATTATTTTCCGGGTCAAAGAGTTCACTTCCTGACTTGCGTCAGGGAGTGAATTACAAAACCGCTCAGAAAAAAACGCTTAGAAAACAGCTAAGCACAAAAACGAATCGCCCACCCAAGCACCGGGAATCAGAAAAAAAAGACGCCTCAAAAACAGCCAAACGCGGACGGACACGCGAACAGAACTAAATGTGAACAAGGCCTTAAAGGAATAAAATCCTTCCTGACTCCAGATGGCAGTTAGATAAATACCTGCATTAATGCCTGGAATTATAATTATAGCCATGGACTTCCTTCAATGCAAGCCCAAGCCCTCTTTAGCCACTTTGGTACCAGCAGCCTCTGCCCCCTTAAGGACCAGAGGCTGCTGGTACACTAAACCGCCGGATTCCGACGAATCGCCGCAATAATTCGCCACTCCCGCCGGTCACGCCGCTCATTCTCTATGACGGCAGAGCGCTGTGCGCCGGTCAGGAGCCGCTTTCATTGGCTCCTGACCCTGTCACTCAATGTAAGTCAATGGGATTGGCTTACAGTAATGACAGGGCCAGGAGCCAATGAAAACAGCTCCTGCCCGGCTCACAGTGCTCTGCCGTCATAGAGGCGGCAGGGTAGCACATTGCGGCGGGGGCAGAGCGGCCAGAACGGGCGGGGGCGCGCGGTGAATGGGACGTAGATTTAAACTGCGTCGGTCCCTAAGAAGTTAAAATGCACCACAGAACAATTTAAAAAAAGTTGTTTTAAATTGGTCTCTGGTTTCCTTGCAGATATAGTGTTTGCCATAACTATAACTTCTTAAGGTAAGCATTTGAACCACACTTCTTTAAAGAACCCATTTCTAAATAGACAGCAACAACTTTTTTTCTCCATACGCAGATCATGTCCCCTTGTCCTTTGTAGAAGCTAAGGGTCAAAATGCCCTTAGTATGCTTGTTGTGAGCAAACTTTCTTGTGCATCATCATTAGAAGAGGCTTTTTTATTGGACGAAAGCCATACAGAGCAATTTGATGCAGTGACCAGTAAGAGAGAGTGGTGTTGTAACGATAGCTCCTTACTCACCTTCCTCTGCAGCCTGCGCCGGCTCCTGTAAGGACGGTGGAGGGTAACAATCGCAGAGTCCCACACAGCTCTCTCTCCAACATGGCGGAGGGACGCTAACCTGACGGACTTCCGGGTTCGCCGTCCCCAGTTGCTAGGCACGTGCCCACGTGTTTCTTTCCTTTTTATCCTGCTGGTGGAGGGTGATACTGCACCCTCCGAAATTGAAAGCCAGGGTATTTAAATCCTGCTCTCACATTCAGAGATGCTGTTGCATTCCTGGTCACAGCCTCGGTGTTTCATCGCAGTTCACCCCCTTCCCTTCTCGACCAGGTTCCCTTTCCAGGATCCCCCCTTTGGTTACTCCCTGTTTGGCATTTCCCTGTTGGCTACCCTATTGCTGCTACTCCCTGCTAGCTGGTCTATATTGCCTAACCTGTGATCCCAGTCTGTCATTCTGTCTCCCCAGTCAGCCTGTGTTTTGCTGTCAGCCAGTCACTACCTTTCCCTGGTTCTTTTCCTGCCAGTATCCCTGTTTGTCAGTTCACCTCCTGGGTTCCCAGGCTGTCAGCTACCTTCCCTGGATAATCCTTGACTGTCAGTATCTCCGGGACCTTCTCTGCCAGTCAGTACCCCTCCTGGGATCCTTTGCTGTCAGCTTCTTAGCCAGGATTCCCCTGCCTGTCAGTTCCTTTTCCAGGAGCCTCTCCATTTGGCAGCATCCCGGGATTCCCACTGCCTCCGGGAACTCCTCCTGTCAGATGCAGCCTCCTGAAGATTCCTTCAGCTGTCCGTTTCCCTCTGGAAATTCCTCCAGCCAGCTCCCATCCCAAGATTTCCCACCAGTCTGTCAGTTCCCCTCCAGGAACTTCTACAGTCTGACGCAACTTCCCGGGATTCTCCCTGCCTGCCAGTTCCCTCCGGGAACTTCTCCAATCAGCCAGCTCCCTTCCTAGGATTTCTCCAGTTGTCTGTTCACCTCCTGGGAACTTCCCCAGTCAGCTTCCCTCTTCCCAGGATTACTCAGCCTGTCCGTTCCCTTCCTGGGATTCCCACAGTTTGCTCCCTTCCTGGGTTTTCCTTGCATGTCCGTTCCCCTCCTGGGTACTTCATCTGTCAGTACGCTACCTGGGATTCCCTTTAGGTTTAGGCCTTCCTGCCCATTAAGCCTGTCCTGGCCTGATAGCTCTACAGTCTGTTCTGCTCGAACCTCTTCAGATCCTGTCAGGTACCCTCTGTTCTTCCCAGCACTGGTGCAGCAGTCCTGGGGGTCGTGACCTGGCAAGCACCAGGCAGCAAAGTAGTCCACCATCCACTAGGAATGATGGGCCATCATCCCTTACGGGGTGCGCTGGTGAAGACCCGTGCTTGCTTAGACCCCCTTGATACCAGACGGAAGCCGATCCACTCCACTTTTTCTCCTAAGTTTTCTCCTAGGTTATATATTGTAGGGGTCATCGGGGCTGGGTGCTGAATGGGAGGTATGTTTCCCCACTATTTGGACTATGGTCCCTTTAAAGGGACTCTGAGCACCTCTCATGGGTATGCCTTTAAGCCAGATGACTTTCAAGTCGTGCTATGACCCCTCTGGAGGAGCCTCTTGCAATGGCCATGTGTGTCACTTCCTCTTCCTGCTTCATTCAGTGATGCACTTCTCTAACAAAGAAGACAGGGGTGACCCGGAAGTTATAATATAGCCATGATATAGCCATGATCGCGATTTTTAAATTGCAATCGAACGAAAACTATTTGGAATAGAATGGCGATTCAGGCATCAAATGAAGGAGGAGAGCACAAGCTACAGAATTATATGCATCTTTACTTTGCATTACTGGTCGAAGTCTCTAGGCATACCCATGAGAGGTGCTCTGAGTCCCTTTAAGAACCATATGGGCGCCTGGAATGGAGTCCGGGTATTGTTTGGCAGAAAGCTAGTTGTTGCCTCTGTTGTTTATTTCCAGGGCCGGACTCCTGGAATGGGAGAGAAGGAAGGGCAGGCCTTCCCATTACGCCCAGGTACACACCTGGTTTTCTGTGGAGCTGAGGAAGCTCTAGCAACAATTTGCATACAAGTAGTTGCTCACATGCAGTCTGGGTGGAGTTGATGTGGAGGAGCATGTGTGCTGCTAAACTCCTGACAAGTCTGTTTGGAGACACTGCTGAAAGCCAAATCATACTCTGGATTGCTGTTTGTATGGCTTTAGCCTAAGGAAATGAACTGTATTTGAATGAGCTGGATTTTACTACTACTATGGACTACAATGCTGAAATAAGCTTACATTTACTTTCCAAGTTATGCTGAAGTAAAGCTGTTTATGCTACTGCTGCAAATAAACTGACTTTTGCTTTATACAACTGTGTACTGTGTACTGGCTGCGACCCCTCTAAACTTCACAATATATATACTGTATATAAAGTATATATATATATATATATATATATATATATGTGTGTGTGTGTGTGTATATATATATATATATATATATATATATATATATATATATATATGTGTATATATATATATATATACAGTCCAGAGGTGGTCAGCAGCTCAACAGGCGGATAAACACTCTCCTGGTGGTGTGCACGCAATTGGGGGTGCCCAGTTCCCCTGAAGTACAACAAAAAGTCCAGAGAATTGCAGCACACAAGCTCAGTTTATTGAGCAAATAATACAGCTTTACAGCAGCACAACAGCAAACGTTTCGGCTGTCCACAGCCTTTTTCAATGCTAATCAACACACATCACATGATCAATTTTATACCTGCAGGGAAATGACATCATTACATCACATGATCTCCCAATCAGGAAGTAAACAAAACAAGAAAGCAATGAATTGCATATGCACATATGGCAGTCCATAATCCACTTATCTGATCCCAGATAATCTTATGTAGAATGATGTCTTATCCAGACCCAAAAGTATCTTATTCATTTTTCTAGAAAGAATCCAGACCTAAAAATTACAAAAAGAGATGAAGGTCAAAGTCATGGTTGAGACCTCCCGGGTGTAGGCTACCCATTCTATCGATCCATAATACCTCACGTCGCTTTAACATCAATATTCTATCCCCTCCCCTTCTGGGTTTGGGGATATGGTCAATGATCATAAATTTAAGGTCTACATCTCTGTGACCAAACTCCCTACAATGGCGAGCTACGGGTAAGTCAGAGTTGACATTCCTGACAGAGCTCCTATGCTGTGCAATGCGATCCCTTTATTGAGATTTTTGTAGAACAAGTAGTTGACAGATGTAAGTCATGGAAAGAAAAATATCATATAGGCATTTATTACAATGCAGGGAACCCTGTACCAAAAAGCGCCAAACAGACATATATTTTAATGCAAAGGAAGCATCAAGATGCAGCATATTATGGGCGTGAGCGTGAGGGCTGACCTAAGGGATATGTTATAATCCAGGGAGCCCAAATCTGGTCGAACACTTGGGCCATATGCAATTCACATTTTCACCTAAATTTTCTCCTAGGTGATATTTCCACAACAATAAAATGCCTCTTAAACTGCCAGCAAGCAAACAATTACTCAAAATAACGTTGACTGTACTTTTTCACTTACTTTATGGTACTTTTTCCATTGCAGATGGCTAAAAAGTTATTTTAAATCGAAGATGACAAATTATCTCCTAGGAGAAAACTCAGGATAATAAGTGAATTGCATATGGCCCATGGGCCCATATGCAATTAACTTTTTCACCTGAGTTATCTCCTAGGAGATAATTTCAATCTTCTCTTTAAACTAACTTTTCAGCATTGTACAATTGAAAGAGTACCCAAAAGTTAGTGAGTAAGTCCTATCAAATTGATTTTAGTGTTTTCTGACTTAAAAGTACCGTTTAAAAAAAGAAAAAGTCAGATACTCACCTAAGGAGAGGGAAGGCTCGGTCCTAATGAGCCTTCCCTCTCCTCTCCCGGTGCCCTCGGTGCTGCGCTGCCTCCCCCGTTCGCAGGGACTTCGGAGGTCTTTGGGAGCACTCGGGCTTCCGAAGACGGGCCGCTCTATACTACGTACGCGCGAGCGCGTCATAGAGGGCGCTCGCGCATGCGTAGTATGGAGCGGCCGCGTCATCGGGAGCCCGAGTGCTCCCGAAGGCTTCCGAAAGCTCCCTTCGGCATGCGGAAGTGGCAGTATTTGACCGAAGTGGTCGAATACTGCCACGGGGGATCCTGCACGGGACCGGGCACCGGGAGAGGAGAGGGAAGGCTCATTAGGACCGAGCCTTCCCTCTCCTTAGGTGAGTATCTGACTTTTTCTTTTTTTAAACGGTAAACATTCACTTTAAAGGGCATTTTATGACAAGGTGTGAAAATATCATATTAATGACCTAGTGTAAGGAACTTATCTGTTTATGCTGAAAGTTGCGCCGAGAACCGGGCTGAGACCTCTATTTCCGGGTCTCGGCGCTTGTTCCCCGCTGATGACGTGCAGGCTGGGACAGAGTGCTAAAAAGTGATTTTAAACAAAGATACAAAAATATTCCCCTGGGTGTAAACTCAGGAGAAAATGTAGTTTGGATCTGACGGAGTGTGAGAGTGATAAAACCGCATTTAACACACCTGCTTCCCATTTGCACCTGGGACCTTGTAACATTAACGAATAACATGACCCCAGGGAGGGAAAATGTCTCTTTTGATATTTTTCACTTAAAGGTGTACTCATTTTTGTTGCCAGTGGTTTAGACATTAATGACTGTGTATTGTTATTTTGATCGGACATCAAATTTACACTGCTATACAAGCTGTACACTGACTACTTTACAGTGTATCAAAATGTCATATCTGTAGTGGTGTCCCATGAAAAATATAATAATATATTAACAAAAATGTAGTAGGTGAAACGCCTCAGAAATCATGGCAGACCCTGATTTCTTGGCTCTTTTAGAACTCACACTATTTTCACCATTCAAGCTTAAAGACGTGTCAGAAATGTTGGTATTAGTTGCAGACCGTGACTCACCCCAAAAATTGTCTTTGTTTTTAGTTAAACAGATTTTGGCCCAGAGGCGTAGCTAGGGTTGTAAACGCCCGGGGACAAAGTCAGTTTTTGCGCCCCCCCCCCTTGTGAGCGCAGCTCACGTGATAACTGCTGTGATAGCACTTATCACACTTTTGAAAATCCAGCCCTATGAGTGCTTTCTGAGTGCTTTTCTATCCATCAGAGCTATGAGTGTTTTTTTTAAATGCTCCCATTAACTTGCATTAAAATAGCAGTGCAATTGCTGCGATTGCTATTTTTTGAAAAATGGCGATCATGGCAATTTTTCTGCGATTTTAATGCAAGTCTATGGGAGCATTTTAAAAAAAGAACGCTCAGAAAGCTCTGATGGTCAGCAAAGCACTCAAAAAGTGCTCATAGTGTGTCTACAGCCTTCAAAGGAAACCTGAGATAAAGTAAGTACAGTATAGCCCCCTGTAGTCCATCTGCTTGATCTCTGCCCTACAGATCCTCTCCGTTCTCCCGCAGTGGAGTCTGCGACCCAGCCGAGTCGCGTGCACTGCGCATCTGCAGTCCCACGCGGGAAATGCACACACTCCAATCGACACCCCATGGCTGGCTGCATTCTGCACAAGAGATGTTATAGTCTTAGCGAATTGTGTATGTGCAGAACGCTCCTGATTACAGGAGTGTGATTAGTTACAGCAGGGCTGCACATGCGCAGGGAAATGCGACTGGGCCAGTTGGGAAATTTACCGTGCCAAACTACAAGAGAATGCCGATCCACCAGATGAACTACATGGGGCTGGAGGAAGCTCCTTGGCTGTGTACAGAGTAGAAGGTGATCGGATAGGGTGTGGAGTGTATAGAGGCAGAGCAAAAGCATTAGAGGGCCAGACCATGACAGCAGAGGAGACCCCAGCAAAAACAGATGGGGACAGGTAAGAAGCCACCCAGATATGTCTACTTCCATACTTGTTTAAATGGAGGGAGGGGACACAGTGAACAACATAATTTGCTACTTACAGCCTGCAGCCTTTTTCTCCCCATTCAGGATCCACCACCACACACCTTCAGACACCCTGGAGGCAATCGCTATTCCCAGGAAAAACTTTTCAGGGGGAGGGAGAGAGTCTAACTGTGCGGCGCCTGCATGCTGGGGTTCTCTTCCAAATATCAGACCCGGCGTAAGCCACACCGCAAGACCTCCCCATCCACTTTTCTTTCCTGCCTGGGTTCATGGGGTTTGCTGACGTCACAGGACTTCGGGGCCAGGCAAAGCGACGCGGCTGGCTTCTGCCCGCTGTCTTGGAAGCCGCTTCCACTTGGAGCTGAATTCACTGGTGGCACTCAGGAGAGCCTGCATGCTCAATGCTGCAGGCTTTCTTCAGCCTCACACTGCGCCGCTCGCATCCGGCGGCGCTCCACACTCGCATCAGTGCACCCGACCTGGCTGTCCCTCCCTGCCTGGTCGCTCCTCCTCACTCCTGTCACCCGGCCAGTAATGGAATAGATGGGGCTGGCTCTCTGCCGCTCTGCGCAGCGTTCCACTGCTATGGACGCTGCGTGGGCCTGCGTTGCGGCGACGCGTGACGTCACTGGGGACGTCACTGACCCAATAGGGAGATGGAGGCCCCGGCCCGGCGAGCTTAGTACTGAGACAAAAATACATTAAAAAAAAAGGACACACCGCACGGCTGGGCGCCCTTAGGGACCCAGCGCCCGGGGGCACCTGTCCTACCCCGACCCCCCCAAGCTACGCGTCTGTTTTGGCCCCA
This sequence comes from Hyperolius riggenbachi, assembly GCF_040937935.1. Lineage (NCBI taxonomy): Eukaryota > Metazoa > Chordata > Amphibia > Anura > Hyperoliidae > Hyperolius > Hyperolius riggenbachi. The sequence goes on along the minus strand of NC_090649.1, from coordinate 359,856,775 downwards.
GCAGCAGGCTGGGCCAGTATTATAGGCAAGTTTGTCACTATTCCGATCCTTACAAAGTAATACATTTTTATTGAATTAATAAGGTTCTTTACCTTCTTCTAGTTATGAGTTCTTTTTTTTTTAGGATCTTTATTTATACCACAAATTTTTTTTACAAAAACCATCAATAATACATATCGATACATATCATATATCTTGGTATCCACCAGTTACATCATTCTGGTCCCTTTTTATAGACATTGGCCTCAATTCACTAAGCTTAACTCCTGTCTTTAATAACTCTTCAGAGCTGTTTTACAGTTATCACAATTATATCACCATGGTGATAACTGTAAAACAGCTCAGAAGAGTTATTAAAGACAGGAGTTAAGCTTAGTGAATTGAGGCCATTGTTTCAGGCAAAAATTGGTACTTCTAGTGGGTACCTTGTTAATAAGGAGGAGTTAGCATTATATCATCTTATTGTATTGCCAATTCACCTCCGTTTCTATCACTAAAAATCCGTCATACTTTCTTTTAACCATTCACATTCCACCAGTCCTTCACTCCCACAGACACCACTACCATTCAATCAGTCAACTCCCAAATAGAGACACTGACAAGGAGACAGAAGGGGGGGGAAGGGCCCCCAAAGCCGCAGAGAGCCAGATCACTCCTCTTTCCACTTAATGAATGCCCGTCTCTCATTACTCTCACTCCCTACTCATCAGAGCTGCATATTCCTCAGTATCCACAAATACATTCCATCCTTCCCAAATCCTTTCTGTTAGTTGTTCTCCTTCCCTATTTTCCTGTACCAATTTCTCCATCTGGGAGATATATGTTACCTCCCTCAGCCATTCCCCTACTGATGGGGTATTCACTGATTTCCAATATCTAGCTATAAGTATTCTTGCTGCATTTATTAGGTATTTCACAATGGAGTTCTTATATTTTTTAACACTAAAGGAGTTTGCATGTAAGAGATAGAAATCTGGGTCCTCCGGAGGAGCTACCCCAGTGATCTTCCCTAAATATTTTTTTACATCTGCCCAAAACAGCTGGATTTCCTGGCACTCCCAGAATAAATGAAATAACGTCCCCCTTTTAATCCGGCATCTCCAGCACCCCGCATCTACTCCTCCAAATATCTTATTTAATCTATCCGGTGTAAGGTACCACCTGCTTACCATTTTAACTCCTGAATTCTTGTGGACATCGAACTTTTATGGGCGAAATATAATATCTTCTTCCATTCAGTATCTGTGTACTCCTTTTGTAGATCCCTCTGCCACTTCTCCCTCCACTTCCCTGTTAAATCAGTTCCCGTGTTTAAAAGATTGTAGATTTCTGAAATGCACATCTTTTCAAAAGGCTTCCAATCTCTAGAAAATTCTGCCTTTGTACCCTGAGATCTTAAGAATGACCTAATTTGAGTCAGGGACCATTCCTCCAATCCCGGTTTCTGTAGTGACTCCTTGAGCGCAGAGATTGAAACCCAATTTCCTTCTTTGACCAACTTACATGCTCTTATTTGCTCCGGGTCTCCCCACTGTAAAAATGCCTTTTTGTTGCGCCCTGGACCAAAATCTGGGTTATCTAATATCGGGAGAAGGGGCGAAGGTCAATTAATCAATTGAGTTCTGCGGGAGTACAAGAATAACACTTCCAGGAAACACCCCAGGAAGCATCCTGCAGGATGTGTAATTGGGGTTTTCCTTTTTAACCATGGAATTCCTGTTAGGGGTGTCTGTATAAAGTTTTGCTCCAATTTCACCCACATTTTATCTTCCCAATTTCTATGCCAGTCTTTAGGGCTGCTGCTGCATGGTATATTTGCGGGTTAGGGACCGCCAAGCTCCCCATCTCCTTGGGCTGTGTCATGAGTTTATAATTCATACGTGGTGGTCTAGAATGCCAGATGAATCTCAAAAATCCTTTCTCAGTGCATCAAAGAAGGATCTAGGTACTCTGATCGGTAGAGACTGGAACACATGCAGCAATCTCGGCATTACATTCATTTTTATGATATTAATTTGTTCGAACCATGAACATTCTGGTCTATTCCAGTGAGTTAAATCCTTTCTTATTTCTTGTGCTATTACTTTATAGTTGCTTTGATATAATCTCTGAGTGTTCGGGGAAACATTTATTCCTAAATACTTCAGTGTGGGCGACACCCAACTAAATGGGAAATTTCCTCTCAGTTGGTCCCTCTCCCCTTGTTCCATTGCTACCCCCATAGCTTGACATTTAGACCAGTTAATCTTAAACTTAGACAAATGTCCATATCTTTTGAACTCTGCCATCAAACAAGGCAGGGACACCCTGGCCCCTGTAAGAAAAAATAAAAGGTCGTCTGCATAAGCAGCGACCTTATGCGTATCAGTTCCTACCTTCAGGCCTTTTATGTCCAAATTTACTCTAACCTTTCTCAGAAAGGGTTCTAGTGTTAGCACGAATATCAACGGAGAAAGGGGACAACCTTGCCGGGTCCCATTAAAAATCTGTATGGGTTCTGATGGTACCCCATTAACCCTAATTCTTGCTGAGGGGGAGGTATATAGTGCCAAAATTCTACGCAGCATATTCTCTCCTAGGCCCATATGTTTAAGGGTAACATCTATAAATTCCCAGTCTACCCTGTCAAATGCCTTCTCGGCATCAGTCCACAGGCACAAGACAGGGGACCCAGATGCTTCAGCTGATTGCATGAGCATCACTGCCCTCATGACATTATCTCCAGTCTCTCTTCTCAATACAAACCCGGCCTGATCTGGGTGGATCAGGGCTGGCAGCATAGGTGCTAATCGTGTCGCCAAAATATGGGCAATTATTTTTAAGTCAACATTGAGCAGCGCTATAGGTCTATAACTAGTGCACTGGGCTGAATCCTTACCCTTTTTCGGTATAACCGAGACCAAAGATTGCAGAGAATCCCTACCGAAGGCCGTTTGTTTGTCCCCTCTCTCCGTCAACAAATTAATTGCCTCCACCAGATATGGTGCCAGGGCATTCTTATAGCATTTATAATACTCTGCACTAAACCCATCCGGGCCTGGGGCCTTACCTAATTTACAGTGGGCTATAGCCTTCTCTACCTCCTCCAATGTGATAGGTTGTTCCAAAAATTTTTATATCATCCTCATTTAATTTGGGCATCCCGGATTCCTGCATGTATTCCAGCATCTCTCTTCGTCTTTTAATTCTACTTTCCTCCAATTCCCCCTTCCCTATCCCATATAGATCCCCATAAAATTCTTTGAAAACTCTGGTTATTGATTCATTTCAATAATGCTTCTTGGAATTTCGATCGGTGACAAAGGGTACATAGTTAGCCAGTTGCTGCTATTTAAGCGCTCTGGACAGTAATATTCCTCCCTTGTTACCATGTTCATAGAAAGTTTTTTGACATCTCTGAAAAGCGTATCTGGCTTGCGTAAACATTAAGGCTTTATATTTTTCCCTTTCTGATGTTAATTCTCTAAGTATATCCTCTGTCCTAGCTCCTTTGTGTTGTCTTTCGAAGCCTCTCTATATTCGATATAAGTTCTCTTCTACGCTTCTCGCCCTCCCTCTTTAGTCGGCTTCCCTTCTTAATTAAATTGCCTCTGATCACACTCTTATGTGCCTCCCATAAAATCATGGGGGTAACTTCTTCAGACCTATTCATCTCAAAGTACATATCTATATTTTTTAGTACTCTGTCTCTGACTTCTTCTTTCTGCAGCAAATGGGGATTTAGTCTCCATTGTGTCTGACCATGTTGTCTTTTTCCTAAATCTATTTTTAAAAAGGCGGGGGAGTGGTCTGATAAGGTAGCACAGCCAATAGAGGATTCCGGGCGATATGAGAGCAAATTTTGGGATATAAAGATATAGTCAATGCGTGAATGCATATTATGGGGTGGAGAAAAATATGTATAATCTTTTGATGTAGGGTGCTGGAGATGCCATATATCGCAGAGTTGCCTACCCTGCAAGGATTTCCTCCCTCTTTTGATACCTTTATATGTAAGGAAGGATTTACCTAAAGATGAGTCTATTGCAGGTTCCAAGGTAAAATTCAGGTCTCCCCCGATTATTAAATTCCCTTCCGAAAACTCATCCACAGCCCTCAGAAAGCTCTCCAGAAAATCCAGCTGTTTACTATTAGGGGCATAGATTGTACCGAAAGTCAGTTTACAAGTCTTATATTTTCCTTTTATTAGTAGAAATCTACCCTCCGGATCTCTATATACTTCTTCCTCTTCTAGGAGGAATCTCCTCGCCAATACTATGGCTACTCCCCTTTTCTTCACGACCTCAGCGCTGCTATATATAGCTTTGGGGTATCTCCTATCAGTTACTTTAGGGTGTCCGGGATTTTTAAAATGGGTTTCCTGTAGGAATATCACCTCAACTCCCAATTTATAACTCTCCTGGAGCAGGGAAGACCGCTTCTCCGGTTTATTTAAGCCTCGGGCATTCAGGGTCATAAGTTTGAGGGTCATCTTTTTGCGTCCATCATTGATCTCCCCGCTTCCTCAAGGGCCCCCCTCAAGCCCCCCCCTCCATCCCCCGTCTCAACCATTCTCGCCACTTTCATCCCACTCACCCATTCTCACTTGAAATGCATACCTAAGTAATTCTATCGAACTATCTTTAGAGTGGACAAAATCCACCTGTGCCTTCTCCGAGAAGGCTTCTGAGCTTCGCGCTCTCATTCTGTAGGGTGGTCTATTTAACCTCTTCCCTACTCCCTTTTGGGGTCCCTCACCCCCCGAGGGCAGAATACTACCGATGACCCCTGTGGACCAGTCCCCCCCATCCCCAGCCCCCCCCCTTTAACACCGGGGGGTGGGCAGGAGAGGGAAGGAAGGGAGAAAGAAACAAGGCAAGGGGAAAAGAGAGGGAGGGAGAAAGAGAGAGAGAGAGGGGAAAAAAAAAGCGGAACACCCACCTAACCAAAGTTAATAAGTCTCTTCCTTATTTCGCTTCTTTTCCTAACATATAGGATGCACTTAAAATCCCTGTATCAATTTATAATATGTGGCCCCTATATTACAAACATAACAATTATTTTCCCCCCTAGCAACAGTGGTGTTATCTTTAATTTACCCACATACCCATTTGTCCCCTATATAGGACATCTATAGCGTGTGCCCATTAAATATATTTTCCCTTTGACAATGTAACTATTATATAAACATAAATTTGCTATCCACTGTCAGGAACCGGCCCGCGGCACGCCTGCGTATACGGTTCCCGACTGCGGGTTTGACCAGATTAAGCGGGGAACAGCCTTATTTAAGCTACAAACAAGGCTGGAACCCCTCAAACACTTCTCACTGCCACCACTAGCTGTTCGCTAGACACTTCCACTCTGCTGTTGAGTCCTCAGCGCGCACTCCGCGTTTTCGTATTCGGGTCAGCTTTGCGCTTAGGCCGAATACGGGAACGCCACGCACCCACACACACACACACAGTTGCAATCTTACACTGTCGTGAAGCAAAGACCCCCTAACAGCCGTTCCGAACGATACTGCTAGTCCCTCTGCTGTCGCTACTCGCACTGGCGTTGTTCGTACGTTGGGTCAGCTGTGCGCTTAGGCCAACGTATGACAAACGCCCCCACACACAATGCAATTACAATTTCATACGGTAGTGTTGCTCAAGCGTACAATTAGGCATGAAACTTATACACGGTTACACTTCAGTCTCTTCTAGGCTATGAGTGTTAGTTTAGTACGGCAGAAGTCAAGCTTATTAAATAATAATTTAATATTCCAGAAAACATGGAACAGTGCAGAACTTAATATATACAAAAAGATTACAAAAAACAAAGTAAAAATAGTTACAAGATAAAAATTACAAAGCTAACACACACGGATATTTGCGTAAAAATAAACGGGGGAAAAAAGAACGTTACCAGCTTAGGTTAGAACGTTGTTTGACGGGAGGACGCCGTTTCGACCAGGAGTCGCGATCATCCCTAGCTATTCGCTACCTCCGAGAGAAGATACCGGTGGCTGTCCTGGGCCAGCTTAAATAGTCCGAAGTGTCCCCTGGGGCATTTAATGTCCAGCCCCCAGGAACTAATGCACTTTCCACGTTTGTGACATCACTGAACGCTTGTCATAATCTTCCTGTGATATGCGAACTTCAAAGGGTTCCTAATTCAGCTTTTTTGAAGGTTGCCGATTTCACAGGTAAGATTGTATCCTGAGAGCAAGTATCCTGTTTACACTTACAGATTTCAAAGCAATTCCACTTCCGTTTTTAAAGTCTGTAGAAATTTCCAACCCCTTCCATGTAAATTTCCAACCTTCAGGTGTCAGCTTCCTATCCCCAACACTCTGGTAGGCTTGCTTTGTATGATGGGACAATGGCTGATTCCAGTTCAAAAGCCATGCCGACCAGCCTATTCTTCCTCAATTGGCCGCTAATTAGCAGTACACACAGTTTCCCCGGCTGGACAATGAGGGCAGAGGTAATGTACATTTACATGCAGACTTACATTATCCTTCAGTTTACTCTGGCCAGGTGACCAATTACTACCAAGCACAATACACATCTGAGGTTTTATCCAGTAGACAGAAAAAGGACAGAAATATGTTCTGTTATTATCCTTAACATTATCAGCACCCCAATATATCACCACATCCACCGTTGTGCATTTTCTTACAAAAATCGTTGTCTATATTTCCCCCTGGTGGTGGCCCTCTGGAACAGGATCCCACTAGTGTCCATTTTCTTATAACCACGTGACATTACTACCCTCCCCTAATTCATCCAATATAACTTTACCAGGTGTCCACCCTCTTCTCTCCCCTTGCAACATCTAATATACTTAGATGAGCTCTTAACCTATTCCCTAATTTACTCATATCCAGTGTATATAAGTGGATAATCCCCATGAAAAAGACTTTTAATCCAATCCCGATGGCCACCATCATTGGGATACTTTTTCAATCCACAACCCCCCATATCTACCTAGTGTTAATTTTAGAGTGTATTCAAAACGCCTTTACTTGCCTATTCCCTTACAAACACAGCAATCAATTCATGTAAAAAAAAAAAAAAAATATGTATATATATTTCTTCTGGATGGCCTTTCGGGCAACAATGTCCCCACAATTTTAGTCTTTAATCTAGTTGAGTCCAATTGATTGCGAAATGTAGTATGGGCTAGGTTCCCTCATCCCCCATCTCCTCCCTCTTGTTACTACTGTGGACTTACTCCCTCTTCCCTTCATTGTGTTGGTTTGCATTATTTACTTGTGGCCTTTGACCACCCAGAAGCAAGCAACATGGAGTTTTCCTCCAGGTTACCTATGTCGTCTTAAATTAAACCTTTGGCTACTTTCTAACCACTATGTGGGATCCCATATTGTGCCCGTTTTCACCAGTATTTACAAACACTCATAGGTGTCATGGCAACCACTATACTCCGACCTACAAAGGAAAAGAATAATAATAAAAGACCCCCTCTCCCCTCCCCCACCCCCCACAACACCCCCTAATCCCCCAATCCCCCCTCCCCCCCCCCCCCCCCGCTTCACGTAGACCTCTCATATATATAGCCATTTATGACTCCTGGGCCTGGGCCCATACATCACAGCGTCGGGGTCCCAGTCAGTAAGTTCCATAGGCACAATTGCTAAAAATGAAAAAAAATCTGGAAGGTCTCTTGGATGTCTAAGGAAACCTTTATTTACTTGTACTGTAAGCTTTAACTGTAAACTTATATGTTATATGCTATACTGTCAACTGCATTATCAAACATTTAATGTCATAATGTGACTGTCTATGTATATTTGAAATTCTTTAATAAAAATTATTGAAACCGGATGTCTAAGGAAAAAGGTTCTTTTATTTTTCCTAACAATTAAACTGAACGGGAACCCCCATCTATACTGTATATTCTCTTTTTGTAGGACAGTCAGCAAGGGGCGAATAGCTTTCCTCTGTTGTAAAGTACTTGGGGCCAGGTCTTGTGGGGCCAGAATTCTGTGTGTTTCCCATAGGATGTTTTCCTGGGTCCTGGCTGCCTCCATTATAGCTTCTTTTTCATAAAAGTGATGTATGCGACAGATAATATCTCTCGGCAATTCGCCTGTTTTAGGAGTCTGTCTCAAAGCTCTATGACATCTCTCAAACCGCAGTATTTGTTCTGTGGGCCTATTCAGTAACTTATTAAACAGCTGAGTCAAGACAGATTGAAGCTCGTCTTGTCCGCAGGTTTCACGTATGCCACGGACTCTGATATTTTTCCTCCTAGATCTATTTTGGAGATCTTCAACTTGATATCTCAGAGCTCCGCAGTAGCTGTTCTGCTTATTTCTCTCCTCCCATAGCTTAGTGGTCGTGGCCTGCAGGTTAGTTACAGCTGCTTCAAGCTTAATAACTTTGTTGTCTACGGTATGTAACGCTTCACGAAACAACTCTAGTTCAGCTTTAGTAGTCTCAACTATTTTTTCTGTTTGTTCGGTAAGGTCCTGCTTAGTAGGTAGCATTTTTAGAAATTGCCAGATATCATCCAGATTCCTTTGTCCTTTCTGTGCTCCTTCATGTCGGTCGGTAGTATGCGACCCTATCTGAGTCTTTTCTGTTTGCTTACTGCCCCCCTGCCCCCCCCCCCCCCCCCGTTTTGGGAAAAACTCTGGGATTGGTTTAGACTATCGTCGGCCTCTTCCTTTTTCCTATTGCGCCCCGTCATCTTTGATTACTAAAGGTTCAGGGTATACAGGTCAGTCACTGAAAAAATTTAGTTTATAGCAAAAAAAACCCTGCAAATTCAGACCTCTCCTCAAGCTCCAGGTACCAGGGCTCAACAACAGTTCAATAACAGTTCAATAAAGGTTTTGATTTAGGCAGCTTTTACTTACAAGACCGAGGGTTCCTAGTGCAAAGTCTCACTCACCACCTCCTCCGGCTTGCCAGCGCCACTGATGCGTCTCTGAGCCTCCTCTCCTCGCTCAGACCTGCGACCAGATCTATAACCCAGCGTGCTCCTCCTTGTCCAGGATGCGTGAGGTGAGCTGTATGGGTTGCTCCTGTAAGCCCCTGACAGAGAGCCCTATTCAACTGGCTTGTCTCTATGTCCACCAGGCCGTCCAAGGTTTCCACTGCTGCCAGCTAGCCTCCGTGTGTGCGCGTCTTCGAGCCACCGGACTTTCACGGCACCGCTTTCAGCTACACCAGGCACACCAAACGGGCCTCCCAGCCGATTCTCTCCTGTGTCAGGCAGGCCACACCTCTTTTCCGGATCCCCGAGAGTCAGTCTCGCGCGCGCTGAGCGGGCCACGCCACCGGGGAGGCTTCCGGGAGGCCACGCTTCTCTCCCAGACCGCGCTTCTCTCCCAGGTCTCCCAGGTCTCCAGGGGTCAATCTCGCGGCTTCAGGACCGCATCAGAGCCGCTTGGCGGACCTCATTCATGAGGGTAAACGCCGAGCGAGGCTTCCACGGAGGGGATGGGGACGGAGCAGCGGACAGACCCCACCTACGTCATCACGTCAGCACGCCCTCCTAGATATGAGTTCTAATAATAAATGTCCCTTCACTATTTAGACTTTCGTTCATGTAGTCTTTCTAATGGTGGCCATACATGGTACAATTTTTTCATCCAATCTTACCAATTCTATGTAGTATAAGGGAACTGCTTAAATTATCCTTTCAGTCTATTCACTTAATTTACCCTTATACTACATAGAAATGGTAAGATTGTATGAAAAAATTGTACCATGTATGGCCACCATAAGAGTTGAAAACCTTGATTAATAATTTGATGTGTACTTTTACTTTCCCTGGATTGGGTACATGTGCGGGGCAGTTACCTCCACATTTTGGGCACCAAGGTGAGGATGAGCCCCTTGTCCTTCACCTGGATGAAAGCTTTGCAAGAACGGGAAAATATAGATTACCCCTTCTTACATAATCTTTCTCTTGTCATAGACCATGTGAGCTGGTATTGTTCTGGCGGTGGTGCTGTCCAGCTCAGCCATTCAGGCTATACCAGCTGGCATGGGGGAGACCAAATTTAAAAGGCTTGAGGGTAGAAGGCTACATAAATTTTAAAACGTTTTATTAGAAATAAATATAGTATAGTTTAAACAACAAACAGAAAAAACACTGAGACTAGAAGCGATGCATAGTGCTAAAAAAAATTCTACTTGCTCAGAAAACACCCCAAATCTTGCTTAGGGCCTGTTTCCACTACACGCGGTGCAATGTGGCTACATAGCCCCATTGCACCGCAGCCGACCGGTAACCAATGCACGGCAAAGGAACAGGTTCTATTACATAGTTACATAGTTACATAGTTATTTTGGTTGAAAAAAGACATACATCTATCGAGTTCAACCAGTATAAAGTACAACACCAGCCTGCTCCCTCACATATCCCTGTTGATCCAGAGGAAGGCGAAAAAACCCTTACAAGGCATGGTCCAATTAGCCCCTAAAGGGAAAAATTCCTTCCCGACTCCAGATGGCAATCAGATAAAATCCCTGGATCAACATCATTAGGCATTACCTAGTAATTGTAGCCATGGATGCCTTTTAACGCAAGGAAAGCATCTAAGCCCCCTTTAAATGCAGGTATAGAGTTTGCCATAACGACTTCCTGTGGCAATGCATTCCACATCTCAATCACTCTAACTGTAAAGAACCCTTTCCTAAATAAATGACTAAAACGTTTTTCCTCCATGCGCAGATCATGTCCTATAGTCCTTTGAGAAGGCCTAGGGACAAAAAGCTCATCCGCCAAGGTATTATATTGCCCTCTGATGTATTTATACATGTTAATTAGATCCCCTCTAAGGCGTCTTTTCTCTAGACTAAATAAACCCAGTTTATCTAACCTTTCTTGATAAGTGAGACCTTCCATCCCACATATCAATTTTGTTGCTCGTCTCTGCACCTGCTCTAAAACTGCAATATCTTTTTTGTAATGTGGTGCCCAGAATTGAATTCCATATTCCAGATGTGGCCTTACTAGAGAGTTAAACAGGGGCAATATTATGCTAGCATCTCGAGTTTTTATTTCCCTTTTAATGCATCCCAAAATTTTGTTCGCTTTAGCTGCAGCTGCTTGGCATTGAGTACGATTATTTAACTTGTTGTCAATGAGTACTCCTAAGTCCTTCTCCAAGTTTGATGTCCCCAACTGTATCCCATTTATTTTGTATGGTGCTAGATCATTAGTACATCCAAAATGCATGACTTTACATTTGTCAACATTGAATTTCATCTGCCATGTACAGTATGTGCCCATATAGCCATCCTATCCAGATCCTGTTGCAATATGACACTATCTTCCTGAGAGTTGATGATTCTGCACAATTTTGTATCATCTGCAAAAATAGCAACATTGCTCACTACTGCATCTACTAGGTCATTAATAAATAAATTGAAGAGCACTGGACCCAGAACAGACCCCTGTGGGACCCCACTGCTAACAGTCTCCCATTTTGAGTACGATCCATTGACCAAAACTCTTTGTTTTCTGTCCATTAGCCAGTTCCCTATCCATGCACACAAACTCTTCCCCAGTCCTTGCATCCTCAACTTTTGCACCAGACTTTTGTGGGGAACAGTGTCGAAGGCCTTTGCAAAGTATATCACATCTACAGCATTCCCAATATCCATATTAGCATTCACTACCTCATAAAAGCTGAGCATGTTAGTCAAACAGGACCTGTCTTTAGTAAACCCATGTTGATACTGAGAAATAAGATTATTTTCTACTATGAAGTCATGTATAGTATCTCTTAGTAACCCCTCAAATAGTTTGCATACAACTGATGTTAAGCTTACAGGTCTATAATTTGTGTGCTGGTTATGTGTAGCAATCTGAGAATCTGCAGCATGCTGCAGATTCTCGCACGGCCACATCCACCCGCATTCCCGTCTCCTCCACTGACACGAATGTAAGCAACAGTGATGCGATGCGGCGAGGTAGCTGCATTCGCATCACTTTACTAGTGGAAAAGGGCCTTTAAAGTGAACCAGAGGTAAGAGGAATAAAGCACATTACCTGGCTTTCCTGCTGATCCTCTGCCTTTAATACTTTAAAGGACAGGTCTGGGGTGAAAAAAGCAAACAAAAAAACAAAACAAGATCCACTTACCTTGGGCTTCCTCCAGCCCCTGGAAGCCTATTTGTCCCTCGCCGCAGGTCTGCTTTCAGCCGGTGTCCCCTCAGTTGCAGATGCCGACATTTTCCGTGCCACTCTCAATCACGCTCATGTAGCCCAGAGCGTTCTGCACAAGAAAAGTGCGCCCTCTACGTATCTCTCCGGCGGCTACTGGAGAGATATATAAACGGCTCACTTCCCTTGCGTCAGACTGGCCGTGGCTGGAGGAAGTTACGGGACCCGGTATCGTCGCAGAACGCTGACGACGGCGGCGTGGGAGTGATCCGTGCGGATGGGGCTGGAGGAAGCCCCAGGTATGTAAAGCACTTTTATATATGCTCAGCTCTGGTACACTTTAACCACTTAAGCCCAACTGGACGAACATTCTCGTCCAGTTGGGCTGCGCGCATTCCCGCGGGCCGCTGGCCGTTAGCCCAGCGATCAATAAAAGGGATTATAGATCCCTTTCATTGATCGAAGCCCCCTGCAGAAAAGCCCACAGCATCTCATCAGACGCTGCGGTTTTTCTGAGTTTCAAAAAGTTCCCCATCTTCATTCTTCTTCCTGGAAGCGTACGATCACGCTTCCAGGACTTTTTCACTGACTTTTTTACAAATAGTAAAACTACACACACATCCATTTTTCTAATAAATAAATACATTTTTTACATTTATAATTAGCTGTTTACCTCCCACACCAAAAATTATCCACATACAATTTTTACTACAAACAATAAAAAAAAATACAATAAAAAAACAAACAACATAAATAGTTACCTAAGGGTCTGAACTTTTTAAATATGCATGTGAAAGGAGTATATTAATATACTTTTTTAAATTATGGGCTTGTAAATAGTGATGGACGCAAATTGAAAAAAATGCACCTTTATTTCCAAATAAATTGGCGCCATACATTGTGATAAGGGCATAATTTAAATGGTGTAATAAGCGGGACAGATGGGCAAATAAAATACATGGGTTTTAATTACGGTAGGCTATATTAATTTCAAACTATAATGGCCAAAAACTGAGAAATAATAATTTTTTCCATTTCTTTCTTAATATTCCTGTTAAATGGATTTAGAATAAAATACGGTGGTTTGCAAAAGTATTTGGCCCCCTTGAAGTTTTCCACATTTTGTCATATTACTGCTACAAACATGAATCAATTATATTGGAATTCCACGTGAAAGACCAATACAAAGTGATGTACACGTGAGAAGTGGAACGAAAATCATAGATGATTCCAAACATTTAAAATAAAATAACTGCAAAGTGGGGTGTGCATAATTATTCAGCACCCTTTGGTCTGTGTGCAGTCAGTTGCCCATAGACATTGCCTGATAAGTGCAAATGACTAAACAGAATGCGCCTGTGTGTAATTTAATGTCAGTACAAATACAGCTGCTATGTGACAGCCTCTTAGGTTGTCTAAGAGAGTATTGGGAGCAACAACACCATGAAGTCCAAAGAACACACCAGACAGGTCAGGGATAAAGTTATTGAGAAATTTAAAGCAGGCTTAGGCTACAAAAAGATTTCCACAGCCTTGAACATCCCACTGAGCACTGTTCAAGCGATCATTCAGAAATGGAAGGAGTATGGCACAACTGTAAACCTACTAAGACAAGGCCATCCACCTAAACTCACAGGCCAAACAAGGAGAGCGATCAGAAATGCAGTCAAGAGGCCCATGGTGACTCTGGACGAGCTGCAGAGATCTACAGCTCAGGTGGGGGAATCTGTCCATAGGACAACTATTAGTCGTGCACTGCACAAAGTTGGCCTTTATGGAAGAGTGGCTAGAAGAAAGCCATTGTTAACAGAAAAGCAAAAAAGGGGACGTTTGCAGTTTGCCACAATGCCATGTGGGGGACCCAGCAAGCATGTGGAAGAAGGTGCTCTAGTCAGATGAGACCAAAATTGAACTTTTTGGCCAAAATGCAAAACGCTGTGTGTGGTGGAAAACTAACACTGCATATCACTCTGAACACACCATCCCCACTGTCAAATATGGTGGTGGCAGCATCATGAATGGGAGGTGAAAGTTGCTCAGATGCAAAAAATAAATAACCCTTCGGGCTTAAAGAGACACTGAAGCGAAAAAATATATATTTTATAATATATATATATATATATATATATATATATATTATAATAATATGATATAATGAATTGGTTGTGTACTATGAATAATTACTAGAAGATTAGCAGCAAAGAAAATATTCTGATATTTTTATATTCAGGTATATAGTGTTTTTTCTAACATTGCATCATTCTCTAATATGTTCAGATTACACAACACTCAGCATTCAAAATGATTCTTTCAGAGCAGTCTGTGAACTAATGACCTCTCCTCTAGCAGAGAAAAAGTAAATAGTTAACTAACAGTTGAGATAATAAAAGTCAGAAAACAGCCCTCTCCACGACTTTGAAAGTCGTAGAGATTAATGGCTTTTTTGTATAGAGATAACAACTGAAGTTTCTTAACTCTTCCTGTACTGGAAACAACTAGACTGATGTATCTGATCTTAATGTTTTATTTCTTAGCTGTACTACACATACAAATCATAATATCATAATTTTTTTTTCGCTTCAGTGTCTCCTTAAGTGGTTAATATCTGCTTGTGTTTCTGAGATTGCTGGCTGAAGGGGGTGGACACCATCTTCAAGCTCACCGATGCGGTGCTCTGCTTCACCCACATGCAATTGGAAGACCTGCATATCCTGCTGGAGGAGGTAGACATCAGTCTTAACCTCCTCCAGCTTCGTAGTAATAGTGGTGAGGCTAGATTGACAGCCCACTATAGCGTCCATTACTTGATGCAAAGAAGGGGAAGCGGTGTCGTCATTGTCATCAGAGGCCTCCTCACCCTCATGGCCTCCACGCCGGTATGTCTTAAGCTTGGCCACTGCGCCTACACTGTGCCCCTGTGACATCCTGGCACCAATAGACATGGGAGAGGATAAGGGATGAACCTGAGGTAAAATCGGGTACCAACGGGGGCTGCTATTTGCTGATAAATGGATAGAAGAGGGAGCCCCCCCCCCCCCCAGAGAGGAAGCATTTTAACAGCAACAGTCATGGATGAGCCGTGAAAAAACGCGATCCCAATCGATTTTCTGCACCGATTGTGATTAACGGTACAATTCCAATTGTATGTGTAAGTATAGCAGAATGCAAATACTTGGGGTCTATTATTATTATTATTATTAGTTAGTATTTATATAGCGCCGACATCTTACGCAGCGCTGCACAGTATATATATATTGTCTTGTCACTAACTGTCCCTCAAAGGAGCTCACAATCTAATCCCTACTATTATCATATGTCTATGTATGTATATTATGTAGTGTAAGTACTGTAGTCTAGGGCCAATTTAGGAGTGAGCCAATTAACTTATCTGTATGTTTTTGGGAAGTGGGAGGAAACCGGAGTACCCGGAGGAAACCCACGCAGACACGGGGAGAACATACAAACTCCTTGCAGATGGTGCCCTGGCTGGGATTTGAACCAGGGACCCAGCGCTGCAAGGCAAGAGCGCTAAGCACTACGCCACCGTGCTGCCCAATGCACTATCTGTCTATCTATCTTTGAAACCTGGCCATTCTAGAAGACAGCAGATTCTATTCAGCTGGATGCAACTGTTTCTGAGGATCACAATGTTTTCTTTTAATTAACAAGAACAAAGGGTTACCTTCATTGGCAGATAACAACTAGGTATGAAAGCTCCACTAGCAGCAGCACCAAATGGTTACCCTTTCAGTAAAGGAAGCCAGAAGCAGCTCTTCACAGCACGACAGCAGCAGGCATACTGGAGCCATTCTAAAGGGGCCCATACACTCAGCCGATTATCGGCCAATCGATCAAAATCGATCGATCGCAAATCAATTGACCAATCGATAGATTTGCGTCCAATTTCGATCGATTTCAATTGATCTGACATGTTGGAAAATTTAAGAAGATCTGTTGAGATTGCTTATCATTTTGCATTGGACCTAATGGAAATCTGAAGACAAAAAAAATGCCATCAGATCGATTTTCAATAGATTTCATAATGAAATCTATTGGAAATAAACACATCAGATAGATTAGAGATCCATCTGATGATCTATCTGCTGCTAATCTAACGAGTGTATGGCCACCTTAAAGGAAACCAGAGACGAGGGTTAGCTTAAAAATGGTAAAATATGTCATACATACCTGGGGCTTCCTCTAGCTCCATAAGCCTGGATCGCTCCCACGCCGCTGCCTGTATCGCCGGTACCGGGTCCCGTCACTTCCACCGGACGCGACCAGTTGTACGCATGCGCAGGGGCTCCCTCCGGATTTGTACGTGTGCGCCTGCATAGTACGGAGGGACCGCACTGCGCTTGCGTCGACTGGCTCGACTGGCCCGAAAATAAGGGACCCGGTACCGGCGGACAGAGGCAACGGAGGACGGCGGCGTGGGAGGGATCCAGGCTTATGGAGCTGGAGGAAGCCTCAGGTATGTATAAATCTATTTGTTTTTCAGCTCTGGTTCTCTTTAAGTGTAATGGGAATAAATCTATTATATGATTTTTGTGCCTTGTAAAAGATGCCGTACATATGATAGGTATGGAAATTATATAATTTTGTTGGTCAGGATCCGTTGAGTATTTTAATATTAAATGTATGCCGCTGACATACCCAGCCACCGCGTTATTAAACTTCTTAGTAACTGAACATCCTACGTTATCCATGTTTAATATCATTTCAATGTCTTTTTCTTGAGGATTATGAACTTGTGATTATTACTTGTGTGCGAGGAGCGTGGGCTGAAATATGGAAGATGTCATATTTTTTGGGCTTAAGCTTCCCGTCCAAAAAATAATAACACCCAGTCCAGCTCAGGGGCTGACTCTGAGAGCCCGCCCTAAAAGCTGGATCATTTAAAAGGACCAGGCTTAGACTCCACCCGAGTTCTCCCATTTTCCATCTGACCGAAACCAGCTGGAGGACCGTGACGCTGGTTTCCCTGTTTCCTTCAATCTGGAACAAAGGACTTTAACTTGCTTCCACAAACGGACATAATTTTTCTAACTTTAAGTATCCATTTTCGTTTATTTTTTCACTTTCATTTTACACTGGGTCATCATTGTCTAATTGCTACTTTTAACAATTTTCTGTATATATTAATTATTTATATAATTGCTTTTATAAATAAAAG
Organism: Hyperolius riggenbachi; assembly: GCF_040937935.1. Taxonomy (NCBI): domain Eukaryota; kingdom Metazoa; phylum Chordata; class Amphibia; order Anura; family Hyperoliidae; genus Hyperolius; species Hyperolius riggenbachi. Next base: position 359,839,488 of record NC_090649.1, on the reverse strand, counting down.
ACTTTAAGTCAATTATTTTTCTCAGCTGCACCCTACTATTCAGCCAACCAGAAGGAATCCTAGCTTCTGAAGATACGCTACCTGAAGAATGTTCGTTATAATCAGAATAGTGTGTTCTAACCGTTTTATGCGCAAGTGTTAGAATCGGTGACAACAGGTCCTCTGTCCTCTACAGAGGTGGTGGCAGCTTTGTACCCTGAAATAATGTGTAGTTTGTGTTACTGTAGCTCGGAAGCTCCCTTCTAGCCTGTCTGCTGCCCAATTCCAGCGGTTTCAGCTCATCGATTATGTCCACCAGGTTGGATGGTCTGTGGGCTGAAATACATTGGAAGGCATTGAGCGGACCGGCCACTAGGGAGCCTGTGATATGAGTCTCTATCAGCAGCAGCCTCACTATTCCCAGCAGCATGCCCTCTATGCTAGTAGCAGCTCCACTATGCCCAGTAGCAAACCCCTCTATGCCAGTAGAAGCCCAACTATGCCAGCAGCAGCCCCAATATGCCCAGCAGCAGCCTCCACTGTCAATTACTGCTCTCAGAGTAGCTCACAGTCTTACTCTACCATCGTCATAGTCTAACGTCCTACCATATTATTATGTGTTTTTATAGCACTGGCATCTTATGCAGCACTTTGCAGAATACATAGTCTTGTCACTGACTGTCCTCAGAGCTCACAATCTAATCCTACTATAGTCACGGTCCAATGTCCTTCCACATTATTATTAGGTATGTATATAGCACTGACATCTTCTGCAGCACTTAACAGAGTACATAGGTATGTCACTGACTGTCCTCAAAGGAGCTCACAATCTAATTCATGCCATATGTATGGTAACTAGGACATTATTTTATATTAAAGGAGAGGGGCTTCATCCAAACTTTTTTGGGCAGGCCGACTGTCTCTGAATTGCACAACTGCTAAGTTCATGTACATTTGGCCCTGCCTATGACTCAGCATGACCACACCCACTTTCTGATGCATGGTCATACCCATTTTTTACTCAACCAATGGATTTAGCACTCGCTTAGCATCATCACTACATAAATTGTAAAGCCACACTTGCACCTGGGAAATGTATGCAGGAGGGAGAGGGCCAGTAGACCTCTAGGAAATGCTGTATGGGGAGAGAGCGGAGACCACTAGGGTAGGGTATGTGAGCTCCAAATCATGGGGCACGTGGGCCCCAGGTTGAAATTTCTCTGGTTTGCCCCCAGTGTCCGACCCCGTGTGCGCATGTGTTAGTTTGATATACATTACTACCTGGTGGCAAGCACTACACGCCATCCGTTCAGCGCTTGCAGTCTATCATAATGGTGCCAGGTAGGAGGGGGCATGTGTGGGGCGGAAGGACACAGCACCATGGTCAATCAGAGTGGGCCAGGAGGAAGCATGTGCGGGATGGAAGGACTTATACATACATACAGCAGATGGCTTGGATGATTATTATTATTATTTAATAAAGCTGAAGTGGAGTGTTATTAGAGCTGAGCAATTAATACAATGAAATGCATTTTTTCTAACAAAAATAGAAATAGCGGGTTGAACAAGATACTTCAGAACTTCAGATGACCCTCTTCGGTGCTGGCATATTAAGCCGTTGTGGTGAAAGATTTCGCAACTTTTCCAAATTTTGCAACCACTTGCAATAATTTATAGGTGTTACTATCATAAACTGCAACCTATTGACTTAAAACTATTAGTATCAGAAAATGGAACCCAACCTAATGCTATTCTCACTCAGAATTCTACCCTACGGATGCCTTATCCTAACCAACCTTCTTGTTGATGCCTAGACCTAACTAAACTTAAAGGGATACATAAATCTAGTAAAAAAAAAAAAATGCAGTTTTACTTACCTGGGACTTCTACCGGTCCCCTGCAGTCACCCTGTGCCCGCACTGGTACTCTACGATCCTCCAGTCCTCTACCACGTCTCAGTTTCGTAACCGCCAACAGGGTGTAACGATTGCGGAATTATCTCCGTGGTCAGCGCACAAGATGTGCGCTGACACTGCGGTAGTCCTCCACAAGCGTATAAAACGACAGAACCCAGCTTTGGTGCTATGCACCTGTAGAGAGAAAGTGAGCACAGAGACAGAATGTATGTGTGTCCACCAATCTAGTCGCCACCCGGCGACGGTGAAGACACAACAGCGGAAATCAGTGGGAACGCAATCGCAAGAGTGGCGATTGCCAATAGTGACACAAGACCGAGTAAGACAGAGCACAAGTGTAGCAAGAAAGACGCAGCAAATAACAATAACCAGAACGCCAAGGAAAATAACAAACGCACTCGCCAAGCGCGGCCACCACGCGAAAAGCGCAACAGCGACAAAACACGCCAATGGGCATAAAAAGCACAACAGAGACAAAGCACGCCAACCCTAACTAACCAATGAAACACGAAAACGAATAGAGAACGCGAACGCTTGCCAAACGGTTACCTCACCGAGCCTACAGCAAGCGTTCGTTCCAGACAAGACAAACAGAAGAAGTAACAAGTAGCAACCGCAGCTCTGGCCTACACTCCCAGACAGAAGGAACCACCGCCACTACCGACAGGGCGAATGCGATCCCAAGAGACAGAACGATTTCCTTTCGACCGCCGCTGGCGACAAGACAATCGCAACAGATAGGTTGTATTATCTGTATTGCTTTGTATTGTCTGACTACGCTAGAAGGAATGCCTAGTGCACTCCCAAGGAATTACTCTAAGATAATGTTAGAAAACGATTAGCAAAGGCTGAGACTCCAAGTAAGTTAGGAACAAACCAGTATGACCAGCAGGGAATTCTGGGAAGAAATGGTATTTATACTGCAAGCCATCAAAGGAAGCAGCTGAGCAATGTGCATGACAAGTGGATGCAAATTCCTCCCCAGAACAGCAGCTCTGAAACTTGCAGAGTGAAGACAGGTCTCTTTTCCAGAGACCTGCAGCACTCAGACCTAAAAAATGGTCAAACAGCTGTCTGCCAGTGCAGACAGCAGCGCAGATCATTACACAGGGCCTGTCACTGGGCACTGCGCCTACGAGGCCCTGGCCGCGTATGAGAAAATCTCTACTGCGCCTGCACAGGACGCTCCTGGCGACGGGAGCATGAACGAGGATACACGCGACCCGTGGCTTATGACAGGCTCAGTCGGCAAACACGAAACTGAGCTGCCGCGGGAGAAAGGAGGATCGTAGAGTATCGGTGTGGGCACAGGACATCTGCAGGGGGCCGGTAGAACCACCAGGAAAATAAAACTGGCTTTTTTTAACCAGACTTAAGAATGCCTTTAATCACTCCCTTACAGCTCCAAACTCAGTGAAATAACTGACAACTATCGGTTAGGTGCCGGCGGCTGCAACTATGTGCGGTCACAAAATCTTTCACCACACCGTCTAGCAGAACGGCTTGTCTGAATTTCAGGCAGAGTGCAGTGTGGTTTAATAGTTCCCTTTTGTACTCTGTGGCAGTGCAGCCAAGTAAAATGTTATCAGTTGCACCTGGAGCTATTTATGCCCAAAAGTGGCCAAGGGCCTACAATTGTCTGCCAGCATGCGACTGATGATGTATGACCCACAATAGGAATCCTGTGTAAAGTCCACTCCTGTTACTGGCTGTACCAATGTCAGTTTTACACAAATGTTTGCTCCCGGGGTCCCCAATAACTTAACACCGCTCCAGCGCTGACTCCTCTCGCTGCGCTCTCCTCCTGTCGCCGGGCCCGCTGTCGCCGCCACTGGGTTTGCGTACTGTCTCCATGGTTACCTAGCGGCATGTCTCATGTTCATCAGAGGTGCTGCCGGAAGTAACCATGGCAATGAGGAGCGGTGAGAGGAGAAGAGCAAGAGGAAAGCAGGAGAGCCTGGCGAGAGGAGTCAACCTTGGAACGAGGTTATGTAAGTCACTTTGTAAACTATTCTTTATAATTGAACCTATAATGTGCGCTCCTCAATCAGTTCAATATTAACCTATAGTTGGCTTATATATTCTGGATCGCTCCTAATTTTCAAGTGTGTGTCACTTTAAATTGAAGGTAAATGTATAATAAACCAGGGCGCTCTACAACAAGGTTGAAGCCAAACAGTTTAGGTCCCTTAATCAAGTCCCAAAAATAAGTCCATATATCGGCTGTCTTCAGATTTTCACAGGGTACAAGATAATCCTCATGCGGCACAATAATCAATAGGCGCTCACCAGACTCTAAGCTGCCTTTTCAGGAACAGCTCATATCGCTCCTGGCCCAGCCAGCAATATAACGGATCTCCTGGATGTGTATTTAATCGATCCTCCTCTGTCCTTAGATCATGGGGGCATGAGATAGACAAGAAAAACCACAATAGTGTAATACTGTTGATTAGGGATATGGCTAGGGTAAGTAACAGTGCTCCCTAAGTTTTATGAGACACCACGTGCCCCTCCACCAAACACTCAATAAAGCCTCTCACCAGACTTTATGGCTGACCCAGCACAGACCAGCAGTAGCGCTTCATAGGTGTTTGACAATATTCCTTCTTTGGCAGCAGTGTCCCTAGAACTCAAACAGGGACCAACATAGTGTAAAACCGCTTTTTTATTAAAAGGTATTAAAAAGAAGTGCACTCACAAAAGTTCAGCAACAATGCGCATATAAAATCCTAGAGCTCGTTCAGCGTCCCTCGCTCCTTAGACTCCGCCCTACTAGTTTCGTCTCATGACTCATCAGGGCCCCTGATGAGTCATGAGACGAAACTAGTAGGGCGGAGTCTAAGGAGCGAGGGACGCTGAACGAGCTCTAGGATTTTATATGCGCATTGTTGCTGAACTTTTGTGAGTGCACTTCTTTTTAATACCTTTTAATAAAAAAGCAGTTTTACACTATGTTGGTCCCTGTTTGAGTTCTAGGGACACTGCTGCCAAAGAAGGAATATTGTCAAACACCTATGAAGCGCTACTGCTGGTCTGTGCTGGGTCAGCCATAAAGTCTGGTGAGAGGCTTTATTGAGTGTTTGGTGGAGGGGCACGGCACTTGGTGTCTCATAAAACTTAGGGAGCACTGTTACTTACCCTCGCCATATCCCTACTCAACAGTATTACACTATTGTGGTTTTTCTTGTCTATCTCATGCCCCCATGATCTAAGGACAGAGGAGGATCGATTAAATACACATCCAGGAGATCCGTTATATTGCTGGCTGGGCCAGGAGCGATATGAGCTGTTCCTGAAAAGGCAGCTTAGAGTCTGGTGAGCGCCTATTGATTATTGTGTCGCATGAGGATTATCTTGTACCCTGTGAAAATCTGAAGACAGCCGATATATGGACTTATTTTTGGGACTTGATTAAGGGACCTAAACTGTTTGGCTTCAACCTTGTTGTAGAGCGCCCTGGTTTATTATACATTTACTTTGTAAACTATACTAGGGCACCACCTGTACCTTGCAACCAATACCGCAGCACCTATAACTCACTACCTGTCATACTCACCGTCTTGGTCCTAGCCAACATCGCCGTGCGCGTTTCCTAACGCGTGCACGTGGCAATTCTCTGGGGTTTTTATTGCTCTTTGGCAGCCACTTCCGGGTCATCCACGTAGTACGCATGCGTACGCAAGGTCTTTGGCGCACGCGGATAGATTTACGTGTACGAACGCTAGGTATTATGATGTACGCATGCGCAGAGGGTTAGCGGATGTTTGTACGCATGCGCTGCGCTTTGGCACCAGAATTCCCTATATAAGCACTCCTGCCCATGGCCACAGTGCTGTTGTTTCTGACAGTTCTGGATGAGCCCGTGTATGGTGAACCCCTGCTCTGTGTTGACTACCCGTTGTGACCCCGACTCTGCTTGATTGCCGCCTGCCTCAACCTCAGCCTGTGACCTCGATCCAGCCTGTTATCCGCCTGCCCCGACCTCGGCTTGTGACGTTGACTCTGATTGCTATCCGCCTGCCTCGACCCTGGCTTGTGACCCCGACTACGTCTCTGTCTTCTGCTCCTGGATTTGACGCATTGATCTCTACACCGCAGTGTCTCCTGTTCTCTGACTCACTGTTAGGGTCTCCTCTTGAGCGCAATCTGGTGAACAATAGACAGCTGAAAGTCCATCGTCCCTTGCGGGGCGCTCTGGTGAACACCCGTGGGCAAAATAAATAACTGCAAAGTGGGGTGTGCGTAATTATTCAACCCCCTGAGTCAATACTTTGTAGAACCACCTTTTACTGCAATTACAGCTGCCAATCTTTTAGGGTATGTCTCTACCAGCTTTGCACATCTAGAGACTGAAATCCTTGCCCATTCTATCTTGCAAAACAGCTCCAGCTCAGTCAGATTAGATGGACAGCGTTTGTGAACAACAGTTTTCAGATATTGCCACAGGTTCTCGATTTGATTTTGATCTGGACTTTGACTGGGCCATTCTAACACACAGGGCCGGCCTTTGACCGGAGCGATCGCTCAGGGCGCTGGCTTCCAGGGGGCGCTCCTGCCCTGCCGGCTGCTGCCCTGGCCTCATAATTTTATCATATCTATCTGTCTGCTGTGGCCTCTGGCTGGGTCCATCTCACGTCACATGGTATCTCCGCCCCCTGGTGCCGCTGGGGGTGATGGGGGCGAAGACCAGTAAACTACTGCGGAGCTACCTCTTGGAGTGTGGCATTCTCCCCCAGGTCGCCGCCACCTCAGACAATCAGAGCCGGCCAGCAGTGGTAACTGACTTTCTAAAAACGTACAGCATCATAGCAGCCGCTCGATTCTCTCAGCCCCGGCCCCAGGCAGCTCAGTCAAATCAGCCTGAAACTGTACCGTGGCTGTAGCTGCCTGTGAGTCAGGGCTCTTTCGCTATTGGCTGAGGGCTGGAGATCAGACCTCCAGGTTTACCGTAGAGGCAGCGCAGATTCCTCTTGGCTTCTGAGAGTGCTACTGGCTTCAGTGACTCCAGCAATCACTGCCCGGACTGGTAAAACAGATAACGGCACAGATAGTGGTCTCTGCAGCGAAGAGAACACATAGCTCAGCTCCCAGTCTCTTGCCTGACCTGAAGTCTTGACCCTGGCTGGCGTGCAGTGAAGTGTGCTTATCCTGGCCAGGCCTGTCTCAATCCCTATGTCCCCCCCTCTGATAAAGATGGAAAAGAGAGGGCTGCTGAAGCGAATTGCTAGGTGCTAACTCAGCAGCTGGCAGAAGTCAGTAAAAGACACCCTATGTGACTCCAGTCAGCTTTCCAGCAACAGCAGCGAACTTGTATGAAAAACAGAAGCTGGCAGCTTGTGAGGTTAGGTAATACACACTGTCAGGAACCGGCCCGCGGCACGCCTGCGTATACGGTTCCCGACTGCGGGTTTGACCAGATTAAGCGGGAAACAGCCTTATTTAAGCTACAAACAAGGCTGGAACCCCTCAAACACTTCCCACTGCCACCACTAGCGTTGCTAGACACGTCCCCTCAGCTGTCGAGGGCTAAACACACAATCTGCGTTTTCGTATTTGGGTCAGCTTTGCGCTTAGGCCGAATACGAGAACGCCACGCATCCACACACACAGTACAGTTGTACAGTAACACAGCACAATCAGACAATGATTTGTAATGCAAGTTACACTGTCGTGCAGCAAAACCACTAACAGTCGTTCCGAACGATACTGTTAGACTTCCCACTCGGCTGTCGAGCGCAGAAGTGCCCCATACACACAATGCAATTACAATTTCATATGGTAGTGTTGCTCAAACATACAATTAGGCACAGACTTATACACAGCTACACTGCAGTCTCCTCTAGGCTATGAGTGTTAGTTTAGTACCGCAGAAGTCAAGCTTATTAAATAACGATTTAATATTCCATAAAAACATAGAACAATGCAGAGAATAATATATACAGAAGATGTACAAAAAACAAAGTGAAAAAGTTACAAGATAAAAGTTACAAAAATACACACACGGATATTTGCGTAAAAATAAAATGCAGTTTCCCCGTTTGTGACATCACCGAACGCTTGTCATAATCTTTCCTGTGATATGCAAGCTTCAAAGGGTTCCTGTTTAAGCTTCTTGAAGGTTGCAGAATTCAATAGGTAAGATTGTATCCTACCAGACATCAAAAGGCTTCCTCCACATTATTTCCTTGTTTAAAGTGTATTTTAGCACATAAATGAAAAGATTGCATTCTGGTTACAGGTAGCAGTTTGCCTGTAATTGCCTGTAGGCAGACGCAGACAATCACACCTGGGGCAGCAGATCAAAGTGACTGCTAGTGGCCTAATGAGCCGCTTCCTTGCCTATTGAAGGTGACTGGTAACGAGGTTCCCTTTTGTCTGTCTATTGACACCCACACACAATCACATTAACAGTCCATGAAGCTAGCTGCCAATACCTTCAAGCCATACTGGCTGACATCCACCTCTGAAAGATATACAGCAGACATAAAAATGATAGAATATGTTTATGTATTCCTAACATCATCAGCACCCCAATATATCACCACACCTCCCCTCTTTAGAATGGGGCAAGGCAGATGATCTTCCTAGATTATCCTGCCTGCGCCTACATTGTTGGTTCTGCTTGACGGGACAACCCGTCCGCATTCCCATGATTGCTCCCCTTCCTATGTTGAATGGTGAAGCTATATTGTTGGAGAACTAAGCTCCATCTCAGCAGTTTTCCATTGTCCCCAGAAACCCGATGTAACCAACTAAGAGGGTTGTGGTCGGTTACGACGGTGAATACACGACCGTAGAGATAGTGCTGCAGCTTTTGTAGGGCCCATACAATTGCCAAGCACTCCTTCTCTATGGTGGCGTAAGCTACCTCCCGGGGTAGCAGCTTCCGACTTAAGTACAGAATCGGATGTTCCTCCCCAGTTTGGTTTACCTGGCTTAACACAGCACCTAGGCCAAAGGCTGAGGCGTCCGTCTGGACTACAAACCGTCGGCTGAAGTCTGGCGCTTGCAGCACGGGAGGGCTGGCTAGGGCCCTCTTCAGAGCTGTAAATGACTGTTCACATTCTGGTGTCCAGAGAATCTGCTTGGGCAGCTTCTTTTTTGTGAGGTCTGTCAATGGCTTGGCGAGGGCACTGTAGTTGGGGACAAACTTTCTATAGTACCCCGCAGTCCCTAAGAAGGACTGAATCTGCTTCTTCGTGTGGGGGGTGGGCCAGGACACAATGGCATCTACCTTCCCAGTATCTGGACGAAGCTCTCCCCCCCCCCCCACCACATGTCCCAGGTACTGTACCTGTTTCATGCCTATCTGACACTTGCTAGGCTTGACTGTTAGTCCTGCTGCAGTGATGCGTCCCAGAACCTGTGACAGCTGCGCTAAGTGGTCGTTCCAGTTGGCGCTAAACACGGCAATGTCATCTAGGTAGGCGACAGTGCAGTGTTCCAAACCTTCCAGGAGACCATTTACAACCCTTTGGAAGGTGGCCGGGGCGTTTTTCATTCCAAAAGGCATTACATTAAATTCAAACAGTAGTCCAACGAGTCAGCACCGACCTTGGTAAAATAGCTCTTTTATTTGTAAAAATTAAAAGATCATGATGAAGCAGACAGCGACCGCTCCGCTGTTTCGGGCAATCTGCCCTTTCTCAATCAGGGCAGATTGCCCGAAACAGCGGAGCTGTCGCTGTCTGCTTCATCATGATCTTTTAATTTTTACAAATAAAAGAGCTATTTTACCAAGGTCGGTGCTGACTCGTTGGACTACATTTTGGAAGACACCTGTAGTGCACAGGTGTATTTGAGTCTGGAGCACGACTGTTCATCACTTTAAATCCCCCATCGGTGCAAGCCACACACTGTTTTGCATTAAATTCAAACAGACCTGAGGGGCTGATAAAGGCAGACCTCTCCCGTGCCTCAGCTGTTAGAGGGACCTGCCAGTATCCCCGACTCAAATCCACGATTGTTAGATATTGCGCGCCAGCTAGCTTATCTAACAATTCGTCGACCCTCGGCATTGGGTAAGCATCTGACGCAGTTATCAAATTTAGTTTTCGATAATCTACACAGAACCGAGTGGTCTGGTCCCGTTTGGGTACTAGCACTACAGGTGATGCCCATGCGCTGTGCGACCGTTGGATCACCCCTAGTGACAGCATTTTCTCAATCTCCTTGCTGATGTGGGCCTGAACCTCAGGGGAGACTCCATATGCTGACTGTCTAACCGGCTTGTTATTTCCGGTGTCAACATGGTGTACAGCTGGTCAGACCAGAGCGGGCTGTAAAGGTACCACGGTAAAGGGTCAGCACATCAGATAGACCAGCCTGCTGCTCTGCTATCAACTCCGGATTGATCTGCACCTGGGTAACAGAGTCGGTTTCCTGGGTGGAGGCCAGGATGTCAACCAGGGTCTCTGCTTCACCGTCTGGTAGTAAACTGCAGACAGGGAGAGCGCAAGCGGTTCTATCATGATGTTCCTTTAACATATTAACATGGTACGTTTTCAGCTGCTTACCTCGGTCATCCAGCGCGACCACATAGGTCACATCACTTATCTTCCTATGTATGGTATAGGGCCCATCCCAAGCGGCCTGCAGCTTATTCTGTCGCATCGGGTTTAGGACCCATACCTTGCGACCTACCTCATAAACTCTCTCCCTAGCCCCGTGGTCATACCACTGCTTCTGGGTGGCCTGGGCTTGAGTCAGATTCTCTCGCACTAACCCCACCAGGGTGTCCATCTTTTCCTGGAACTTTAGAACGTATTCCACTATGGAGACCCCGGGACCCATATCCTGCCCCTCCCAGACCTCTTGAATGAGATCAAGGGGTCCGCGTACCCTCCTCCCATATAAGAGCTCAAAGGGCGAGAACCCAGTGGACGACTGGGGCACCTCACGATAAGCAAACAGTAAGTGGGGCAGGTATCGCTCCCAGTCTCTCCCTTGCGATTCAACAAACACCCTTAGCATCTGTTTCAGAGTACCATTAAACCGCTCACTTAACCCATTTGTCTGGGGATGGTAAGGGCTGGCCATGATGTGTTCTACCTGCATTTGCTTACAGAGGCATTCCATTAGGCGCGACATGAATTGCGGGCCGTGATCGGTGAGCATTTCGCGGGGAAAACCGACCCGTGAGAAAATGCGCACCAATGCGTCCGCAACCTTGTCTGCCCGTATGGAGCTCAGGGCTACCGCTTCAGGGTAGCGAGTGGCATAATCTACCACCGTGAGAATGAAACGTTTCCCTGTGCTGCTGGGTATTGCTAGAGGCCCAATGATGTCAACCGCAACCCTTTGGAAGGGCTCCTCTATGATGGGCAAGGGCCTCAGCGGGGCTTTGTCTGTGTCACCTGCTTTGCCGACCCGCTGACATGCGACACAAGACCGGCAAAAATCGGCAATATCAGTCCCCATGTGGGGCCAATAAAAATTGTGGGCAAGACAGGATTTGGTATGGCGGATCCCCAAGTGACCAGCCAGGGGCACCTCATGTGCTATTCTTAATAGCTGCTCCCTGTACCTGTGGGGAATAATCAACTGCCGGTCTGCCTCCTCCACTTCAGACGGCTCAGAGGGAATAACCTCTCTGTACAGTCTGCCTTGCTCCCAGTACACCCTCACTCTGTCGCCCTCCACCGGTGCCCTGTCCGCCAGACCCTTGAGCTCTTCCAGGCTGCTGTCAAGCCGTACAGCCTCGGAGAACTCAGTGCTGTCGGCCACAGGCACCATGGAGGTGGCAAACTGAGAGGCCTCTGGGTCCTCAGAGCCAGGCTCTGAAGTGGAAGAGCCCGACCCAGTGACATCAGCCCCTTCAGTGGACAATTCGTCGGCTGCAGCCCGGTGAGCACTGCGGGTCACCACTGCAGCTGACGGAGCGTTCACTGTACACATGTCATTATGCAACACATCACATATTACATCAACATTATCTGCATGCATGGTAACAACGTGTCCCCCTCCAGGCCTGGGCACTGGAGACTCACTAGGGCTGGCTCCTAGTACACAGTCCGTAGCCCCTGGGGCCTTGCCAGCACTCCCCACTTGCACAGCATTATCACACAGTACCTTGCAAGAGTCCTGAACTTCTGCTGGGGATGCAGGCTCCACGGGGTTTGGAGTAGGCTCATACTGGGCCACTAACCGTCCCAGGTCAGTACCCAACAAAACGTTCGTGGGGATGGCATCCGTTACCCCCACTTCTTTCATTCCGCTGCCGGCCCCCCAATCCAGGTGGACCAAGGCGGTGGGTATGGCGGGGGTGACACCCCCAACTCCTTTGACAGCCATAGTCTTGCCAGGAATGTACTCCTCGGGGTTCACAAGCTGGGGGTGCACTAGAGTCACCTCTACTCCAGTGTCTCGTAGACCGGTGGTAACTGTATCTCCAACCGTGACAGGTTGCAGATTCTCTGCATAGCTACCTGCATTCCTGGTGGCACACAACGCATTTCGGGACCCGCCAGAGTTTGGGGCTTCCTTCTTCTTTTCTGGGCACGTAGCACTGATGTGACCCGGTTTGTTACAGGCAAAACATCTCCGAGTGTCAACGGTGGCTGTTCTTCCTCCAGGCGGCTGCGGTGCTTGGCTTCGCTGGGTGCTCAGAGGAGAAGGTCTCGCAGTCTTTTCTCCCTTCCAGCTGGGTGCCGTAGTCCTCCGAAAATCAGATGCTCGATTGGACGTGTAGGCATCCGCGACTTTCGCGGCCTCATCCACGGTCTTCGGCTCTCGGTCCCGTACAAACTGCCGGACCTCAACAGGACAAGTGTGGAGGAACTGGTCTTTTATTATCAGTTCCTGCAGGGCATCAAAGGTTTCAACAGCCAGTCCTTTTACCCACTGCTGGAAGGCAGTGCGCAGGTTGCAAGCATGATCCAGGTAACTGTCATTAGGACCTCGCTGCACTGTCCTGAAACGTTTTCGATACACCTCTGGCGTGAGGTGGTACCGCGCAATGATGGCTTTCTTAATCGCCTCAAAGTCTGTTTCTTCCTCCTGGGGGAGACTCACAAACGCCTCCAGGGCCTTGCCTCTCAGCCCTGGTGTGAGGTATCTTGCCCACTGCTCACGGGGCACCCCATACTGCCGACAAGTCCTTTCAAACCCCTTTAGGAAAGTGTCTATGTCGGAGTCCTTGTCCATAGTGGGGAACTTATCCAGGGGGATTCTGTGGACTCGCTCACCTTCGCGTTCTGCGGGTCCAGCAGACCGGTTCTGCTGCTGAAGTTTAGCCAGCTCCAGCTGGTGTCGCCGTTCAGCACTTTCCCTCTCGGCCTGGTGTCGCTGTGCAGCTTGTTCCCTCTCTGCCTGGAGTCGCTCTGCCGCTTGTTCCTTCTCTGCCTGTCGGTGCAGTAGGATCAGCTTTAGGCGTAGTTCAGTATCAGCCGAGTTCAGTAGCTGTAGATCAGCTTCCAGAGATGTCATCTCCGTGTTCGGTGGATCATCCAGGACATCGTCTCCACTCGCATCCTGTGGCGGGAGCGATTCCTCCTCTGGCGTGTCGTGAGCTGCATCCGCTGACGTTGAAGCACGGGCTTGCTCTGCCTCATCATACTCCTCGAGGGCACGAACTAACTGCTCCTTAGTCTGGCTGCTCACCGTCTCGATGCCTTTGTGCTCACACAGGTTGAGTAGCATCTCTTTGCTTTGCCTTGCATAGCTGGATGCTTTCTGAGCCATCGTGTTGCAAAAAATAAAAAGAAAAAAGGGGGGAAGGGAAAGCAAAATACCAAGTGTGTATCTTTGAACAAAAAAAACGTATATAGATTCTGCACTGATTAGACTTCTGTAGGCTAGTTGCTTCTAGCAAGCTTCCAGCCTTTAGTACTCAGAATAGCAAGCTAAACTGCGTACTAATGTACTAAACGTTCCCACCACTGCCAGCCAATTATGTCAGGAACCGGCCCGCGGCACGCCTGCGTATACGGTTCCCGACTGCGGGTTTGACCAGATTAAGCGGGAAACAGCCTTATTTAAGCTACAAACAAGGCTGGAACCCCTCAAACACTTCCCACTGCCACCACTAGCGTTGCTAGACACGTCCCCTCAGCTGTCGAGGGCTAAACACACAATCTGCGTTTTCGTATTTGGGTCAGCTTTGCGCTTAGGCCGAATACGAGAACGCCACGCACCCACACACACAGTACAGTTGTACAGTAACACAGCACAATCAGACAATGATTTGTAATGCAAGTTACACTGTCGTGCAGCAAAACCACTAACAGTCGTTCCGAACGATACTGTTAGACTTCCCACTCGGCTGTCGAGCGCAGAAGTGCCCCATACACACAATGCAATTACAATTTCATATGGTAGTGTTGCTCAAACATACAATTAGGCACAGACTTATACACAGCTACACTGCAGTCTCCTCTAGGCTATGAGTGTTAGTTTAGTACCGCAGAAGTCAAGCTTATTAAATAACGATTTAATATTCCATAAAAACATAGAACAATGCAGAGAATAATATATACAGAAGATGTACAAAAAACAAAGTAAAAAAGTTACAAGATAAAAGTTACAAAAATACACACACGGATATTTGCATAAAAATAAAAATGGGGATTAAAAACGTTACCAACTTGAAGGTCTAAACGTTGTCGGCAGGAGCACGCCACTTGTTCGACCAGAAGTCGAGATCATCTCTAGCTATGCGCTATCTCCAAGAGAAGATACTTACTAGGTATCTGCCTCTGCTTTTTATACTCTGAAATGTCCCCTGGGGCATTTAATGTCCAGCCCCCAGGAACTAATGCAGTTTCCCCGTTTGTGACATCACCGAACGCTTGTCATAATCTTTCCTGTGATATGCAAGCTTCAAAGGGTTCCTGTTTTAGCTTCTTGAAGGTTGCAGAATTCAATAGGTAAGATTGTATCCTACCAGACATCAAAAGGCTTCCTCCACATTATTTCCTTGGTTAAAGTGTATTTTAGCACATACATGAAAAGATTGCATTCTGGTTACAGGTAGCAGTTTGCCTGTAATTGCCTGTAGGCAGACGCAGACAATCACACCTGGGGCAGCAGATCAAAGTGACTGCTAGTGGCCTAATGAGCCGCTTCCTTGCCTATTGAAGGTGACTGGTAACGAGGTTCCCTTTTGTCTGTCTATTGACACCTACACACAATCACATTAACAGTCCATAAAGCTAGCTGCCAATACCTTCAAGCCATACTGGCTGACATCCACCTCTGAAAGATATACAGCAGACATAAAAATGATAGAATATGTTTATGTATTCCTAACATCATCAGCACCCCAATATATCACCACACACACCCTCTACACAGACACCACACACAGTTCATATACACACTTCATACACGCACACCACACACACTCTTAGGTCCTGTGCGCTTGACACACAGTAAAGCTGGGTACACACATGCGACAACCATTAAGGCCCGTTTCCACTTGTGCCGCACACGTCAGCGAGACGCGCGACGGAACTTCCGGGTGTGCGGGAACGCAGGCGAATCCCAGAAGCCGTGCCATGCACGGCTATGGGATTCGCAGCCTCCCGCGCGAAATCTGTGGGCAGTGTCGGACGAATTACTAGGGTAAGAGATTCGGCTGGCCTCACCATAGTTTCCAATGCAGAGTTTCTCCGCGCGATTTACCTGCGGGGAAACTGCAGATTCGGAGCGGTTTCCGCTCCAGTGGAAACGGGCCCTTATAGTTATCTGTGTACAGCAGCTGACCATGTATATTGCTCGGACATCATGGGGCGTTAAGGATCCATCCTGTCGGACCCCCAATGCCTGAGCATTAGTGATCACAATGCTATCCCCCCCCCCCCACGACTGATTGAAGACACTTCATCGTCCATGAACACTATATTTTTTTCCAATCAAGAAAAATGACTTTCTAGAGCCCACTCTGTCATTTGTATCTTTTAAAAAATCTGTGTAAGCTAATTGCGACTACAACTACAACTCTCACCCTAAAGGTGGCCACACACCATACAATTTTTTAAATATCTGTTCAATTTAAGAATTGCAATCAATTTTTTTGACTGATTGTAACATTTCAAAAATATGACCAATGTACCACACACGTATGTTCAATCTTTCCCCAATTATAAAAAAAATGATTGGAAACTCTGACAAAATTGCTTGGGTGTGTATATTAATAAATTCACAATCTAACATGCACCATACAATCTTTAGAAAGATTGAAGAAAAATATCTGGCATTCCGGATCGATGAAAATCGAAGAAAACGGGAAATCCGATCGGATTTTTCAGTCGAATGGAAAAAAAGCTTTCGATTTTTTTCGAGAGATCCGATCGTTTTTATCGAATTGCCGTAAAATCGGATCATTTTATTGTATCGTGTGTGGCCATCTTTAGGCTGGGTATAGCTCATACAATTTTCCAGTCAGGTCAACAAGGAAGTTTCCCACCATTCGATAATTTCCAGCTTGTGTAATCTGCTTTCAATGTGCAGTACTAATCTCAAAAACTGAACTCAACCAGAAGCAGATCAGACATGCTGGAAATTAAAGAGCGATGGGAAAGTTCCTGTTGATCTAAAAGGAAAATGCATGGTGTGTACCAGGCCCATTTCCTTGTAGCACTGCTCTAACTACACCTGACTTCTTATACTGGGGGCACCTATGATTGGCTACCTATATTGAGGGCATCTACACATGAGATCCCATACCGGGGGCACCTATACCTGGCTACCTACCTACCTATACTGAGTCTGAGGGCATTTGTTTTTTTAGGTGAGGGATGCACTGCAGCTATAACGCGCGGTGCAAATTGTTGGTGTTGTGCTATTATTCCAAATAGGGGGGGGGCCTAACTGTCCAACTGATGTTTTTATTAATATTCCTAAAAGATTCTAGGCTTAATTTTTAAGTGTATTCAGGATAATGGACTCTTTTCATCCATTTTGTGGTTATTATTAGTATTTTTCTTTTATACATATGTGTCACGGAAATCTGAGCGTTTGGCGTGATGTGTCACAACTTCAAAAAGGTTGGGAACCACTGTCCTAGGCGATATCTCCGGAGGAAAAGGTGAATTGGAATGGGCCTTTGTGTGTGCGTGCATGCGTGCGTGCATGCGAAGAGGATGGGGGGGGCACCAAAATCAGGTTTCGCTCAGGGCGCTGTGAAACCTAAGGCCGGCCCTGCTAACACATTGATGTGTTTTGTTTTAAACCACTCCATTGTTGCCCTGGCTTTATGTTTAGGGTCATTGTCCTGCTGGAAGGTGAACCTCCGCCCCAGTCTCAAATCTTTTGCAGACTCCAAGAGGTTTTCTTGCAAAATTGCCCTGTATTTGGCTCTATCCATCTTCCCATCAACTCTGACCAGCTTCCCTGTCCCTGCTGAAAAGCACCACCCCCAGAGCATGATGCTGCCACCACCATATTTGACAGTAGGGATGGTGTGTTCAGAGTGATGTGCAGTGTTAGTTTTCCGCCACACATAGCGTTTTGCATTTTGGCCAAAAAGTTCAATTTTGGTCTCATCTGACCAGAGCACCTTCTTCCACATGTTTGCTGTGTCCCCCACATGGCTTGTGGCAAACTGCAAACGGGACTTCTTATGGTTTTCTGTTAACAATGGCTTTCTTCTTGCCACTCTTCCATAAAGGCCAGCTTTGTGCAGTGCATGACTAATAGTCGTCCTATGGACAGATTCCCCCACCTGAGCTGTAGATCTCTGCAGCTCGTCCAGAGTCACCATGGGCCTCTTGACTGCATTTCTGATCAGCGCTCTCCTTGTTCGGCCTGTGAGTTTAGGTGGACGGCCTTGTCTTGGTAGGTTTACAGTTGTGCCATACTCCTTCCATTTCTGAATGATCGCTTGAACAGTGCTCCGTGGGATGTTCAAAGCTTTGGAATTCTTTTTGTAGCCTAAGCCTGCTTTAAATTTCTCAATAAATTTATTTCTGACCTGTCTGGTGTGTTCTTTGGACTTCATGGTGTTGTTCCTCCCAATATTCTCTTAGACAACCTCTGAGGCCATCACAGAGCAGCTGTATTTGTACTGACATTAGATTACACACAGGTGCACTCTATTTAGTCATTAACACTCATCAGGCAATGTACCGTATATGGGCAACTGAGTGCACTCAGACCAAAGGGGGCTGAAGAATTACGTACACCCCACTTTGCAGTTATTTATTTGTAAAAAATGTTTAGAATCATGTATGATTTTCGGTCCACTTCTTACGTGTACACCAGTTTGTATTGGTCTTTCACGTGGAATTCCAATAACATTGTTTCATGTTTCTGGCAATAATATGACAAAATGTGGAAAACTTCAAGGGGGCCGAATACTTTGCAAACCACTGTATATACTGCAGCATCTATAGCTCGCTACCTTTACTGGGGCCCCACCCGTACCTGGATACCCATGTACTGTGTGCACCTACAGCTCGCTACCTATACTGGTGTACCACCTGTACCGCCCACTTATACTGTAGCACTTATAGCTCGTTACCTATACTGAGTGCACCACCTGTACTGGACAAACCTATACTGCAGCACTTATAGCTCGCTACCTACAGTGGGATGCGAAAGTTTGGGCAACCTTGTTAATTGTCATGATTTTCCTGTATAAATCGTTGGTTGTTACGATAAAAATGTCAGTTAAATATATCATATAGGAGACCCACACAGTGATATTTGAGAAGTGAAATTAAGTTTATTGGATTTACAGAAAGTGTACAATAATTGTTTAAACAAAATTAGGCAGGTGCATAAATGTAGGCACCACAAAAAAGAAATGAAATCAATATTTAGTAGATCCTCCTTTTGCAGAAATTACAGCCTCTAAACGCTTCCTGTAGGTTCCAATGAGAGTCTGGATTCTGATTGAATGTATTTTGGACCATTCCTCTATACAAAACATCTCTAGTTCATTCAGGTTTGATGGCTTCCGAGCATTGACAGCTCTCTTTAACTCACACCACAGATTTTCAATTATATTCAGGTCTGGGGACTGAGATGGCCATTCCAGAATGTTGTACTCGTTGCTCTGCATGAATGCCTTAGTGGATTTTTAGCAGTGTTTAGGATCATTGTCTTGTTGATAGATTCAGCCCCGGCACAGCTTCAGCTTTGTCAATGATTCCTGGACATTGTTCTCCAAAATCTGCTGATACTGAGTGGAATCCATATGTCCCTCAACTTTGACAAGATTCCCAGTCTCTGCACTGGCCACACAGCCCCACAGCATCATGGAACCACCACCATATTTTACTGTAGGTAGCAGGTGTTTTTCTTGAAATGCTGTGTTGTTTTTCCTCCATGCATACTGCCCCTTGTTATGCCCAAATAACTCAATTTTAGTTTCATCAGTCCACAGCACCTTATTCCAAAATGAAGCTGGCTTGTCCACAGTGACTCCATCTGCAGCAAGATTATGTTGTAGGTCTTTGGTGCTGGTCTGTGGGTTGACTCTGACTGTTCTCTCCATTTGTCGCTTTTATTTATCTGAGATTTTTCTTGGTCTGCCACTTCGAGCCTTAACTGGAACTGAGCCTGTGGTCTTCCATTTCCTCAATGTGTTCCTAACTGTGGAAACAGACAGCTGAAATCTCTGAGACAGCTTTCTGTATCCTTCCCCTAAACCATGATGGTGAACAATCTTTATCTTCAGGTCATTTGAGAGTTGTTTTGAGACCTCCATGTTGCTACTCTTCAGAAAAAATTAACAGGATGGAAACATACAATTGACCCCCTTAACCACATAAGGACCACAGTCTTTCTACCCCTTAAGGACCAGAGCCTTTTTTTCCATTCAGACCACTGCAGCTTTCACGGTTTATTGCTCGGTCATACAACCTACGATCTAAATGAATTTTACCTCCTTTTGTTGTCACTAATACAGCTTTCTTTTGGTGCTATTTGATTGCTGCTGTGATCTTTAGTTTTTATTATATTCATCAAAAAAGACATGAATTTTGTCAAAAAATGATTTTTTTTTTTTTTACTTTCTGTGCTGACATTTTTCAAATAAAGTAAAATTTCTATATACATTTTTGTCCAAATTTATTCTGCTACATGTCTTTGATAAAAAAAATCCAATAAGTGTATTTATTGGTTTGGCTAAAAGTTATAGCGTTTACAAACTATGGTGCCAAAAGTGAATTTTCCCATTTTGAAGCATCTCTGACTTTTCTGAACACCTGTCAGGTTTCATGAAGTGCTAAAATTCCAGGATAGTATAAATACCCCCCAAATGACCCAATTTTGGAAAGAAGACATCCCAAAGTATTTACTAAGAGGCATGGTGAGTTCATAGAAGATTTTATTTTTTGTCGGAAAATGACACTTTGAAACAAAAATAAAACAAACAAAAAAAAGTTAGCGGAAAATGACACTTTGAAACAAAAATAAAACAAAACATTTTTTTTCCATTTCTGCTAACTTGTGACAAAAAAACAAGAAATCTGCCACGGACTCACCATGCCCCTCTCTGAGTACCTTGGGGTGTCTACTTTCCAAAATGGGGTCATTTGTGGGGTGTGTTTACTGTCCTGGCATTTTGGGAGGTGCTAAATTGTAAGCACCCCTGTAAAGCCTAAAGGTGCTCATAGGATGTTGGGCCCCTTAGCGCACCTAGGCTGCAAAAAGGGGTCACACATGTGGTATCACCGTACTCAGGAGAAGTAGTTTAATGTGTTTTGGGGTGTATTTTTACACATACCCATGCTGGGTGGGAGAAATATCTCTGTAAATTTTTTTGATTTTTCTTTACACACAATTGTCCATTTACAGAGAGATTTCTCCCACCCAGCATGGGTATGTGTAAAAATACACCCCAAAACACGTTATACTACTTCTCAGGGGCGTAGGAATAGACCCTGCAGCCCCTGCAGTTGCAGGGGGGCCCCTAGCAAGTCAGGGACCCGGAGGAGGAAAGGCTGTCACCACCGGTGTACCTACCGGGGATGCGACTCTCTCAGCCGCAGGGGGGCCCGGCCGCCCGGGGCTGCTCTGGGGCCCGCTCACTGTCCGTGGGGGGAGCGCTGCTCTGGACCCCCCAGCAAGGTGCTCAACTGGCCGCAGCGTCTAATAGACGCTGCGCCAGTTCATTCCCCGCAGCCCCGCTTCAGCAGCCTGCATAGTCTCCGGCAGGCAGAGCAGGGCTACGGCAAGATGGCCGCCGAAGAAGCCCTGCACTGGAGACTATTTGTGTCTCTAGTACAGGGCTTCGGCAGCCATCTTGCTGTAGCCCTGCACTCTGCCTGTCAGCGCGGGAGATGTGCAGCAGGAGGACTCGGGGAGCTGCGAGCCAGATGCCGGGAGAGGAGAAGACTTCTGTCAGGTAAGTGAATTGTTTTTTTTTCCACAGGTGCATTTTTTTTTCTAGTGTCTGCTGCCTACATTGTGATTTTCTGGTCACTGCTGCCCACATTGTGATTTTCAGGTGTCTGCTGCCCACATTATGATTTTCTGGTCACTGCTGCCCACATTGTGATTTTCAGGTGTCTGCTGCCCACATTGTGATTTTCAGGTGTCTGCTGCCCACATTGTGATTTTCAGGTGTCTGCTGCCCACATTACGATTTTCAGGTGTCTGCTGCCCACATTACGATTTTCAGGTGTCTGCTGCCCACATTACGATTTTCAGGTGTCTGCTGCCCACATTATGATTTTCTGGTGTCTGCTGCCCACATTGCGATTTTCTGGTGTCTGCTGCCCACATTACGATTTTCAGGTGTCTGCTGCCCACATTGCGATTTTCAGGTGTCTGCTGCCCACATTGCGATTTTCAGGTGTCTGCTGCCCACATTACGATTTTCTGGTCACTGCTGCCCACATTGCGATTTTCTGGTCACTGCTGCCCACATTGCGATTTTCAGGTGTCTGCTGCCCTCATTACGATTTTCAGGTGTCTGCTGCCCACATTACGATTTTCAGGTGTCTGCTGCCCACATTACGATTTTCTGGTGTCTGCTGCCCACATTACGATTTTCTGGTGTATGCTGCCCACATTAGGATTTTCTGGTGACTGCTGCCCACATTGCGATTTTCTGGTGACTGCTGCCCACATTGCGATTTTCTGGTGACTGCTGCCCACATTGCGATTTTCTGGTGACTGCTGCCCACATTAGGATTTTCTGGTGTCTGCTGCCCACATTACGACTTTCTGGTGTCTGCTGCCCACATTACGACATTCTGGTGACTGACTGCTGCCCACATTAGGATTTTCTGGTGACTGCTGCCCACATTAGGATTTTCTGGTGACTGCTGCCCACATTACGATATTCTGGTGACTGCTGCCCACATTAGGATTTTCTGGTGACTGATGCCCACATTGCAATTTTCTGGTGACTGCTGCCCACATGGCGATTTTCTGGTGACTGCTGCCCACATTGCGATTTTCTGGCCCACATTACGATTGTCTGGTGAACACTGCCCACGTTACGATTGTCTGGTGAATGCTGTCCACGTTACGATTTTCTGGTGAACGCTGCCCACATTACGATTTTCTGGCCCACATTACGATTTTCTGGTGAACACTGCCCAAGTTACGATTGTCTGGTGAATGCTGTCCATGTTACAATTTTCTGGTGAACTCTGCCCACATTACGATTTTCTGTCCCACATTACGATATTCTGGTGAACGCTGCCCACATTACGATTGTCTGGTGAATGCTGCCCACGTTACAATTTTCTGGTGACTGCTGCTCACGTTACTATTTTCTGGTGACTGGTGCCCACATTACGATTTTCTGGTGAACTCTGCCCACATTACGATTTTCTGGCCCACATTACGATTGTCTGGTAAAATGCTGCCCACTTTACAATTAATTTACAGTGAAACGCTGCCCCATTACGATTATTTGGCACCTATGGGGGGGCCCCATCCAAATATTCGCAGGGGGGCCCAGTGATTTCTAGTTACGCCCCTGCTACTTCTCCTGAGTACGGCGATACCACATGTGCAACACTTTTTTGTAGCCTAGGTGCGCTAAGGGGCCCAACGTCCTATGAGTACCTTTAGGATTTCACATGTCATTTTGGGGCATTTGGTTTCTAGACTACTCCTCACGCTTTAGGGCCCCTAAAATGCCAGGGCAGTATAGGAACCCCACAAATCACCCCATTTTAGAAAGAAGACACCCCAAGGTATTCTGTTAGGAGTATGGTGAGTTCATAGAAGATTTTATTTTTTGTCACAAGTTAGCAGAAATAGATTTTTACTGTTTTTTTTTCACAAAGTGTCATTTTCCGCTAACTTGTGACAAAAAATAAAATCTTCTATGAGCTCACCATACTCCTAACGGAATACCTTGGGGTGTCTTCTTTCTAAAATGGGATCATTTGTGGGGTTCCTATACTGCCCTGGCATTTTAAGGGCACTAAACCGTGAAAAGTAGTCTTGAAATCAAATGTCTCAAAATGACCTGTAAAATCCTGAAGGTACTCATAGGATGTTGGGCCCCTTAGCGCACCTAGGCTGCAAAAAAGTGTCACACATGTGGTATCGCCATACTCAGGAGAAGTAGTATAATGTTTTTTGTGGTGTATTTTTACATATACCCATGCTGGGTGGGAGAAATATCTCTGTAAATTACAATTTTTTAAATTTTTTTACACACAATTGTCCATTTACAGAGATATTTTTCCCACCCAGCATGAGTATGTGAAAAAATACACCCCAAAACATATTACACTACTTCTCCTGAGTATGACGATACCACATGTGTGACACTTTTTTGCAGCCTAGGTGCGCTAAGGGGCCCAAAGTCCAATGAGTACCTTTAGGATTTCACAGGTCATTTTGAAGCATTTGGTTTCTAGACTACTCCTCACGCTTTAGGGCCCCTAAAATGCCAGGGCAGTATTGGAACCCGACAAGTGACCCCATTTTAGAAAGAGGACACCCCAAGGTATTCCATTAGGAGTATGGCGAGTTCATAGAAGATTTTATTTGTTGTCACAAGTTAGCGGAAATTGATTTTTATTGTTTTTTTTTTTTTACAAAGTGTCAGTTTCCACTAACTTGTGACAAAAAATAAAATCTTCTATGAACTCACCATACAACTAACGGAATACCTTGGGGTGTCTTCTTTCTAAAATGGGGTCACTTGTGGGGTTCCTATACTGCCCTGGCATTTTAGGGGCCCTAAACCGTGAGGAGTAGTCTAGAAACCAAATGCCTCAAAATGACCTGTGAATAGGACGTTGGGACCCTTAGCGCACCTAGGCTGCAAAAAAGTGTCACACATGTGGTATCGCCATACTCAGGAGAAGTAGTAGTAGAAGACAGTACCGTTCTTGGTGTGCTAGACGCTGACGGAACGGTTGAGGCCTGAGAACAGGGAACAAAGGCGGCTGTGGGTATACCCTGCGTGTCCGCAGCCGCCATAGTTGCAGATGTTACAGTACCCCCTCTCTAGGTGTGGACTCCGGACACGATCCATCTGGCCTGTCAGGATGCAATCTATGAAACTGCTCCCTGAGTTCTTCTGCATGCATGCGACAAGCAGGTACCCAAGAGCTCTCCTCTGCACTATACCCTTTCCAGTGAACTAGGTATTGTATGGAGTTACGCATCACCCGAGAATCCAAGATCTGCTCTATCTCGTACTCTGGTTCTCTATCAATCACCACAGGAAGGGGGGGGGGGGGGGAGAGGAATCCACATGCACACCAGGTTTCAAGAGGGACACATGAAACGTTCTACCACTCCTGAAACTGGGTGAGAGCGAGACAACATAGGTAACCTTGTTGACCCTTTTTAACATCTAAGGAACTGCTCTAAAGACTGGTTGACCCTTTCGGTCTGCCTGTTAGTCTGTGGGTGGTAGCCGGAGGAAAACGATAGAATCATTCCCATATGATGACAGAAGGCCCTCCAAAACCTGGAAACGAACTGGACTCCCCTATCTGACACCACATTTTTCGGAATTCCATGCAGTCTGAAAATGTGATGGATAAAGAGCTCTGCCAGCTCCTGTGCAGTGGGGAGTCCGTCCAAGGGAATAAAATGGGCCATCTTGCTGAACCTATCGACTACCACCCATATGACTGTTTTACCTTCTGATCTAGGCAGTTCACCCACAAAGTCCATGGACACATGGGTCCATGGCTGCTCAGTGTAACGATTGGTGTCAGCAACACAGATTTTTCTGATTATTGGTGATCTGCAGTATCACCAATAATACAGATACTATACCTGATTATGTGGTTATCTGCAGAATCACCAATAATGCTAGTATAGCTAGACACGAGACAACCAATGTGGGATTGTGTTTTAGTGCAACAGTAATGAGTAGAGGAGATCTCCCGAGGAGCGGGAGATTCAGACAATACTGCAGCCAGTGGACACCTGAGGATCAGGGACCACTGACTGTGCTGCAAGGATGATCACCTGAGAAGCAGGTGGTTAAGAGTACACTACAGCCAAGGATCTCCTGAGGAGCAGGAGATTCAGACTGTACTGCAGCCAGTGGACACCTGAGGAGTAGAGACCACTGACTGTACTGCAAGGATGATCACCTGAGGAGCAGGTGATTAAGACTCTACTGCAGCTGGTGGACACTTGAGGAGCAAGTGTTACAGACAGGGCTGCAAGGGCTGATCACCTAAGGTGTAGGTGTCAGCTCATAGAGATTCCTCACTAATGGCTAGGCCCACTAGTGAGGACAGGAAGGTCAGACAAGCAGGGTAGGCAACGTACGGACAGATAAAGTATAAAGACGGAAGGCTGATTCGATGTTTAGATTCAGGCAGAGTCGGCAACAGTAATCAGATAGGCAGAGGTACCGAATCAGCAAACAGGAGAGTAGTCAAGGAAGCAGAAGGTCATAACAGATAAACAATAGCAATGTAGCAATATCCTAGTCTAGGTGTGAAGTCCTTGGTTTCAACACCTGGGATCTAGACTAAGGTATAGTACACAGATAACACAATGCAACTAGTACTTTAAGCTATCAACGGAAACTGGCTAAGTGTGGATCCCCAGCTCCAGCTGGTTCTAGTACACTGTAGGATCTGACTAAGGGTCTGAGCACTAACACGTTAGCATTTGCAACAGCAGACAACCAGCAACTGACAGGCAGGTCCTATATATACTCAGAGCGCTCCACAGCGCCGCCCTAGTCACTCAGCCAATCCGGAGCACTACTGGAGTTAGCTGACTGGCTGATCAGCTGACTCCTCTTTTGCTTGCATAAAGGTCCTGTCGCCTGGTGCGCGCGCACGTAGCTCTCAATCTATGTGCACTAGAAGGACCAGGCAAAACAGCAGTATGTAACTGCGCGGCCGAGGCCACCAGCTGATACGCGGAGATAGCCTCCATGCCGCTTGGCCATGCGGCGGTATCTCCGCTATCCTTTACACTCAGGCACCGGAAGTGACTGTAAGGTACCCACAGGAGCCCGTCTTGACGACTTACTCCTAGCACATACAGAGTAGTGTTGGGCGAACAGTGTTCGCCACTGTTCGGGTTCTGCAGAACATCACCCTGTTCGGGTGATGTTCGAGTTCGGCCGAACACCTGATGGTGTTCGGCCAAACCGTTCGGCCGCAAGGCCGAACTAAGAGCGCATGGCCGAACGTTCCCCGAACGTTCGGCTAGCGCTGTGATTGGCCGAACGGGTCACGTGGTTCGGACCCGAACGCGCTCTGATTGGCCGAACTGTCACGTGGTTTGGGTAAATAAATACCCGAACCACGTCATATTTCCGCCATTTGTCTGTGGGTTTAGCTTTGGGTAGGCAGGCAGGGTAGTTCGCGCTCCAGCCACGCTAGCCAGGGTCCCCCCAGTCATTGTGTCGCTGCTGGGAATAGTAGTACACCGCTCGCTCAGCATTCTGTTTACTGCCACTCTGTGTACCTCGCTCAGCCACACTATATAGCATTCTGTTTACTGTTCTGTGTCTGCTGGGAATAGTAGTACACCGCTCGCTCAGCCACACTATATAGCATTCTGTTTACTGCCACTCTGTGTACCTTGCTCAGCCACACTATATAGCATTCTGTTTACTGTTCTGTGTCTGCTGGGAATAGTAGTACACCGCTCGCTCAGCCACACTATATAGCATTCTGTTTACTGCCACTCTGTGTACCTCGCTCAGCCACACTATATAGCATTCTGTTTACTGTTCTGTGTCTGCTGGGAATAGTAGTACACCGCTCGCTCAGCCACACTATATAGCAATCTGTTTACTGCCACTCTGTGTACCTCGCTCAGCCACACTATATAGCATTCTGTTTACTGCCACTCTGTGTCTGCTGGGAATAGTAGTACACCGCTCACCCGCCACTGTATAGCATTGTGCTCTGTGTCGCTGCTGGGAATAGTGGTACACCGCTCACCCGCCACTGTATAGCATTGTGCTGTGTGTCGCTGCTGGGAATAGTGGTACACCGCTCATCCACACTATATAGCATTCTGTTTACTGTTCTGTGTCTGCTGGGAATAGTAGTACACCGCTCGCTCAGCCACACTATATAGCATTCTGTTTACTGCCACTCTGTGTACCTCGCTCAGCCACACTATATAGCATTCTGTTTACTGCCACTCTGTGTCTTCTGGGAATAGTAGTACACCGCTCACCCGCCACTGTATAGCATTGTGCTGTGTGTCGCTGCTGGGAATAGTGGTACACCGCTCAGCCACACTATATAGCATTCTGTTTACTGTTCTGTGTCTGCTGGGAATAGTAGTACACCGCTCGCTCAGCCACACTATATAGCATTCTGTTTACTGCCACTCTGTGTACCTCGCTCAGCCACACTATATAGCATTCTGTTTACTGTTCTGTGTCTGCTGGGAATAGTAGTACACCGCTCGCTCAGCCACACTATATAGCATTCTGTTTACTGCCACTCTGTGTACCTCGCTCAGCCACACTATATAGCATTCTGTTTACTGTTCTGTGTCTGCTGGGAATAGTAGTACACCGCTCGCTCAGCCACACTATATAGCATTCTGTTTACTGCCACTCTGTGTACCTCGCTCAGCCACACTATATAGCATTCTGTTTACTGTTCTGTGTCTGCTGGGAATAGTAGTACACCGCTCGCTCAGCCACACTATATAGCATTCTGTTTACTGCCACTCTGTGTACCTCGCTCAGCCACACTATATAGCATTCTGTTTACTGTTCTGTGTCTGCTGGGAATAGTAGTACACCGCTCGCTCAGCCACACTATATAGCATTCTGTTTACTGCCACTCTGTGTACCTCGCTCAGCCACACTATATAGCATTCTGTTTACTGCCACTCTGTGTCTGCTGGGAATAGTAGTACACCGCTCACCCGCCACTGTATAGCATTGTGCTCTGTGTCGCTGCTGGGAATAGTGGTACACCGCTCACCCGCCACTGTATAGCATTGTGCTGTGTGTCGCTGCTGGGAATAGTGGTACACCGCTCATCCACACTATATAGCATTCTGTTTACTGTTCTGTGTCTGCTGGAAATAGTAGTACACCGCTCGCTCAGCCACACTATTACTGCCACGCTGTGTACCTCGCTCAGCCACACTATATAGCATTCTGTTTACTGCCACTCTGTGTCTTCTGGGAATAGTAGTACACCGCTCACCCGCCACTGTATAGCATTGTGCTGTGTGTCGCTGCTGGGAATAGTGGTACACCGCTCAGCCACACTATATAGCATTCTGTTTACTGTTCTGTGTCTGCTGGGAATAGTAGTACACCGCTCGCTCAGCCACACTATATAGCATTCTGTTTACTGCCACTCTGTGTACCTCGCTCAGCCACACTATATAGCATTCTGTTTACTGTTCTGTGTCTGCTGGGAATAGTAGTACACCGCTCGCTCAGCCACACTATATAGCATTCTGTTTACTGCCACTCTGTGTACCTCGCTCAGCCACACTATATAGCATTCTGTTTACTGTTCTGTGTCTGCTGGGAATAGTAGTACACCGCCCGCTCAGCCACACTATATAGCATTCTGTTTACTGCCACTCTGTGTACCTCGCTCAGCCACACTATATAGCATTCTGTTTACTGTTCTGTGTCTGCTGGGAATAGTAGTGCACCGCTTGCTCAGCCACACTATATAGCATTCTGTTTACTGCCACTCTGTGTACCTCGCTCAGCCACACTATATAGCATTTTGTTTACTGTTCTGTGTCTGCTGGGAATAGTAGTACACCGCTCGCTCAGCCACACTATATAGCATTCTGTTTACTGCCACTCTGTGTACCTCGCTCAGCCACACTATATAGCATTCTGTTTACTGTTCTGTGTCTGCTGGGAATAGTAGTACACCGCTCGCTCAGCCACACTATATAGCATTCTGTTTACTGCCACTCTGTGTACCTCGCTCAGCCACACTATATAGCATTCTGTTTACTGTTCTGTGTCTGCTGGGAATAGTAGTACACCGCTCGCTCAGCCACACTATATAGCATTCTGTTTACTGCCACTCTGTGTACCTCGCTCAGCCACACTATATAGCATTCTGTTTACTGCCACTCTGTGTACCTCGCTCAGCCACACTATATAGCATTCTGTTTACTGCCACTCTGTGTCTGCTGGGAATAGTAGTACACCGCTCACCCGCCACTGTATAGCATTGTGCTCTGTGTCGCTGCTGGGAATAGTGGTACACCGCTCACCCGCCACTGTATAGCATTGTGCTCTGTGTCGCTGCTGGGAATAGTGGTACACCGCTCACCCGCCACTGTATAGCATTGTGCTCTGTGTCGCTGCTGGGAATAGTGGTACACCGCTCACCCGCCACTGTATAGCATTGTGCTCTGTGTCGCTGCTGGGAATAGTGGTACTGTATAGCATTTCTGTACTGCCACTGTACTGCTGCCAGTCAGCGTGTACTGTAAGGATAAGTGAAATGAGGAAGAAATCCGGTGAAAGAGGGAGGGGCAAGGGAAGAGGTGTTTCCCCTGACGGTTCACGTACAGGCCACAGGGGAGCACCCAAGAAAACCCACTCAATACCGCCCATGTTGTCCAGGACAACAACCCTCACAAATCCAAAAGACCAGGACCAGATAATTACTTGGATGACCTCTCAAGCGTCCAGCAGTGGGTTAAGCAGCACCAGCACATCACGCACGAGGTCCAAGTCCTCAGCCAGTTACAAGGAGCCAGTGGGCACAAAGCTGACACAACCGGCAGCGACACCACGCACACAACTGCCAGATAACCAGTCCGATGAATTACCTCAGGACACAATGGGGTATTCGCAGGAGCTATTCCCAGCCCAACAAACTTCCACCTTTCAAAGGTCAATGGAGGAACAGCCAGAAATGTTGTGCCCGGATTCACAACCATTAACTGTGGGAAATGCACCGCGCACTGAAATACAAGGCGAGTCCGAGGAGGACTCGGAAACCCAAATCCCAGAGCAAGTTGGGCAGGAGGGGTTGCAATTGCAGGAGGTCGGCCGACAAGATCTGGAAGACGACGTTGGAGTGAGCTGCGCAGAGGTTGTTCTGGGGAGCTCTACTCCACGGCGGCGGCCCCCCACAATGACATATGACGAGTATGAGGAGATGGAAGAGGAGGGTATGGACAATGTGGACAGAGACCCAGATTTTGTTTGTGAACGAGAACATCGCCGTCGTAGCAGCAGCACAGATGAGTCTGTTGAAGAACCCACTGCTGCACGAGTTTGCCTTGTGCCACAAGGTAGGCGGCGCGCAATTTCAGGCACCACAAGCGTGGAAGTTCAAGTGAGAGGCAAAAGAGGAGCAAACAGAAATCGCCAGCAAGGCAGGTGCTCCAAAGTCTGGGCTTTCTTTGAAGACTGCACTGAGGATGTTACCATGGCGATTTGCAAGGTGTGCAAGACCCGCCTGAGCAGGGGGAAAAGTATTAACAACCTCTCCACCACCAGCATGAGCCGCCACATGCTATCCAAACATCCCACTCTTTGGGCAAACGCGGCAGGACAGGATACCAGCAACACTGCCTCCCTTGGGTTCACCAGACTCACCACCAGACCCACCTCAGCAGCAGCAGTAGCCCAGCCATTGCGTGGTTCACAACATTCACAAACATCAGACGACGCTGACACTGTTACTTTCCGGAGTAGTGCTCTTGAGGTCTCCCAGTCTTCATCAAACACAACAACCAACAGCCCTTCCGTGTGCAGCGCTACGGTTCAGTTGTCTGTGTCGGAGATGTTTGAGCGCAAGAGGAAATTGCCAGCAAATGACCCCCGGGCCGTGGCAGTAACAGCCAGCATAGCCAAGCTTCTGGCCTGCGAAATGCTGCCATATCGAGTGGTGGAGACAAACAGCTTCAAGGGCATGATGTCAGTGGCCATCCCACGTTACGTGGTTCCCAGCCGCTACCACTTTGCGCGCTCTGCAGTGCCTGAGTTGCATGAGCACGTGGTCAGCAAAATAACCCGAAGCTTGAAGAATGCCGTTGCCTGCAAAGTTCACCTCACCACTGACACCTGGACGAGTGCGTTCGGCCAGGGTCGATACATCTCCCTTACCTTGTGGTGAACCTTGTGGAGCCTGGCAGCGATTCCTCACCTGCTACGGCGCGGGTGTTGCCCACGCCGCAAACAGCTGCACCGCCGTCCCTCCCACCGGATAACAACAGCAGCACCTACCTCTCTGACTCCTTCTCCTCCAACGCATCTCAAAGCTGTACCTCATCCGGAAACGCTAACCCAGCAGCAGTAGGATCGTGGAAGCAGTGCAGCACAGCTGTTGGCATGCGTCAGCAAGAGTTGCTGAAGCTGATCTGCCTTGGGGATAAGCAGCACACAGGGGAGGAAATTTGGAAGGGAATAAAGGAACAGACGGATTTGTGGCTGGCACCGCTGGACCTGAAACCGGGCATGGTTGTGTGTGATAATGGGAGTAATCTCATTCGCGCTTTAAGGTTGGCTAAGCTGACACACATCCCTTGCCTGGCGCACGTGATGAACCTAGTAGTTCAGCGGTTCCTGAGGACATACCCAGGCGTGGCCGATCTTCTGTTGAAGGTGCGTCGAGTGGCCAAACATTGTAGAAATTCCAGTACTGCTTCGGGGGCACTCTCCAAGATGCAGGAGCGCTTCAATCTCCCCCACCATCGCTTGCTGTGTGATGTCCCTACGCGCTGGAATTCTACGCTGCACATGCTAGCCCGCTTTTGTGAGCAGAAGAGTGCAGTGGTCCAGTACATGACGGCGCAGTACCGAGGTGCATCCGGACAGCTGCCATGCTTCTGTGGATCCGATTGGGCCAACATGTTGGACCTCTGCCAAGTCCTCCAAAATTTTGAGCAATCCACGTTGCTTGTGAGCAGTGACAACTCTTCAGTCAGCATTACCATACCACTGCTGTGTTTACTGAAGAGGTCAATGTTGAAAATCAAGGAAACAGCTGTCATGATGCAACTGGGGGAATCTGAAGGAGAAAACGATCAGCGTGATGGTACCAACATCAGGCCATCCGCCTCAGGGAACGCTGGCCCCAGCAGCTATGACGAAGAAGAGGAGGAGGAACAGCTGGAGTTGGAGCAGGAATTTCATGCCACCACTGACGAGGGCCAGAGCGGTGCACGTTGGACTTCCACAATTCAGCGCGAATGGTCAGCAGAAGCAGACCAGGAGGAAGGTGACGACTATGATGCATCACAACAACTATCACAACGCTCACAAGAGGATGATGAGGTTTCTGGTAGGACTCTGGCACACATGGCTCAATTCATGCTAGACTGCATTGAACGTGACCCACGCATTGTGCGCATTCTGGACAACACCAATTACTGGGTTTATACCCTTCTGGATCCACGGTACAAACACAATGTTCCAAAACTGCTTGAAGAAAGAGTCAGACAGGTCAAAATGGAAGAATACCAGCAGGCCCCTGTGGAGACTTTAGAGAGGAGATTGACATCCTACCCCTCCTCTAGCCAGTTGTACGCCGACAGACTGACTTCCGCAAACCCAGGACGACCAGGAGGGCAGCAAACAACGCAAGCCGCAGCTAGTGCCCAAAAGGGAATGGTATCGGCAGTGTCCTTGGAGTGGGAAAATTTTCTGTCACCCATGCAGCAGCAGCCCACTGAACAGCAAGCGTGCAGATCCACCTTCAACACCGATCGCCTGGAGAAGATGGTCAAGGACTACATGTCAGATGACGTAGCTGTGTCGAACAATCCATCTGCACCCTTCAACTATTGGGTATCGAAGCTAGACACCTGGCACGAACTGGCAATGTACGCAATAGAGGTGCTGGCTTGCCCGGCAGCCAGCGTTATGTCGGAACGCTGTTTCAGTGCTGCCGGAGGCATCGTCACAGATCGGCGTATCCGCCTCTCCACAGAAAATGCAGACCGTCTGACTCAAATTAAAATGAATCAATCCTGGATTGGAAATGACTACGCAACACTCCAGGACCCCAACCAAGTAACATGACCAATGAACATCTGGGATGGTGTAGCGTTTCCGGTCCCTGTTTATTGAACCTCTCATCTGTATTACATTTATGACTGCATGGCGGCAAAAAGCATTGCTGCTATATCCGCACGCTTTTTGTCCTCATGCAAGGCCTGGGTTGTTGTGTCTCAAAAAGCATGGCCTTCTCCTCCTGCGCCTCCTCCTGTTCCATCACGTCTGCTGCTGCTGGGTTAGCGTTGCCGCG
The DNA here is from genome assembly GCF_040937935.1 of Hyperolius riggenbachi. Classification (NCBI taxonomy): domain Eukaryota; kingdom Metazoa; phylum Chordata; class Amphibia; order Anura; family Hyperoliidae; genus Hyperolius; species Hyperolius riggenbachi. The sequence goes on along the minus strand of NC_090649.1, from coordinate 359,806,025 downwards.
TGGTCCCTGTTTATTGAACCACTTATCTTTATTACATTTATGACTGCATGGCGGTACAAAGCATGCTATCCGCACGCTTCTTGTCCTCATGCAAGGCCTGGGTTGTTGTGTCTCACAAAGCGTGGCCTTCTCCTCCTGCGCCTCCTCCTGTTCCATCACATCTGCTGCTGCTGGGTTAGCGTTGCCGCGTGGTCCCTGTTTATTGAACCACTTATCTTTATTACATTTATGACTGCATGGCGGTACCTCATGCAAGGCCTGGGTTGTTGTGTCTCACAAAGCGTGGCCTTCTCCTCCTGCGCCTCCTCCTGTTCCATCACGTCTGCTGCTGCTGCTGGGTTAGCGTTGCCGCGTGGTCCCTGTTTATTGAACCACTTATCTTTATTACATTTATGACTGCATGGCGGTACAAAGCATGCTATCCGCACGCTTCTTGTCCTCATGCAAGGCCTGGGTTGTTGTGTCTCACAAAGCGTGGCCTTCTCCTCCTGTTCCATCACGCCTGCTGCTGCTGAGTTAGCGTTGCCGCGTGGTCCCTGTTTATTGAACCACTTATCTTTATTACATTTATGACTGCATGGCGGTACAAAGCATGCTATCCGCACGCTTCTTGTCCTCATGCAAGGCCTGGGTTGTTGTGTCTCACAAAGCGTGGCCTTCTCCTCCTGCGCCTCCTCCTGTTCCATCACGCCTGCTGCTGCTGGGTTAGCGTTGCCGCATGGTCCCTGTTTATTGAACCACTTATCTTTATTACATTTATGACTGCATGGCGGTACAAAGCATGCTATCCGCACGCTTCTTGTCCTCATGCAAGGCCTGGGTTGTTGTGTCTCACAAAGCGTGGCCTTCTCCTCCTGCGCCTCCTCCTGTTCCATCACGTGTGCTGCTGCTGGTGCTGGGTTAGCGTTACCGGTCCCTTTTCCTGGAACCTCTTCTCTGTATTACATTTATGACTGCATGGCGAAAAAAAGCATGTTACCTGTGCAAAGAAACATGACATTTTCCACATTTAAAAGACAGTTTTTCCTTTGAAACTTTACAATCAATTTTCTCAAAAACTATAAGCTCTTTTTCAAATATTTTTTTTCCTCTTGTACCCACTCCCAAGGTGCACATACCCTGCTAATTTGGGGTATGTAGCATGTAAGAAAGCTTTACAAAGCACGAAAGTTCGGGTCCCCATTGACTTCCATTATGTTCGGAGTTCGGCGCGAACCCCCGAACATCGCGGCGATGTTCGGCGAACGTTCGCGAACCCGAACATCTAGGTGTTCGCCCTACACTAATACAGAGCAATTACCGACAAATTCCTTACAATCTGACACTATTGAGGGCCACCAGACACAACGGTCCAACAACTCCTGGGTGCGAGCAATCCCTGGGTGACCGGCATTTTTATGGGTATGGAAGGCATGAAGAATCTTAAATCTGAACTGCAATGGTACAAATAGAACCCCCTCTGGTTTCCCTTCAGGGACCTCTTGTTGGAATGGGCTTAACGTAGGTACCCAATCCACCCAGGTACCTATCTCAGGGGGTTCAGAGGATGACTCAGAAGTCCCCTCCACTTGAATCTCGGTGGCGGCTATGGTAACTTTCTCCAAACAATGATGATGACAATAAGGAGACCAGCTCAATAACTGTCTGGAACTCCAGTCAATCTGAGGAGAATGTTTTTTAAGCCATGGCAAACCCAGAATGACAGTAGAGGTGGACATCTTGAGTGCCAGAAACTGTATTTGTTCCTTATGTAAGACCCCTAGTTGGCATAATAATACAGGAGTCTGGGTGATGGACTGCTTAATCAGTAATGGGGAATCATCCACTGCTGTTATCTGCACCTGTCGTCCCACAGAAGTTAAAGGAAAACCGAATTTGATAGCAAAATCATAAGCCATAACATTCACAGCCGAACCTGAGTCTATAAAAGCCTGGGTGGAGTGAACCTGCCCCTCCCAGGTGATAGAGCACGGGAGTAATAGACGTTTATTGTTTAGAGGTAAGACTGGATCGCCTAGGGTAGTACCTCCAGCTACTCCTAGGCGATAGAGTTTTCCGCCTTCTTGGGACAACCAGATACCATATGTCCTTTCTCAGCACAATAAAGACATAATTTTTCATTGCGTCTCCTGTTTTTCTCGACCTCTGTGAGCTTGGTTTGCCCAATCTGCATTGGCTCATCATGAGGTGGAGTGGAAGACACTGGAGCCGAAAAGGTACCAGAAGTAAATCTCCCTGGTACTTTACCCCGCGCTTGCTTCTGATAGCGAACTCGCCGATCAATTTTGATAGCCAGTGAGATGGCCTCGTCCAATGATTTAGGTTCGGGGTGCCCCAACATCAAATCGGCAACTGCATCAGATAACCCCGATAAAAAGCAATCTAAAAGTGCATACTGCCCCCATCTGGCTGACACTGCCCATCTCCTAAACTCAGCTGCGTAAGTTTCGACAGGATTATGCCCTTGCCTGAGGGTCTTTAATTTCCTTTCTGACGTCATTGCTCAATCGGGATCATCGTATATAACGACCATTGCCTTAAAAAAGTCGTCAACTGAGGCCAGAGTCTCATGCTCCTGAGAGAGACTACAAGCCCAGGACTGCGAATCCCCAGATAATAATGTCTTAACCACTTGAGGACCACAGTCTTTTCGCCCCTTAAAGGGACACTTAAGTCAAACAAAAAAAATGAGTTTTACTCACCTAGGGCTTCCACTAGCCCCCTGCAGCTGTCCGGTTCCATTGCCGTCTCCCTCCGATCCTCCTGATCCCGCCGGCAGCCACTTCCTGTTTCGGTGACAGGAGCTGACAGGCTGGGGACGCGAGTGATTCTTCGCGTTCCCAGACACATTGGCACCCTCTATGCTGCTATATGGTATATGATATATGCTATAGCAGCTTAGATGGCGCTATTGTGGCCAGTAACGCAAAGAATCACTCGCGTCCCCAGCCTGTCAGCTCCTGTCACCGAAACAGGAAGTGGCTGCCGGCGGGGCCAGAAGGATCGGAGGGAGACGGCGAGGGTACCGGACAGCTGCAGGGGGCTATTGGAAGCCCTAGGTGAGTAAAACTCATTTTTTTTGTTTGACTTAAGTGTCCCTTTAAGGACCAGAGCCTTTTTTTCCATTCAGACCACTGCAGTTTTCACGGTTTATTGCTCGGTCATACAAACTACCACCTAAATGAATTTTACCTCCTTTTCTTGTCACTAATACAGCTTTCTTTTGGTGCTATTTGATTGCTGCTGCGAGTTTTAGTTTTTATTATATTCATCAAAAAAGACATGAATTTTGTCAAAAAAAATGACTTTTTTAACTTTCTGTGCTGACATTTTTCAAGTAAAGTAAAATTTCCTATACATTTGAGCGCGAAAGTTATTCTGCTACATGTCTTTGATAAAAAAATTACCATCTGTCATGTTTCAAGAGGTACTAAAATTCCAGGATAGTATAAATACCCCCCAAATGACCCCATTTTGGAAAGAAGACATCCCAAAGTATTCAGTGAGAGGCATGGTGAGTTCATAGAAGATTTTATTTTTTGTCACAAGTTAGCGGAAAATGACACTTTGTGACAAAAAAAAAGTTTCCATTTCTTCTAACTTGCGACAAAAAAAAATGAAATCTGCCACAGACTTACTATGCTCCTCTCTGAATACCTTGAAGTGTCTACTTTCCAAAATGGGGTCATTTGTGGGGTGTGTTCACTGTCCTGACATTTTGGGGGTGCCTAATTGTAAGCACCCCTGTAAAGCCTAAAGATGCTCATTGGACTTTGGGCCCCTTAGCGCAGTTAGGCTGCAAAAAAGTGCCACACATGTGGTATTGCCATACTCAGGAGACATAGTATAATGTGTTTTGGGGTGTATTTTTACACATACCCATGCTGGGTGGGAGAAATATCTCCATAAATGACAATTTTTTGAGTTTTTTTACACACAATTGTCTATTTACAGAGATATTTCTCCCACTCAGCATAGGTATGTGTAAAAATACACCCCAAAACACATTATACTACTTCTTCTGAGTACGGCGATACCACATGTGTGACACTTTTTTGCACCCTAACTGCGCTAAGGGGCCCAAAGTCCAATGAGTACATTTAGGATTTCACAGGTCATTTTGCGACATTTGGTTTCAAGACTACTCCTCACGGTTTAGGGCCCCTAAAATGCCAGGGCAGTATAGGAACCCCACAAATGACCCCATTTTAGAAAGAAGACACCCCAAGGTATTCCGTTAGGAGTATGGTGAGTTCATAGAAGATTTTATTTTTTGTCACAAGTTAGCAGAAATTGATTTTAATTGTTTTTTTTTCACAAAGTGTCATTTTCCGCTAACTTGTGACAAAAAATAAAATCTTCTATGAACTCACCATTCCATACAACGGAATACCTTTGGGTGTCTTCTTTCTAAAATGGGGTCATTTGTGGGGTTCCTGTACTGCCCTGGCATTTTAGGGGCCCTAAACCGTGAGGAGTAGTCTTGAAACCAAATGTCGCAAAATGACCTGTGAAATCCTAAAGGTACTCATTGAACTTTGGGCCCCTTAGCGCACTTAGGGTGCAAATATAGTATAGGAACCCCACAAGTGACCCCATTTTAGAAAGAAGACACCCCAAGGTATTCCGTTAGGTGTATGGTGAGTTCATAGAAGATTTTATTTTTTGTCACAAGTTAGTGAAAAATGACACTTTGTGAAAAAAACAATAAAAATCAATTTCCACTAACCTTTGACAACAAATAAAATCTTCTATGAACTCGTTCATACACCTAACAGAATACCTTGGGGTGTCTTTTTTCTAAAATGGGGTCACTTGTGGGGTTCCTATACTGCCCTGGCATTTTACGGGCCCAAAACCGTGAGTAGTCTGGAAACCAAATTTCTCAAAATGACTGTTCTGGGGTATAAGCATCTGCAAATTTTGATGACAGGTGGTCTATGAGGGGGCAAATTTTGTGGAACCGGTCATAAGCAGGGTGGCCCCTTAGATGACAGGTTGTATTGGGCCTGATCTGATGGATAGGAGTGCTAGGGGGGTGACAGGAGGTGATTGATGGGTGTCTCAGGGGGTGGTTAGAGGGGAAAATAGATGCAATCAATGCACTGGGGAGGTGATCGGAAGGGGGTCTGAGGGTTTGGCCGAGTGATCAAGAGCCCACACGGGGCAAATTAGGGCCTGATTTGATGGGTAGGTGTGCTAGGGGGTGACAGGTGATGACAGGAGGTGATTGATGGGTGTCTCAAGGTGTGATTAGAGGGGGGAAATAGATGCAAGCAATGCACTGGTGAAGTGATCAGGGCTGGGGTCTGAGGGCGTTCTGAGGGTGTGGGCGGGTGATTGGGTGCCCTAGGGGCAGATAGGGGTCTAATCTGATGGGTATCAGTGACAGGGGCTGATTGATGGGTGATCAGTGGGTGATTAGATGGCAGAACAGATGTAAACAATGCACTTTGGAGGTGATCTGAGGGTAGGTCTGGGGCAATCTGATGGTGTGGGTGATCAGATTGCCCACAAGGGGCAGGTTAGGGGCTGATTGATGGGTGGCAATGACAGGGGGTGATTGATGGGTGGCAGTGACAGGGGGTGATTGATGGGTGGCAGTGACAGGGGGTGATTGATAGGTGATTGACAGGTGATTGACAGGTGATCAGTGGGTTATTACAGGGAAGAACAGATGTAAATAATGCACTGGCAAATTGATAAGGGGGGGGGGGGTCTGAGGGCAATCTGAGCGTGTGGGGTGGGTAATTGGGTGCCCGCAAGGGGCAGATTAGGGTCTATTCTGATGGGTAACAGTGATAGGGGGTGATTGATGGGTAATTAGTGGGTGTTTAGAGGAGAGAACAGATGTAAACACTGCACTTGGGAGGTGATCTGATGTCAGATATCAGATTGCCCGCAAGGGGCAGGTTAGGGGCTGATTGATGGGTGGCAGTGACAGGGGGTGATTGATGGGTGGCAGTGACAGGGGGTGATTGATGGGTGATTGATAAGTGATTGACAGGTGATTGACAGGTGATCAGTGGGCTATTACAGGGAAGAACAGATGTAAATAATGCACTGGCGAATTGATAAGGGGGGGTCTGAGGGCAATCTGAGCGTGTGGGCGGGTGATTGGGTGCCCGCAAGGGGCAGATTAGGGTCTAATCTGATGGGTAACAGTGACAGGTGGTGATAGGGGATGATTGATGGGTAATTAGTGGGTGTTTAGGGTAGAGAACAGATGTAAACACTGCACATGGGAGGTGATCTGACGTCGGATCTGCGGGCTATCTATTGGTGAAGGTGGGTGATCAGATTGCCCGGAAGGGGCAGGTTAGGGGCTGATTGATGGGTTGCAGTGACAGGGGGTGATTGATGGGTGGCAGTGACAGGGGGTGATTGATGGGTGGCAGTGACAGGGGGTGATTGATGGGTGATTGATAGGTGATTGACAGGTGATCAGTGGGTTATTACAGGGAAGAACAGATGTAAATAATGCATTGGTGAATTGATAAGGGGGGGTCTGAGGGCGATCTGAGCGTGTGGGCGGGTGATTGGGTGCCTGCAAGGGGCAGATTAGGGTCTAATCTGATGGGTAACAGTGACAGGTGGTGATAGGGGGTGATTGATGGGTAATTAGTGGGTGTTTAGGGTAGAGAACAGATGTAAACACTGCACTTGGGAGGTGATCTGACGTCGGATCTGCGGGCGATCTATTGGTGTGGGTGGGTGATCAGATTGCCCGCAAGGGGCAGGTTAGGGGCTGATTGATGGGTGGCAGTGACAGGGAGTGATTGATGGGTGGCAGTGACAGGGGGTGATTGACAGGTGATCAGTGGGTTATTACAGGGAAGAACAGATGTAAATAATGCACTGGCGAATTGATAAGGGGGGGTCTGAGGGCAATCTGAGTGTGTGGGCGGGTGATTGGGTGCCCGCAAGGGGCAGATTAGGGTCTAATCTGATGGGTAACAGTGACAGGTGGTGATAGGGGGTGATTGATGGGTAATTAGTGGGTGTTTAGAGGAGAGAACAGATGTAAACACTGCACTTGGGAGGTGATCTGATGTCGGATCTGCGGGCGATCTATTGGTGTGGGTGGGTGATCAGATTGCCCGCAAGGGGCAGGTTAGAGGCTGATTGATGGGTGGCAGTGACAGGGGGTGATTGATGGGTGATTGACAGGTGATTGACAGGTGATCAGTGGGTAATTACAGGGGGGATAGAGGCATACAGTACACAGGGGGGTGGGGGTCTGGGGGGGGGGGGGGTCTGGGGAGAATCTGAGGGGTGTGGGGGGGGGTGATCAGGAGGGAGCAGGGGGAAGTTTAGGGTTAAAAAAAATAGCGTTGACAGAAAGTGACAGGGAGTGATTGATGGGTGATTAGGGGGGTGATTGGGTGCTAACAGTGGTCTGGGGGGTGGGCAGTGGGAGGGTCTGAGGGGTGCTGTGGGCGATCAGGGGTCAGGGGGGGAAATCAGTGTGCTTGGGTGCAGACTAGGGTGGCTGCAGCCTACCCTGGTGGTCCCTCGGACACTGGGACCACCAGGGCAGGAGGCAGCCTGTATAATAGGCTTTGTATACATTACAAAGCCTATTATACATACGGGCAGCGGCGATCAGCGCCTAACCACTCCCGCCGCCGCCCCCGCCGATGGGCGAATTGCGGTCGTTTAGGCCCTTGACTTTGCCGCCGTCCATCGGCTGGGGCGGTCCTGAAGTGGTTCATCAATGTAACTCTCTGACGTTCTGTACCTGACGATATTGGCCGTAACTCAAAATATGCTAAACACCGCTGTTTAAAATTTCGAAAATCAGAGCGATGCCCCTAAAATTTTTCAGGAGGAGGCATCCTGGGTTCTATCGCATGAGGGGAGGACACTTGTGCCTTAGGGTCTTTCAAACGGTTAACTGTTTGAATCAGCTGGTCAATCTGGGTCTGCTGCACGTTAACCGTTTTGATGAGCTCATTAACGGTGGTAGCCAGCAGATCCACCCGATTGCACAGTGTCTCCATATTATTTCTGGTCTGCTGTTCAATAACGATTGGGTGTTGCAACACAGACGTCTGATTATTGTGTGATCTGCAGAATCACCAATAATACAGACTCTATACCCAATTGTGTGGTGATCTGCAGTATCACCAATAATACAAGTATAGACGGCTGAGAAACAGAGGTGTAAAGTGTTTGCTGCAACAGTAGATTAAATGGATAGATCTCACCAGAGAAGCTGGTGAGTACTATCTGAAACAACAGTGCTAGACCTCCCCAGGGGAGCTGGTGGGTACTAGCTGCAATAACAGTAGTATAAATAATAGGTCTTTACCAGAGGAGCTGGTAAAGTACTAATAACAGGAGTGACAACAAAGTTTGGCTAAGCCTTACCAGGGGAGCTGGTAAGGTACTATCAGCACAAGCGACTGAATAGTTTAACTAGACTTTACCAGAGGAGCTGGTAAGGTACTATCAGTCACAGGAGCTGTATAACTTAAACTAAACCTCACCAGAGGAGCTGGTGGGTATTTAATCAAAAGAGCACCTCACCAGTGGCAAGGGCCCACTGGTGAGTAGAGAGGTTAGACAGGCAAGGTTTGGCAACTGAGAAGCGAATACAGTACAGAAACGTGAGGCAGAAGAATAGTGAGTTATCAGGCAGAGCTTCAGCAACTAACGTCAGATAGGCAGAAGTACAGAATCGATGAGCAATAGCAAGGTCAGAGTATAGCCAGAATCATACACAGGTAATCAGTAATACAATATACAATAGTCCTAGTCTTGTGTGAAATCCCTGGTTTCCTCCCAGATCAAAGCACGCCGTATACTAGTCTAAGGTCTGAGCGCTAACACGAGTGTATTCGCAACAGCAGACAAGTTGCTAATGACCAGTGAAGGCTTAAGAAGCCGAGGAGAGCTCACAGCCGCACCCCAGATTGTCAGCAGATTTCCCCACAGGGTAGGCAGATAGGTAGACGGGTGGGCAGGGTAGGCAGATAGGTAGACGGGTGGGAGGGAAGGCATATAGGTAGCCATGTGGGCAGTTAGGTAGCTGGGTGGGAGGGTAGGCAGTTAAGTAGCCGGGTGGGCAGGTAGGCAGTTAGGTAGCCGGGTGGGCCGGTAGGTAGCCGGGTGGGAGGGTGGTCAGTTAGGTAGCCGGGTGGGAGGGTAGGCAGTTAGGTAGCTAGGTGGACAGTTAGGTAGCCGGGTGGGTGGGTGGACAGTTAGGTAGCTGGGTGGGTGGGTGGACAGTTAGGTAGCCAGGTAGGCGGGTGGGTGGACAGTTAGGTAGCCAGGTGGGTGGACAGTTAGGTAGCCGGGTGGGTGGACAGTTAGGTAGCCAGGTAGGCGGGTGGGTGGACAGTTAGGTAGCTGGTGGTTGGGTGGACAGTTAGCAGTTAGGTAGCCGGGGGGGTGGACAGTTAGGTAGCCGGGTGGGTGGACAGTTAGGTAGCCAGGGGGGGGGGGGGGGGGGGTGGACAGTTAGGTAGCCGGGTGGGTGGACAGTTAGGTAGCCGGGTGGGTGGACAGTTAGGTAGCCAGGTGGGTGGACTGTTAGGTAGCCAGGTAGCCGGGTGGGCAGACAGTTAGGTAGCCAGGTGGGTGGACAGTTAGGCAGCCAAGTGGGTGGGTGGGTGGACAGTTAGGCAGCCGGGTGGGTGGGTGGTTGGACAGTTAGGTAGCCGAGTGGGTGGACAGTTAGGTAGCCGGGTGGGTGGACAGTTAGGTAGCCGGGTGGGTGGACAGTTAGGCAGCCGGGTGGGTGGACAGTTAGGTAGCCGGGTAGCCGGGTGGGTGGACAGTTAGGTAGCCAGGTAGGTGGGTGGACAGTTAGGTAGCCGGGTGGGTAGCCGGGTGGGTGGACAGTTAGGTAGCCGGGTGGACAGGTGGGTGGACAGTTAGGTAGCCAGGTAGTCGGGTGGGTGGACAGTTAGGTAGCCAGGTAGCTGGGTGGACAGTTAGGTAGCCAGGTATGTGGACAGTTAGGTAGCCGGGGCGGGTGGGTGGACAGTTAGGTAGCCGGGGCGGGTGGGTGAGTGGGCAGACGAGTGGCTTAGTGGGGTAGGGCCCCCCTTCCTCCCTGCCTCACCTCGGGGGCCCCTCTCCTCCTATTATGAGCGGTGCGGGAGAGCGGCATATAGAGCAAGCTCCGGCGGGGTAATCAGGCGCTAGAGGTCCAGCTGCCTCCGGGCTACGGTGTCTCCTCTGTATGCTGCTCGAATGCGAGCAGCATACAGAGAAGACACCGTAGCCCGGGGGCAGCTGAACCTCTAGCGTCTGAGCCTGCTGGACCTCCCACCGGAGCCTGCTCTATATGCCGCTCTCCCGCGCCGCTCATAATAGGAGGAGGGGGGCCCCCGAGGTAAGGCGGAGAGGGCCTGGGCCGGAGCGCCGGCATTATTATAATAATAAAAAAAAATCCTCTCTTAGCTGAGGGCGGCGGGCCCTCTGTGACGTAGGGCTGCTGCGGGCCCTATAGCAACGCGTATGGTTCTACGCCGCTGCTAGGGGGGGTGACAGGAGGTGATTGATGGGTGTCTCAAGGTGTGATTAGAGGGGGGAATATATGCAAGCAATGCACTGGCGAGTTGATCAGAGGGGGTCTAGGGGGCTATCTGAGGGTGTGGGCGGGTGATTGGTTGCCCGCAAGGGGCTGATTAGGGTCTGATCTGATGGGTAGCAGTGACAGGGGGTGACGGGGTGATTGATAGGTGATCAGTAGGTGATTACATGGGAGAATATATGCAAGTAATGCACTGGCGAGTTGATCAGAGGAGGTCTGGGGGGCTATCTGAGGGTGTGGGCAGGTGATTGGGTGCCCGCAAGGGGCAGATTGGGGTCTGATCTGATGGGTAGCAGTGACAGGTGGTGATTGATGGATGATAAGTGGGTGATTAGAGGGAAGAACAGATGTAAACAATGCACTTTGGTGGTGATATGACGGTGGGTCTGCGGGCGATCTGATGATGTGGGGGTGATCTGATGCCCGCAAGAGGCAGGTTAGGGTCTGATCGGATGGGTGGCAGTGAAAGGTGGTGACAGGGGATGATTGATGGGTGATTGACAGGTGATTGACAGGGGAGAATAGATGTATACAGTAAACAGGGGGGGAGGAGGGGTCTGGGGTGGATCTGAGGGTAGGACGGGTGATCAGGAGCCCCCAGGGGGCAGTTAGGGACCTAATCTATAAAATAGCGCTGACAGATAGTGACAGGGAGTGATTGATGGGTAATTAGGGGGTGATTAGAGGTAAGAACAGATGTAAACAATGCACTTTAGTGGTGATCTGACGGTGGGTCTGCGGGCAATCTGATGGTGTGGAGGTGATCAGATGCCTGCAAGAGGCAGGTTAGGGTCTGATCGGATGGGTGGCAGTGACAGATGGTGACAGGGGGTGATTGATGGGTGATTGATGGAAAATCTGTATTTAGAAGGGAGAACAGATGTAAATATTGCACTGGGGAGGTAAGAAGGGGTGGTCTGAGGGCAATCTGAGGGTGTGGGCGAGTGTTTAGGTGCCCGCAGGGGGCAGTTTAGGGTCTGACCTGATGGGTAGCAATGACAGGTGGTGATTGATGGGTGATTGACAGGTGATCAGTGGGTGATTATAGAGGAGGATAGATGTATACAGTACACGGGGGGGGGGGGGGGGGTCTGGGGAGGATCTAAGGGGTGGGGGGGGGTGATCAGGAGCACCCAGGGGGCAGATTGGGACGTAATTAAAAAAATAGCGTTGACAGATAGTAACGGAGTGATTGATGGGTGATTAGGGGGGTGATTGGGTGCAAACAGGGGTCTGGGGGTTGTTCAGGGGGGGGGGTCTGAGGGGTGCTGTGGGCGATCAGGGAGCAGGGGGGGGCAGATAAGTGTGTTTGGGTGCAGACATGAAGGGCTGCAGCCTGCCCTGGTGGTCCCTCGATCACTGGGACCACCAGGGCAGGAGGCAGCCTGTATAATACACTTTGTATACATTACAAAGTGTATTATACACTTTGCATGCAGCGATCGAGAGGTTAACATCCCGCCGGCGCTTACTAACAGCCGGCGGGACGATGTCGCGGGTGGGGGAGCCTGTTGCCAGGGGCAGCGCGCATCACCAGTGACGCGATCGCTGGCCGGACACGCCTTCCTTAAAGACCCGCCGCCGATGTGCGTATTGCGGGCCTTTCGGCATCCACTTTGCCACCGCCCATCGGCTGTGGGCGGTCGGCAAGTGGTTAAATACTCTTTTTCATAATTGGATTCACCTGTGTATGTAGGTCAGGGGTCATTGAGCTTACCAAGCCAATTTGAGTTCCAAGAATTAGTTCTAAAGGTTTTGTAATCACAAAAATGACAACAGTGCCCACATTTATGCACCTGCCTAATTTTATTTAAACAATTGTTCTGTAAATCCAAAAAACTTCATTTCACTTCTCAAATATCACTGTGTGTGTCTCCTATATGATATATTTAACTGTCATTTTTTTATCGTAACAACCAACGAATTATACAGGAAAATCATGAGGATTAACAAGGTTGCCAAAATTTTCGCACCCCACTATATACTGTGTGCACCACCTGTACTTGGCAGCCTATAGTACAGCACCAATAGCTTGCTACATATACTGAGGGCACCACCTGTACCTGGCTACCTATATAATGCAGCACCTATAGCTCGCTACTTATACTGAGGCCACCACCTGTATCTGGCTACCTATATAATGCAGCACTTATAGCTCGCTACTTATACTCTTAGGCCACCACCTGTATCTGGCTACCTATAGTGTAGCACCTATAGCTAGCTACCTATACTGAGTGCACCACCTGTACCTGGCAACCTATATTGCAGCACCTATAGCTAGCTACCTATACTGAGTGCACCACCTGTACCTGGCAACCTATATTGCAGCACCTATAGCTGGCTACCTATACTGGGGCACCACCTGTACATGGCTATCTATACTGGGGAACCTATAGCTAAGTTCGCTACCTATAGTGGGATACTACCTGTACCTGGATACCTATACTGGGGAACCTATGGCTCACTACCTATATTGGGGGTACCTGTACCTGGCTAGCCTATACTGTGGGACCTATACCTGGAGCTGGACCCGGCCTGCTACGTCTTTTGGCTGGTGGACAGTCAAAGGTAATTGGCAAAGTGGCTTCTCCGCTTTACGAAAAACATTAACCAGGTCCTTAAAAGTCCCTTCAGAGCATTCACAGACAATCCAGAGTACTTAAAACGCCTCTTAATAGCTTCAGCAGATGAATTATTTCATGACATATAGATGAGCCACCACCAGCACCCTTTGTGTGCCACTCACCGCATCCACTGACCACACAGGTCAGTCTAAGCCTTGGGACAGTTCCCGGGTCGTCCCCCACCTTTAAAGCAAATCACAGATGGTCTTTTTCCAACAGGGATTTCTTCTGTATTATATCACCTCAAAGAAAACTCCACATAGTGTATTACCACTTAAAAACCGTTTATTAAAAACATCCATTAAACTCACATGTTCCAGAAGGTTTAAAATAGCTCAGAGTTTTTAGAACGGGCTCTCCCCCGTATAGGTGGCCAGGGCTGGCAGGCTCCAAACCGTCGGATTAACTCTGAACACCGTCGCGCGCTCGGTATGCCAGGGATTCTCCTCCGCAGTCCGCCTTGCCGCCTCCACGCCATTTCGTATGCGACCTAATCCCGCTCCCGCATCAAGCTCCGCCCTATCGATTTCGTCACTCAGTGACTCATAAGGACCTGGTTAATGCTATTTGGCATCTAACTGTTTAGTGTTGTACAACTTTAAACCATTGTATCTACTACACCATGAGCGCCATTTCTTGGATGTTATTTTTTGTTTGTTAGAGGAGGCGAACGGGTGTCTACAGGTGTTTTATAACTGTGAGCGCTACCTCTTGTGGATGAATTCTCCGCTTTACGAAGCAAGCGACCGCAGTCTATTGGAGGTATCAGCCACTTTATAGTGTTGTCCGGATCATGAACGATTCGGATCTTTGATCCGAATCTATTTTGTGAGTCGAATCATCCGAATCATTAAAATGAGTGATTTGGATCGCAAAGGGGGTGGGGCCAGGAGCAACACGCCCCCTCTCAGCGGGCAGTGGGGTCCTGGAAGCAGAGCAGAGATGGATCGCTCTGTTGGAGGGGAGGCAGCCTTGCACAGCCACAGGTAGATGAGAGAGAGAGGACATCGGTGCCACTGCCAGATATGTGTAGAGCACACATACTGGCTGAAATGTGCTGCTCATTATAGGCTGTCTGTTCCGCAGTTGTGCACAGTGAACAAATTGGAAACTTTTGGCACAGCTCAGTAACGTTACAGGCAGCGTGCTGGGCTAGGACAGGACAGGCACTGTGATTGCTGTGCAATATGATCCTCATGCACTACTCTATACAGCTGCACTTCACTTCTGGGAATGCTTTGGGGAATGGGAGTTGGGAGTATACAGATGAACATAGAGGTGAAATATATGTAAAGCCATAGGGCCCAACCGTCCCGATCTCGTCGGGACTTTCACGATTTTGGGGGGCTCTCCCGCTGTCACGGTATGAGCCCCCCAAGTCCCGGGCAGCAGTGGGTAGTGAGGGTGGAAAAAAAATGATCGAGGCGCCAGCCGCGGGTAAATGGGATGCGGGACGCGTGTATCCCATTACTACCTCCCTCCCTCCCTTGGAATCTGGCCCCCCCTGTGTCTCCCACCTGTTTGCAGAGTGCGCAGCTAAGCGGAGCGGGCTGTCAGCTTACCGGTATCCATGGACGCATACCGATGTCCGGCTTCAATCTGCTTCCTGTGACGTCACAGGAAGCCAGATGGTGGTACGCGTCCATGGATACCGGTAAGCTGACAGCCCGCTCCGCTTAGCTGCGCACTCTGCAAACAGGGGGGAGACACGGGGGGGGCCAGATTCCAAGGGAGGGAGGGAGGTAGTAATGGGATACACGCGTCCCGCATCCCATTTACCCGCGGCTGGCGCCTCGATCATTTTTTTCTTGCATTGGCACCCTCCTCCTCCTCCTCACCCACCCATCCACCCACCCACGGACACCCTCACCCACCCACCCACGGACACCCTCCTCCTCCTCATCATCATACATGGGGGAGACATATGTAAAAATTATTAGGGGATATTATTAATTTAAAAAAAATTCAATTTTTTTTATGGTAGGTGTGATGGGGGGCGTGGTTAGGGGTGTGGCCTAAGTGTCCCGATTCTTAGATTTAAAATGTTGGGAGGTATGGTAAAGCATATGATTGCAGCATGTGGGTATTGTGTGCAAACAAACATTTCTGCTCTCTGCTCGTCCCTCCTCTGTCCACTCCCTGCCCTCTATCCATCTTCTCCCCTTCTCTGTGTGTCCACCCCCCTCCCCTTCTCCTGTCCTGCTAGTCATTTCACCCCCGAATGCTTCCTTTGTAAAATGATCCGAGATTCGGATCAAAGATCCGGATCTTTTCAATGATCCGATTCGAATCATCCGGATCATTGAAAAGATCCGAACTTTGCATCTCTGTGTAAACAGTGACGAATCAGCAGTGAAGAAACCGCACTGTACTCTCGTCTATGCCTAACCTTACCTGACTTCTTTCAGCACTCAGTCAGCAGTGTCTTGATTGTCACAGTTTAATAAAGCTTGTTTGCAAAAAAAGAAAAAGAAAACTACGCCCAGTCCATTTAGGTTCTAAGCTAGTCACGCCCTCTGTCAGTAGAGTCTCAGTCTGTGTCGTTGTTACTGGTTGTGTCTTCTCGTTCCGATTCCAGTCTGACAACAGACGATGACAGCCCGTCCATACCAACTAGTGATATTCGGAGCTTCAGGCTTCACTGGGCAGTTTGTGGTGGAGGAGGTCGCTCGCGTTGCGGATGGAGTGGAATTTAGGGATCAGGGGCTCCGCTGGGCTGTGGCTGGCAGAAGTAGGAAGAAGTTGGAGGATGTTCTGCAGTGGGCTGCAGACAGACTTGGTGAGAGCTCTAAATATGTTTTGAGAGATTCTGCACACCAGACTCTGTTGGTGATGCTGGTACAGTTCGCTGGCTTTTTTTTGTGTGTTACTGGACATTGTACACAATTCTGCTCATTGGCAAGCCATGAATTTCTGATTCAAACGTGTCTGCACTTGTTCTAGTTTATGTCTTGTTTAATATTGTTGTACTATGTCACCATGCTGGCAATTGGCCAGAGATGCAGAATGTGTTGGGTTGCCATTGTACTTTCAGCAAATCATTAATTTCTAACTCTCAGACTTGGTCCACACTACATGTGGATGCAGAACGCAATCCGCGGTCCGGGCTCCGGTTTAAAAAAAAAAAAGGAACATAAGGATAAAAAAACAGATCCATGCCGCGTTTTTGCAGCACATTTCCAGTTCGTTCAATTGTGGCCGTGAGAGGGCCGTCATGCTGAAGGGGGGCAGTGGGCACAGCGGTGGGGAGGTGGGTCGGACCCCCTCACCTGGGTGCCCCCTTAACCCTGCTCCCCCTCCAGCTAGTTTATTTTAAAATCAATTCATCAGCGAGCGTGTAACTCAATCACTTCCTTGTTCCACCACTCGTGGCGTCACTTCCTGCAATGCCGCCCAGTAAAGTACAGAGGGTGGCATTGCAGGAAGTGACATGGCAAGGAAGTGCGTGAGATCGCCGCTCGATGCCCAATTCATTTTAAAAGAAACTAGCTGGCGGGGAACACGAAAAGGGTGGACCCAGGTGAGGAAGGGTGGGTCCGACCCCCACCCGCCGCTGTGCCTGCTGCACCCCTTCTTGCCTGCTACCCTCTACAGCATGGCGGACCCCTCCCCCACACAGACAGGGCTGGGACACTGGAAACAGATCAGTTTCTGTGTCCAAAGCTGTCTGTGTAGAGGGAGATCTGATTTTACATTGGTTTTCACCAGGTCTGTGGAGTCGGAGTAGGGGCAATTTTGGGTGCCTGGAGTCGGAGTCGGGAAAAAAATGCACCGATTCCGACTCCTAATGAATTTAAACTGTAATTAAAATAGAAAATATGATAAAATCTTCTATTTCTTAAATAATAGTCATCATAAATAATTTATACATAGAGTAATAGCTGTGCTTAGTCCACAAAAATGAAATAAACCAATCAAAATTAGTTACTTGTGCTGCTTCAATAAAGCAGTCCCCGTATTTTTAAAGTCAGATATACACATCTGATTGTGACTGTGTATATGTTTACACAGGAATCTTTTATATATACAAAATAACATCTATGCTGTAAGTATAAAGCCTGATGTGTAGCTGTGTCACTAATAGAGATGGTCAATGAGATGGAAATAATTCTGCCTTGATTCTGATTTATGCAAATGTACTTTGCTCATGAAATCAAATAATTTGATATGTTGTTAAAATTTGGTTTGGTGACTACGAATTAAATGGTACCTGAGAAGGATGAAAAGAAAAGTTTTTTTACATACCTGGGGCTTCTTCCAGCCCCCTTTAGGCTAATCAGTCCCTTGCTGTCCACCTCCACCACCTGGATCTTCTGCTATGAGTCCTGGTAATTCAGCCAGTCAGCGCAGTCTGGCCGCATGCCGCATGCCGCTTCCACAGCCAGGAGCGTTCTGCACCTGCGCAACAGTGCTGTGCAGATGTTGTACGCTCCCGGCGGCGGAGTGTGTGCATGCGCACTACGCCAGACTGGCTCAAGTACCTGGACTCATAGCAAAGGATCCAGGTGGCGGAGGAGGACAGCAAGGGACTGATCGCCGGATCCGTTTTTTGAAGTGGGTGAAGACGTCCACTATTTTTAACATTTGTATCCGTGGCTCCGGTTTTGGTCAGGGCCCAATAACAGAGCCACGGATACGTTTTTAAAACAAATGTGAACTGAGGATGGGAATACACTAGGCAGAAATGCTAGTGTTGCGGAAAATGCACGTAATGCAAGTCAGTGGGCTGCATGAAAAAAACGCATATGTTTGCGTTCAGCAATGTGCGTTTTTAAAAATGGTGGTTTTGTTGCATATTTTTCCAAAACACAGCAGAAAGACACATAATGAAAGTCAATGGTGACGCAAAGGTATTGCGTTGTAGTGCGTTTTTTTTATACGTGTTTAAAAAAAAAAAAAAAAACAAGTTTGATGATACATTTCTGCTTCCTGTTGACTTCCTAGTGATTGAAAAAAACTCATATGCGTTTTGTATATGCAAACCGCAAAAGCATTAAAACGCATGCAAGATGCAAGAAAAACTGCATGTGTGGGAAAAAACGCCAAATGCAACCGCACTAAAAACGCACAAATGCTTATGCAGCAAAGCGCGACCTTTACTGCACTGCCTAGTGTGTTCCCAGCCCCTAACTAAAGACACACTTTTTTTTTTCTATAGTTATCGCCTGAAACGATCAGTAACTTGCTTGAAATGGCAGTTTTGTGTATCAAAGCTGTATAGGCAAGGGTTAGGTTAATGTTAGGCATGTGTTAGAGGTTACTGTGAGGAAGTGAGAACTTGTAAATAATACTGATATTTTAAATATCACTGATATATTGTATCACCACATTGCTGCAATAGTTCAAAACGTACACTGCAACTGGTAACTGCTGCAGGTGTGTGTGTGTGTGTGTGTGTAGTAATGTCCTTGTGCAACTTTAATCTAGAACAATACAGCTGTAATAAGTCAGAAGGTCCAGAGGGCAGTACAGCTTGCTAGATTGCTCAATACCATTCATTGTTTTTTTTTTTTTTTTTTTTTTTTTTTTTTAATCCTGCTTGTTTTGGGTAAGTGTTCATTTTATTTCCACTGTGTGCAGTATAGCACCAAATATCAGTTTTAATTTTTTACAGTTCGTCACCTGTTTGTTTTGTTACATTGTACTATGGACGACTGGGGTACACACATCCAGTTTTGATTGGCGCAGCAGCAGTGGAGAGCGGGCATAGAGCAACAACATTCTTTCCGAGATCCACATGCGACATTTATCTTACTCCTCCCAGGCCTCTGTCGAGTTGGTAACAGTGTCCCTTGTGATGATGTAGCCGCATGTCATCACGACACGACTGACGTCTGGGAGGAACAAGATGAATGCCGCGTGTGGATCCCAGAAGGTGAGTTGTTACTGCTCTGTGCCCGCTCCCCCATCCGCTGTGCCTATGCCTGGCTACCTATACTGGGGGTAACTATGCCTGGCTACCTATACTGGAGGCACCTACCTGGCTAACCTATACAGGGGGCAACTATACTGGAGTCACGTACCAGGCTAACCTATATTGGGTGGCACTATAAGCTGGTTACCTGCCTATACTGGAGGCACATATAGCTGGCCTACCTATACTGGGGGGCACCTATGAATGGATACATCTACTAGGGGACCTATAGCTGGCTACCTATACTGGGAGCACCTATACCTGGCTGCATGTGGGGGGCTAAATTTTTTACATTCTTGTGGGTGTCAGGGCAGCCTAGAAACTGCCCTGACACCCACACCAACCTCTCATTGAATGAGCTGTGGAAAGTCCCATTCCACTTTCCTTTGCACACTCACCGCTAATTAGTGACCAAGTACTAGTTGCTAGGCAAGTGGGGTAGGACTCAAGCTACTTGCATTTTACTGTGATCCCACCCCACTTGCCTAGCAACTAGTACTCGGTCACTGATTAGTGGCTCTGTGGCTGAGTGATTGTTTAATGTCAAGTGGGACGGGATATTCCCGCAATACTACAACTGTTATATTTTTATATATGTGTTACAGCCAGAACCCGAAGTTGGCCACTTCGCAATCTGGCCGGCCAATACCCGAACTTGACAGCTACTGCAGCCAGTATACAAAAAAAAAATCTTTGTTTATGACTTTGGCAAGACAGACATGAACATACTCCAGAGCTGTCCGGCCAAGTCACGAAAATCTGCATAAAATGCCAGCTGGCAGCTGCGGTGGTGTCTGACGTTTTCAGGCTTCCTCTATCTTGTCCATACTGCGTCCCATCTTCCGCTTGCTGTGTCCTCTCACAGAGATAGTGAAATAGACCATCAGCGGGCCTGTGTGTGTGGTCACTGGTCTCTCCGCAGCTTCTTATTGCAGCCACATGCTTTGCCGGTATTTGTTGCCCTATTTCTACTTCATAGGGCAGTTAATACCAGCAAAGCATGTGGCTGCAATAAGAAGGCGCAGAGAAATCAGACGGAGGGGCTGCCCCGTCTATTTCGCCGTCACTGTGAGAGGAGAGAGAGGATGTGGTGAGCTGAAGTTGGGAAGGACGCAGCATGGAGAGGTTAGAGGGATCCTGTGGACATCAGTGCGAAGCAGGTGCTTTCACTGCCGGGCGCTGAAACCAGGAGCCCCATAGCAGCAATGTTATGCTGCGCAGGGCACGTAAGGGTAATTTGGTGCTCCAGCGACTGCCGGACCCCAATTTGCATCTTCCTCCGAGTTGCGACAACTCAGAGGGGGAATAGTATTTAATGCCGCCGGGGAGTTCGGCTCTCCCGGCACTGAAGTTACCGGGGGTGCATATTAATTCGGTGACGCTCAGTTCGGCACGGTGAGAGCAGAATGACGGCTCTCACCGCTGCCGCTAAATTCTGAGGCGGCGTTAAATACTATTCCCTCTCCGAGTTGTCGCAACTCGGAGGGAGATGTAATTCGGGGTCTGGCAGCCGCCAGAGCCCCGAATTGCCGTTACACGCCCTGCGCAGCATAGCATTGCTGCTATGGGGCGCCCAGTTTTGCCGCTCGGCTCTTAGAGCCGCGCACCGAAATCAGCTGATTCGCTCACTGGCGATGCAACAATACATAGGCCGTCAGTGACAACTGCACTACAGCCTACTGTACTTTACTGATTTTTTTTTTTTTTTTTTCCAAATTGGCCGGTTAGCTCTGGTCAGGTTGCATTCTGAATGACCGAAGCATGCTGGTCAGTTCCTGAAGTGGCTGGACTTTGGGTTCTGGCTGTAACATATACTGTATATACATTAATAAAGAGTTTGTTCAACGTTGACCTTTTTCATTTTTATAAGGGTAATTATGATAATTGTGTAGTACCGTAACTGTGATACCGTCATACCGTGGTACTTTTTGAGAGTTATTATACCGTGAATATTTCATACCGTTGCAACCCTCTAGTCTTCATTGCAGTTCCCAGTCATAACACGTGTTCTGCAACTGACCACTGTGAACCTAGCCTCAAAATACAAAAGTGGTCATACCTTATACCCTACAGCACGTGTCAAACTCAAAGCCCGTAGGCCATTTTATGTTGCCGACAGGAGCGTAATATATGCAATGTGCATCATTGCTTCAAATGAGGTTTATGCCAATTTAAAGCGCAAAGCCCACTAACTACATATCTCGCATTGGACTTTGATTTTGTGACCCACAGAGACATCCCATTAACCAGGCTATTTTTTTTTAACAAATTAGAGCTCTGCAGCTTTAATGGCTTGCTGCAGAGCCACACAACCGAGCACACAAATGACCCCCCCCTTTCTGCCCACCAACAGAGCTTTCTGTTGGTGGGCTCTGATCGCTGCTGCAGGCAGTGTCCTTTTTTTTTATTAATATAATTGTCTTTTAAAAAAAATAAAAATGACTTTTATTTATTTTTTTTTTTTTCTATCCCTGATTTCCCTCTCGCGCCAGCCAATCTCAGCGATCAGCTCTCATAGACATCAGCCTATGAGAGCCAATCGCTCTCTGAGCCTCTCTAGGGGACAGCCGAGTGACACGGCTGTCCCCAGTAAAGTGCAGCCGTAGATCGCAGCGCTGTACAATGTAAATAGAATAGCGGTGATTGCTGCTATTAGACTGATGGCAGAGCTCCGTCATTTGAGTTGGGATGCGTGCATATCGGCGCGCGAGCTTGGCGTCTTTTGGCGGTCCTGGGGCTACCACCATCCCGACGCCTATCGGCGTTAGGCGGTCGGGAAGGGGTTAGAGTTAGAAATACAGTGCTACCCTGGCAAATTTTGACTTATTTTTATTCAACCATCAAGTAATGTTTTGACAGGAGGTGACATACAGGAGTTGGACAAAATAATGGAAACACCTTGAAAATCAACAAAATATATTTTAATATGGTGTAGGTCCACCTTTTGCGGCAATTACAGCCTTAATTCTCTGAGGTATTGATTCATACAAATTGTGAATTGTTTCTGAAGTAATTTTAGCCCATTCTTCAGTTAAAACACCCTGTAGTTCTTTTAGAGACGATGGCAGCGGAAATCGACTTCTTACTTAAATCTATACTAACGACCATAAATGCTCAATAATGTTGAGGTCTGAGGATTGTGGTGGCCAGAAGAGATGTTCAACTTCATTAGAATGTTCCTCGTGCCATTCTTTAACAATTCTAGCTGTATGGATTGGGGCATTATCATCTTGAAAGATGGCATTCCCCTCCGGAAACAGTTCTTGAACCATAGGATGAACTTGGTCACCCAAAATTGCTAAATAGTCTCGGCTGTTAATTCTTCCATGAAGGGAAATCATTGGCCTGGCGGATTTCCAAGAAATAACACCCCAGATCATCACATGGCGGGGGGCCATGTTTTACGGTTGTAAAAAGGCAGTCTGGATGAAATGCTTCTTTCGGCTGTCTCCAAACGCACACTCAGCCGGAGGTCGGAAATAAGGTAAACAATGATTCGTCAGAGAAAATCATTTTTCCACTGCTCGAGGGACCAATTCTGGTGGTTTCTACACCACTCTAAATGCTTTGAAACATTTGTCTTTGAGAGCAGAGGTTTTCTAATTGCAGTTCTTCCGTGGAATCCAGATTTGTGCAGCTCCCGACGAACAGTTTTTGTGGAAACTGGGTTCTGTAGGTGTTCATTCAGCTCTGCAGTAATTTTAGGAGCTTTGCAAGCATTTCTAACAATTTGATTTAGAGTCTGACGGTCTCTCTCAGACCACTTCGATTTTCGGCCACAACTGTGCTTTGCTGAGGACTTTTTTTTTTCTTCTCTTTCAAAGGCAGTCGTTACTTTTGAGACAGTACTTCTTGAAATGCCAAGCATTCGGGCAGTTTCTGTTACAGTAGCGCCTGCCATACGAGCACCAACAATTTGGCCTCTTTGAAAGTCTGAGAGATCTGCCATTTTTATAAATTATAACCAACTTTGATTTAAATATCTGTAAAAAAAAAAAATTTTGATTAAACATATCAAATAAGAAAAATAATAAACAAAAAAATTTAACCACTTCCGGATTCTGGGTGGTTTGGCTGATCTGTGCTGCGGGGGCTCTTCAGCCCGCAGCACAGATCAGAAATCGGGCAGGGCGATCAGACTTCCCCCCCCCCCCCTTTTTTCCCCACTAGGGGGATGTCCTGCTGGGGGGGTCTGATCGCCGCCGCGCTGCTGTGCCTAGCGGGGGGGGGGGCTCCTCAAAGCCCCCCTCCGTAGCACTAGTCCTCCCTCTGCCTCCTTTCTAAAATGGGGTCACTTGTGGGGTTCCTATACTGCCCTGGCATTTTAGGGGCCCTAAACCGTGAGGAGTAGTCTAGAAAACAAATCCCTCAAAATGACCTGTGAATAGGACGTTGGGCCCCTTAGCGCACCTAGGCTGCAAAAAAGTGTCATGTGGTATCGCCGTACTCAGGAGAAGTAGTATAATGTGTTTTGTGGTGTATTTTTACACATACCCTGTTACTTTATAAACTATGGGCTTGTAATTAGGGATGGACGCAAAACTGAAAAAAATGCACCTTTATTTCCAAATAAAATATTGGCGCCAAACATTGTGATAGGGACATAATTTAAACGGTTTTATAACCAGGACAAATGGGCAAATACATTTCATGAGTTTGAATTACAGTAGCATGCATTATTTAAAAACTATAAGGCCGCAAACTGAAAAATAAATTTTTCCCACATTTTTTTCCTATTTTCCCTTTAAAACACATTTAGAATAAAATAATTCTTGGCATAATGTTCCACCTAAAGAAAGCCTAATTGGTGGCGAAAAAAACAAGATATAGTTCATTTCATTGTGATAAGTAATGATAAAGTTATAGACGAATGGAAGGAGCGCTGAAAGGTGAAAATTGCTCTGGTGCTTAAGGGGTAAAACCCCTCAGTGGTGAAGTGGTTAAAGCCCACCCCCATGAACACCTTACATTACCCCCCCCCCCCCCTAATTATAGTTTGTAAAAAAAAAAAAAAAAAACACACTAAATATCGCTTATAAAATAGTTGGCCCAAATTTCCTGCTGTAAACTATAATTGTATGGGCACCTATGGCAGTGCCCAAACTTCCATGGCTTGCCTTCACCCAGATTTCCTGCCAGATTACCCCCCCTCTAGAACAGGTAGCCAGATGACCTTCTTTACAGTATAGGTAGGTAGCCAGGGACGGGATGGGTCGGCACGTTACCTGCGAATCACATACTAGGAAGCACTGGCTGGAGGCACTTTGTTTAAACTATTTTGAGTTGAGTTTGCTGGATCCCAGTGCTTTAAAGCACACCTTACCCGAGGCAAATCTGCCTAAGGTAAGAAGAGAGGTATGTCCACCTCTCTTGTACCTCTGTGCGTTTTCCATACCTCTCTTTATTGCCCCTGGTCCTCGTAATTGGTCCTTGAAAAATTTGACATTTTGGCTAAAGTAAAATTTTTAGACAGGAAGAGGCAGGCTTGCTGTGATGTTTCCTCTTACAACTCTCCCATTCCCTCCTCTTCTCTCCCCCATTCACTCACTTTAAAGAGAATCTGTATTGTTAAAATCGCACAAAAGTAAACATACCAGTGCGTTAGGGGACATCTCCTATTACCCTCTGTCACAATTTCGCTGCTCCCCGCCGCATTAAAAGTGGTTAAAAACAGTTTTAAAAAGTTTGTTTATAAACAAACAAAATGGCCACCAAAACAGGAAGTAGGTTGATGTACAGTATGTCCACACATAGAAAATACATCCATACACAAGCAGGCTGTATACAGCATTCCTTTTGAATCTCAAGAGATCATTTGTGTGTTTCTTTCCCCCTGCAGCTATCTTCCACTGAAGTGTCAGGCTGTTTCTTCCTGCAGAGTGCAGACAGCTGTGCCTGTATGTAATTCCTCAGTATGTGAAAGCCCAGCCAGCTCAGAGGAGGATTTATCCAGCTTGTAAAAGATAATAGAGCAGAGGGAAGCTGCACTAATCTAAATAACACACAGGCAGTGTGCCTGGAGGGGGAGATGCATCACAGAACCACAACACTGAAGAACTTGGCAGCCTTCCAGACACTGGCTGACAAGTCTGACAAGAGAGAGATAAGTTGCTTTATTACAGAGATGGTGATAGTAGAACGTGCTGCAGTAAGCTAGAGCACATTAGAATAGATTTTGGAACTTGTAGGATGGAAGAAAACCGGATGAAATTTTTGTTACGGAGTCTCTTTTTAAGAGGAGGGAATTGGAGGGAACAGCACAGCAAGCCTGCCTCTTCCAGTCTAAAATTTTGACTTTAGGCAAAAGTCACGTTTTTCAATGAGGGATTATGAGAACTGAGAGGGTGGGAGGGGAGCCAGGAGAGGAACGGGCAATGCATTATTTCATGTATGTAATAAGGTTTTCTTTACTTAA